>NC_142870.1:175552500-175900000 GCF_051225735.1 Oryctolagus cuniculus | reverse complement strand
GCTGTGTGTTTCTAGCTCCCATTCCATGACAAGCAAAGCCCCCTCTCAACCATCCCCACCCACACTCCTACACAGAATTCTCACAAAGGTCCGTGGGCTGTGTTTCAGGTCTTTGTGAGGCTTGCTGTCTCCCAAATGCACAACAGGAGGAACCTGGAATCAGGACTAGAGCCCAGAGAGAAACCAAGGAAAACCTATATGAGATGTAGACATCCCAACAGATGACTTAGCTGCTGCCCCAAATGCACATCCATGAACCCACCTTTTAACTCTTGAAACATTTAAGAGAACAATACATAAAAATAATTAAAACATGCATGTTTGTGCACACAATGTATGAAGATGTTAGCTATATTAAGAAGTATTGGGCCGGCGCCGCGGCTCACTAGGCTAATCCTCCGCCTTGCAGTGCTGGCACACTGGGTTCTAGTCCCAGTCGGGGTGCTGGATTCTGTCCCGGTTGCCCCTCTTCCAGGCCAGCTCTCTGCTGTGGCCCGGGAGTGCAGTGGAGGATGGCCCAAGTGCTTGGGCCCTGCACCCCATGGGAGACCAGGAGAAGCACCTAGCTCCTGGCTTCGGATCAGCACGGTGCGCCAGCTGCAGCACGCTGGCTGCAGCAACCATTGGAGGGTGAACCAACGGCAATTAGGAAGACCTTTCTCTCTGTCTCTCTCTCTCTCTCTCTCTCACTGTCCACTCTGCCTGTCAAAAAAAAAGAAGAAGAAGAAGAAGAAGTATTGCACCAAGACATCTAGGAAAAGAATTTGCATATGCTGTTGTAGGTGGCACCAACTCAGATTAAAGGACCATGTATGTAGGATGTTTGTGTCACCCAAGTGTTAACATATTTTAGATAATTTTTAAAGATTTATTTTATTTATTTGAAAGGCAGAGTTACAGACAGAGAGAGGGAGAAGCAGATCTTCCATCTACTAGTTCATTCCCCAAATGGCCATCATGGCTGAGGCTGTTCCAGGGCAAAGCTAGGAGCTTCTCCCAGGTCTCACGCTGGTGCAGGGGCCCAAACACTTGGGCCTTCCTCTACTGCTTTCCCAGGTGCATGACCAGGGAGCTGGATTAGCAGAGCAGCCAGGACCCAAACTGGTGCTCATTTGGAATGCCAGCATCATAGGGAGCCACAAACACTCTCCTGTAGATGACTTTGTGTGTATGGTTGAGGAATTCATCCAGACTGGTGTATTCACTCGTAGGCGAAATTCCCATGCATTGTGTCTTCTTGACATGGTAATTCTCAACATATGATGCTCTTGTCGCTTACACTAATGTCACCAGGATGAGGATCCCCAATATGTACAAAGAAGAAAATGAGGAGGAAATCAAAACTCTTCACTATAAAAACTCAACTGAATGGAGGGAATGCAGTAAATGGAGGAAATGAGGGACAAAAATCATTTCAGGCAACAAACTGTAAAACTTCAGAAGTAATAGACTAATCATTTTAATATACATAGTTTTGGATAGCTTAAGAAAAGGCAGATATCATCAGAATGAACTTTTAAAAACTAATTTGAACCATACACTGTGTAAAGAAAATGTCTTCAGATTCAAACACATAAATAGGTTCCGGAAAGGACATCATAGAGCAAAACCCACTGTGGCCATACTAACATCATGTGTATGTGTGAGACAAGAATTATTACTGGAACCAAAGAAGGATAGTACATACTGTTGAAAATTGCATGAAGAAAAAAATTGCCTTAAGGCAATATAATACGGGGTAGGCATTTGGCCTATAGGTTAAGAAACCTGATCAGATGCCTACTTGCCCTATTATCATTCAAAGCAGCATGTTGTGGCCAAGTACTTGAGTCCCTGTCATCAATATGGGAGATCCACATGGAGATCCAGGCTCCTGGTTTGGTCTGATTCTGCCCAGGCTCTTGTGTTGTGATGAGTGAGTCAGTGGCTGAATTATATTTCTCTCTCTCTCTCTCTCTCTGCTCCCTTGTCTCTGTCATTCTACTTTTCAAATAAATATTTTAACAAATCAGTGAAAGCAAACTTTGACTCTTTGACAAATTAACACAATTGACAAACTCTTAGGTATGTCATGGGAAAAAGAGAAACTTTCACTAGGAGCTTTTTGCTTTTACTTCTTAAACTTATTTGGTGAACTATTAAGCTTTTGTATTGTAATGTAACTTCAAAATACATTATCTCAAAAACTAAAAAACGAAAAGGGGAAGAGAGGAGGACACAGAGGGAAGTGGGGGGAGCAAGGGAGGGAAGGAGAGAATATCTTATGTTCTGAGAATTTCGTTCTGAGAACTGTGTCTACAAACCATATTGAATCTGTTAAAAAAAAAAAAAAACATTAAAATTGGGGCCGGCACTGTAGTGTAGCAAGTTAAAATCCCAGCCTGCAGTGCTGGCATCCCATATGGGTGCCGGTTCGAGTCCTGGATGCTTCACTTCTGATCCAGCTCTTTACTGTGGCCTGGGAAAGCAGTGGAAGGTGGCCCAACTCCTGGCTCCTTGCTTCGGATCAGCTCAGCTCTGGCCGTTGCAGTCATTTGGGGAGTGAACCAGTGGATGGAAGACCGCTCCCTCTCACTGGCTCTACCTCTCTGTAAATCTGTTTTTCAAATAAAATAAAATCTTAAAAAAATTAAAATTCTCAAAAAAAGGGCTTAAAAGAATAAAAAAGAAACTTAGACACTAAAATCAGAAATAAAAGAGTGAATACTACCACTTAACTGACAGAAATAAACATAAAAACAAGAGAATTCTATGGACATTGAACTCCAACAAATTAGGTAATGAATGTACTGGACAAATTCCTATAAACCTACACATTTTATTAGTCACATGTTCCTTTGTGTTTCCTTGAATTTCTTATTGCTACTACTGCTTTTCAATATCTATGGCCTTCTAATCTCTCACTTCACTCAGGAGAGCAGCTACATCACTGTCAATATCCCAGGGTGGGGTTCCATGTGTATCTATCTGATTAAGTCATTCTTAATCTTTGTAACTTCAAATAAAACAACTTCTCATGGAAGCGCTCAAGCAAGGAGACAATCAGGGTGCAATAATTTGTGGAAAATTTTCAGGGCTTTACAGAACAGAAACAGATAAGCAATGCTTAGGGTGGGAAGGGCTCTGCCCTCAAATCGACCTCATCACTTACCAAAGGCCCTCCTAACATCATCACGATAT
Source organism: Oryctolagus cuniculus (assembly GCF_051225735.1). Classification (NCBI taxonomy): domain Eukaryota; kingdom Metazoa; phylum Chordata; class Mammalia; order Lagomorpha; family Leporidae; genus Oryctolagus; species Oryctolagus cuniculus. The sequence goes on along the minus strand of NC_142870.1, from coordinate 175,896,820 downwards.
GGTGAGGATGGTAACAGAGACACTGAGGGAGGCACAATTATTCAGTCTATAGCTCCGTCATGGACAAGCATTTGATATGTTCAGTAATTAGCATTTTGGTAGTTTATCTAACCATGAAATGATATAGATTTTTATTCTAGAAAGACATGACATTAAACAAATCTAGGAATTCTTTTAACTAATTTCCTAGTAACTATTATTACCTCATGTGCATGTTAGCTAAGTAGCATGAGAGTAGAAATCTAAAAATTTTCTGCATAAGGTTTTAGATTCACTACTGTGCTTGACATGCATGAGGTAAAGGATATCACACATTTCACTTTTATAGCATCTTCCCCTTTCCATTTGCTCTGAGGTTAAGTTTATGTTTCTTTTTTTCTTTTTTCTTTTTTCTTTTTTTTTTTTTTTTTTGACAGGCAGAGTTAGACAGTGGGAGAGAGAGACAGAGAGAAAGGTCTTCCTTTTGCCGTTGGTTCACCCTCCAATGGCAGCTGCGGCCAGTGCACCACGCTGATCCGATGGCAGGAGCCAGGTGCTTCTTCTGGTCTCCCATGCGGGTGCAGGGCCTAAGTACTTGGGCCATCCTCCACTGCACTCCCTGGCCACAGCAGAGAGCTGGCCTGGAAGAGGGGCAACCGGGACAGAATCCAACGCCCCAACTGGGACTAGAACCTGGTGTGCCAGAGCCGCAAGGTGGAGGATTAACCTATTGAGCCGCGGCGCCGGCTAAGTTTATGTTTCTATAACCTTAATTTTCCAGTAGACACAGTAGTCAATTATTGGACCACTAAAGCTAATTAGAATGAAAATAGATATTCATGTTAAACATAATGCTGACAACTTGAAAGACAGAACTGATTTTATTAAAACTATAACACTAACTTGTTATTTACCAAAGATTTACCTAACTCATGTGCATTTGAAAAGCATTTGGCTTTGCTTCTATGAGAACCTTAGCTATTATACACACACACACACACAACACACACACACATGCATATAACATCATTTACATATTAGCCAACTTATCTAGATCTCCAACTGATTACATTAATTACTTCTTATCCTCTAGACAAGGAAAAATATCACATATGCATAACATAGATTCATAAATAATCATAGAGACAGATGCAGAGATCTTACAGATTTCATTGTAAACTGATAGTCATACATCAATAATATGAAGCTCACCAGTTAATATCCACAATGTATAAATTTACAGTCCATACTGGTGGAGTGCACTTCTAAGAATTTCCTTTGATGTATGTGGACTTATGGAGACATATATATATATATATATATACACACACACACATATTCTTATGGAGACTATATTTATACACACACACATATTCTTATGGAGACTATATATATATACACACACACACATATTCTTATGGAGACTATATATATATATACACACACATATTCTTATGGAGACTATATTTATACATACACACATATTCTTATGGAGACTATATATATATACACACACATATTCTTATGGAGACTATATATATATACACACACACACATATTCTTATGGAGACTATATTTATATATACACACACACACATAGTCTTATGGAGACTATATTTATATACACACACACATATTCTTATGGAGACTATATATATATCTATATATATACACACATATTCTTATGGAGACTATATATATATATACACACACACATATTCTTATGGAGACTATATATATATTTATATATATACACACACATATTCTTATGGAGACTATATATATACACACACACACATATTCTTATGGAGACTATATATATATATACACACACACATATTCTTATGGAGACTATATATATATATACACACACACATATTCTTATGGAGACTATATATATATATACACACACACATATTCTTATGGAGACTCTATATATATATATATATACACACACACACATATTCTTATGGAGACTATATATATATATACACACACACATATTCTTATGGAGACTATATATATATATACACACACACATATTCTTATGGAGACTATATATATATACACACACACATATTCTTATGGAGACTATGGGTTACACCTTAGTGGAGAGACTGAGAAGACATTCACCAGCTGTTTGTCTGCACAGCTCACCTATCAATGAGGATCAAATATTCGGGCTATTTTCAAAAAGTTTTTCTCTACTTGAGCTTCAGGTAGTTCTTTTCCTTGAAAGAACTTTGGGTACCTTTGATAGCCCCTTAGAGGCAGGGGACCTAAACACAATGTGACTGTAGAGAGCTGAGGGAATGAAGTGGCAAGGGGAAAGTGTTACAAGGTGTACAGAGAGATGTAGGAAGTTAAGAGTCCAGAGGGGACGTATTAGAACATCACAGCATCTGGAGACAGTAATGAAAGTGGCAGGAAGAGGAAGGATGAGAGAGCCAGTGGGAAGTGAGAGGTCTAGTGTAGCCTCTTTGAGGAAATTTTATAGAAATTTGGATTGATGACTGGGGAGGAAGAGAGAAAGAGAGAGAGGCAGACACAGACAACTTCCACCTACTGCTTCATTCCCCAAACAGCCACAGTAGCCAGATCTGAGCCAACCTGAAGACAGAAGCATGGAAATCAATCCAGGATACCACATGGTTCAAGTACTTGGGTCACCTTCCAATGATTTCACATGAGAGAAAAAGGAACAAATGGACAACACACAGGCCTCACAATAATCAAAGAAAAAAATGTCGCAGCCCAGGGAGCCAAAGAAGAATCCTTACTCAAGATGGAGAACAAGAAAAAGACGTTCCCATCTAGAGGTACCTTTCAAATGAAACCCAGGACTCTCACTGAGCTGCAGAAAACGCACTCAGAATCATGGGGATCAAACCGCCTGGCCAGTTAATAAAAGTGCACCTGGAGCAATGTGTCAGGAGCCTTACTCACCACTGTGTTGAAAACCCACTAGGGAGGAGTGAAGAAGAGGGCTGCAGTGTGCATACTTGGGGTCCCCAGTGAGAAATGCCAGAATCCAATTATGAATTTGATCCTCTACAAGTCATGGCACCGTAACTGCTAATTAAAATATTATTTGACCAATGTTAAAAAGAGTAGAGTAAATTCTATTCAAAGGGGAACTACTGAGAAGGCTATCACCACTATGGGGTCATAAACTAGAGGATACAGAAGGAATCCAATCTGAATATGCATGGACAAGTTGAAAAATAACCACAAGTCAGAGCGAGGGCAGTATACCCAAATAGAGTTGAAGGACTTGAATTTTATCTGGCAATACAAGACAATTTCCCATTCTTCAAAAGAAACAAGATAAAATAGTTTTTTAAAAAATTCTGTCCATTTGTTCTTGTGTACAATATTTTATTTTAGTATAAAATGATATTTGATATTCTAAAAATCCAGTCATTCAGAAAAATCCATACCAGAAAGAATAAATCTACACACCTGTCAAGAAGAAGAAATCATGAGGGCTGACACTGCGCCTCCTCGCATACATCACTGCACTATGGTGGAAAAAGGAAGGATGGTGCACAGAGAGAATGGAATAAAGCAGGAATCACATTGCATACGACTTTTTAAAAATAAATATAAATGTCACAGTAACTTAGAATAAGAAAATGCAGGATGGAGAGAGAACTACTGAACATTTCCTTCTCATTAGAGGCTCGTTTCACAAAATCACCCTGTCCTCCTCTAGGAGGCCTTGCACTTGACAGCCTGTCATCTTGTCCCCTGAGGTATAAGGTTTGTTCAACCTCTGTAAAGCATCTGCTTACCACTAGGAAGAGCAACCAAACGAACAAGAAACAGAGATCAGCTCAGGAGGTATCTAGTTCTTCACTGTCCGGATTCTGGTCTTGGACAGTCATGATATCTTGGTTGCTAGTATTTGGAGCTTTGATGTTATAACTGGAACACATGCAATCAGAGAAACTTCATTGAGAGACAGGGGTTAGAGAGCAATGCATATCTCAGAGCAAGACCTTTAATGAGGATTAACAGTACAGAAGAGTGCAGGCTATGATATTTAGCTCATAAATGATTTAATTTATATTCTTACTTTTGAGAGAATGAATTGTTTTACATGCCTTTCTGGAAATTTATAAATTGGAAGATTCACCATGCATCTGTTCTACAAACCTTCCTTAGATGGCCAGCACACTTTTTTTATTTAATTGTACATAATTTTTGGGTAGAGTGAGATAACCCAAAGTGTACAATGTGTAATCACCAAATCAGAGTAATCATAATTTTTCATCTCCATAAACACAATAGCAGACTTTTTGGTAAAAAAAATTTTAGTCATTTTCCAATAACTAAAGAATTAGAGAATTCAAAAAAATTTTGATTTTGGCCAGTCTTGAATCTGGAAAATATCATGCTGAGTGAAATAAGCCAGTCCAAAAGGGACAAATATTGTATGTTCTCCCTGATCGACGACAACTAACTGAGCACCTAAAAGGAAACCCATTGAAGTGAAATGGACACTATGAAGAAACAGTGATGTGATCAGCCCTTGTCTGTTGAGGAACAACTTACTATTTTATTCCTTTTAATATTTTTTTTGTTGTTTGTTCTACTTAATACCACTAGTTGAACTCTGTAATTAGTACACAGTTATTCTTAGGCATTTAAAATTAACAGAAAAGTGATCTCTGTAAATATAAGAGTGGGAATAAGAGAGGGAGGAGATATACAGGTCGGCACATGCTCACTCGGACTTACCTCCAATGGTAGAGCTAGAAATGTGCCAGGGGATTTCAACTCAGTGTCATCAAGGAGGCATGTACCAATGTCATCTCACTTGTTAAAGTGATAAGTATAAGTACATAACTGATCAAAAAGATAGGGTAAGTGTCGAAGAGATTTCACAAATAAGACCAATGTCTGCAAATAATGAAGGATAGAATTAAGAGGGAGAGAATGATGCTGTGGGGGAAGCAGGACACACAGCAAACTCATAGAATAGCAAATGCCCTAAACAGCACTCCAGCCTCAGAATCAACCCTTGGGGCATTTGGATCTGGCTAAAAGGCCCATGAGAAGGCCGGCGCCGTGGCTCAATAGGCTAATCCTCCACCTTGCGGCGCCGGCACACCGGGTTCTAGTCCCGGTTGGGGTGCCGGATTCTGTCCCGGTTGCCCCTCTTCCAGGCCAGCTCTCTGCTGTGGCCCGGGAGTGCAGTGGAGGATGGCCCAGGTGCTTGGGCCCTGCACCCCATGGGAGACCAGGAAAAGCACCTGGATCCTGGCTCCTGCCATCGGATCAGCGCGGTGCGCCGGCTGCAGAGGCGGCCATTGGAGGGTGAACCAACGGCAAAGGAAGACCTTTCTCTCTCTGTCTCTCTCTCTCACTGTCCACTCTGCCTGTCAAAAAAAAAAAAAAAAATAAAAAAAAAAAAAAAAAATAAAAGGCCCATGAGAGTCTCACAGGCATGGAAAGCCAAGACACTGTGGCAAAAACTACCTGAATCAAAGATCTCGGTGAACAAGATCCCAGCAGAAAGAACGGGCCATCAAAGAAGGAGGCACCTTTCTCTGAAGGGAGGAAGAAACCTCCACTGTGATATGGCCTTGACTAAACAAGTTCAGAGTTGGTGAACTCAAGGGGCTTCCATAGCCTCGACAGCTCATGGCAAGAGCCTCAGGTGATTACTAACGTCATAAATAAGAGTGCCAATTGTTAAATCAACAATGGGAATCACTGTGCACATGCTCCCCACGTAGGATCTCTGTCCTTAATGTGTTTCACTATGAGAGTTAAAGATAACACTACTGGTTGAATAGTACTCTATATCTTGTGCGGTTGTGTGGGTGCAGTCTGTTGAAATCTTTGTTTAGTATATACTAAGTTGATCTTCTGTATATAAAGATAATTGAAAATGAAACAATGAAGATTGGGATGGGAGAGGGAGTGGGAGATGGGATGGCTGCAGGTGGGAGGGAGGTTATGGGGGAGAAAGCCACAACAATGCAAAAGTTGCACTTTGTAAATTTACATTTATTAAATAAAAAAAAGAAAAAATGAAAAACTTGGCATTTCTGGCCCAACATTATGGGATACCAACACTGAAATGGAGTTGAATAGTCGCTGTCTTTTGGAAAAGATAGGATTCTTTCCCAAATGGCCATGGTCTCCACACTGCTTGCTGCTCTCATTTGTCTTACCTGCCCAGCCTTGTCAGCATCTGAATTCCCAACCCTGATAAAAATTTGTAATTATATAAAATGTCAAAGATAGAATAGCAGGGCATAACATAGGATGAATCTTATGTGCCATTATCCAGTTTCAACAATTATTCCTAGACAATCTTGTCTCACAAGAACCCTAACCAAGTCTCCAGTACACTTGCATCCCCCCAGGACTTCTTCGATGTAAATTTGGACAGTGCATCATTTCTTTCTTGAGCATTTCAGTGAGTCTTTACTGAAGAACCCCACGTGTGGTTCCAAATCAAGTCTCATTCTGCTATACATATGTGTCATAGTTTACAGCATGATAATAGGACATACTATGGAGAAACAGTAGCTAATACATCAGAGGACTTCAGCCTGGTCTAGAGCACTGTGCTAGGTATTTAGGGAGATTGTATCATGTACGCATCTCATCAACTTTTTGACAAATACAGTGCTTTCATTCTCAAGCTACAGTCTTTTCATAAAAGTCCTTTTTAATTTTTCCTTGTATGAATATGCATTTTTTTTGACAGGCAGAGTGGACAGTGAGAGAGAGAGACAGACAGAGAGAAAAATCTTCCTTTGCCGTTGGTTCACCCTCCAATTGCCGCCATGGCCAGTGCGCTGTGGCCGGCACACCATGCTAATCCGAAGGCAGGAGCCAGGTGCTTCCTCCTGGTCTCCCATGGGGTGCAGGGCCCAAGCACTTGGGCCATCCTCCACTGCACTCCCAGGCCATAGCAGAGAGCTGGCCTGGAAGAGGGGCAACCAGGACAGAATCTGGCGCCCCGACCGGGACTAGAACCCAGTGTGCTGACACCGCAGGCGGAGGATTAGCCTAGTGAGCCACGGCGCCGGCCTGAATATACGTATTTCTATATACATAAACAAATATGTGCATGACATTATATATGCATATCTATATAATATACAGCATTTTAATATATTACTTGTATATTTTTCATACATATTTAATCATACACAGTAGCTAATTTTTGTAGTTTGGTTCTATGTTCTTCTATTTATAAAAACCTATTTATACCCAGCTAATGGCAAATTTCCATAAGCTAGATTTGTTTTTTCTGATTTCCATCCACAAATATTTCAGAATTCACAACTAATTCCTGAGGTGACAAAGACAACACAATCTCAAGACTCAGAATACTGAGCACCCAGGAGTGCAAGTCCTGAAGCAGCTTGCAGAGCGGCTATCCTGCCAGTGGAAAGAAATGGCCACCAAGAAGGATGTACTTTTCTCTGCAGGGAGGAGAGAACTTCCACTATGCTTATTGCCTTTTCAAGCCAGTGGATCCAAAAGGCTTCCATAGCCAAGACAGCTCATGTCAAGAGCCTTAGGTGATTACTGACTTCATACGTAAGAGTGTTATTTGTTAAATAAACAAGAGTCAGTGTGCACTGACTTTTCAAGCAAGACCTCTGTCTCCAAAGAGTTGTAACATGAGACTTAATAGTAAAACTTGTTCTCAAGAATCACTTCCTTTTAGTGTATTAAATGGAGAATATTATTATGTCCCATAAGTTCTAGTTATGTCTAAGAACTCACAAAAGATATACCATCCTTGGGTTCTTCTTTAAACACAATTAAGTTTCTAAAAGGAAAGAATGGGGAGGAATGAAGGGAAGAAAGAAAGGGGGGGAAAAGCAAAATCACTTTCAAGAAACAATAACATAGAACAGCCCTTGTATAGACTGTTGAAGAACAGTTGTCTTAGCTTTTTTCATACCATTCTGTTTCTTTTTCTTTCTCAGACAAAACAGGAGAGGGAGGAGGAAGAGAGAGGGAAGAATGGGTGGGAGGCCAGGTACAGTGGGAAGAATTACTATGTTCTTAATGTATTTATGAGATACAAATAAAGATAGATGATTGATTAGATAGATAGATAGATAGATAGATAGAGATGATAGAGATAGCCAGAGCCAGGGGGCCAGCAGTGCCTTTTCATATCTGCTAATGAAGCCACAGTAGAGTAGCAAGAACTGAGTGTGGGTGGGAGGGAGGGTAGAAAGTAACACTACATTCCTGAATCTGTATATATGAAATACCTGACGTTTGTATCCCTTAAATACAGTTTTTAAAAGAGAAATATCAAGAACGGAGTGAGGAACAGGAAGCCCCAGGCTGCCATGGCCCAGCCAGAAGCTGATTAGGTGAATGACCCACAGCAGCTGCTCGGGAGAGCCTGAGAGCACAGAGCTCGGCACGCCGCGCTGCGTGGTGGAGACTCCCTCCTCCCAACGTTGAAATGGCTTCCAGACCCTGGAAAACGCATGGCCATTCAGAAACAGACCTCCCTCCCTTTGATGGCTGATCCTCTAGGGATCAAGTCTCCGCTGTGTTTGAATTCAGGATTCAGGTTTTGGCTGTGGGAAAAACATCTAACAGTAACAAGAAAGAAACTTACCTGTGTGGAGTGCACGCACCATAGCCTGCACCATGGCTGTCCTTTATCTTCAGGCAGGGCCCTTGTACCCAGGTGGTTCAACTGTAGGCAGGCCCATAGGGTGCAGCTACCGGACAGTTACTTCACTGAAATGTAGTAGGTGGTGGTACCTTGCCTCTTTCTGTGCCTCAAACAAACTGAATTGTATAAAGGGGCTGACAAACTATAAAAAGTGCTCTACCTATGTGACTTATTAAAATTCCTACAATCCTGCAGGCAGAAAGGAAAATCATTTGGAGCAATTTCAACTGGGAGATTCCATTTCTTGCATTACTTTTCCGTGAAGCCTCTTAGGGGTAAAGGAGTTTTGTTTGTGTGGGCCTTGGTTATTTGGAACCTCAGGTAGGATGGTCTCCCAATGTACCCCTAATGGATTAGTATCTCACAAGGACAAAGAGGCAGCTTGGATGTGTTGCTCTAACTCTGTGTAACAGGTAGAATGACAGAAGCTTGAGGGAAGAATTCAGAAATTAGTGTGGACTATTTTGATTTATTGTTTCTGCAGTTTTAGAGGCACTGAGGGCCTGTGGTAAGGCACAAGTGACAGTTGTTTGTTTTTTTTTTTTTGTTTTTTGTTTTGTTTTGTTTTGTTTTTGACAGGCAGAGTTAGACAGTGGGAGAGAGAGAGAGACAGAGAGACAGAGAGAAAGGTCTTCCTTTTCTGTTGGTTCACCACCCCCCAAGTGGCCACTACAGCAGGTGCGTTGTGGCCGGCATGCTGCGCCAATCCAAAGCCAGGAGCCAGGTGCTTCCTCCTGGTCTCCCATGCAGGTGCAGGGCCCGAGCACTTGAGCCATCCTCCACTGCACTCCCGGGCCACAGTAGAGAGCTGGACTGGAAGAGGAGAAACGGGACAGAATCCGGCGCCCTGACCGGGACTAGAACCTTGGGGTGCCGGTGCCTCAGGCGGAGGATTAGCCTAGTGAGCCACGGCGCCAGCCATGACAACTTCAATCTAATCAAGAGGCCAGGGAATCTTTTCTGAGTGGTGACAGATGCATGACCTATATTTGGCCGGCCTAGGCCCTTGAGAGGGCTTCAGAAAGGATACTGGAAGAAAATTCTGGAACTGGAAGTGGGGTGACCAGCACAACCTCATTAGCTCCCCACAGGCTTACATTGTATACGTGTTCTGCCAATAGCAAGCAGAATGTGTGTGTGTGCAGAAATATACATGCAGAGTGCATTAAAGATATCTGGATACTCGGTGATGCCTGTGATTATGATACATGCAAGAAGACACCATACTACTTCCTGGTCGAGCAAGAGTGTTGTTGTTGTTGTCACACACTGTGGCAATCCTGCTTGCCATGAGCACAGTTTTGTCTAAGTGGCACTTTGATTGATTAATCGATCCAAGAGCAGCCGACCCTTGGATGGGATGGCAAGGTAAGTGGAGCCACACTCCAGGACCCTTCCAAAGCCATCAAGATTGGCTCTATGAACAAGGGCCAGTCAGGAGAAGTGACTTCCATCCCCAACCAAAAGTCAATCAAGTAAGGTGGGCAGACTGGAAGCCACACACAAAGCATTTATTTGGAGAGGTACAAGGGAGGTTGCTCGAGCTACAGACTACTCAAATTGAAGAAAAAGGACACTCTCCACTTCCAGGAAGCTTTCTGCTCGAGTTGAGTCAACTGGGAAATCATCAGGGACTGAAGTGCAGCAGGAAGTTTCTCAAGCAACTTCATTGGCCGCTGGCAGCAAGGAAGTCGCGTTTTCTTCATGGAAATAGGACATTTCTCCACTAACTGCAAAAACACATATAAGTCAGAAAAAAAAGGGATGAGGAAAACACAACAAGTTCATGGGAAAGATAGACGTGTCCTGAGAAAGATCTGGCCTTTGGAACATGACAGTTTGGGGTTTTAAATTACTGCTTGATGATTTTTAGTGTGTGACCTTGGGAAAATGATTCCAGTTTTCTGGGGCTTTTCTTCCTGTCAGTAAAATTGGGATAATTATGTAGCACTTGCAGAGTTTGGGGAAGAAATGAAGATAAAGAGTTAGGTCTGTGCTGACACAATTCAAGCACTTACAAAATAGAGTGCTTATATTCTTGTAAATCCGTCCTATCTCACCACACTTTGTTTGCTTAAAATGACTGTGTGTATTTATTCAGATGCTCATATGCAATTGAAAAATTCCCTCTGTTAGAAACAACTGACTTTTATAATCAACAGAAACCAATTTGCTAAAAACTCTATTGGAAAAAAGCTGCATTGCATGTTTTTCTCTGAAAGAAGGTCTGAGGTAGCTTCCATGTGCCTCTCTCACTTTCTGAAGAGAGATGAACGACATTTTCAGAAACAGCAGAGACCTGGGCTCCAGGCCCAGTTCCACCTCCCCTCCCTGTGTGATAATGGATAAATGTGTTTCCATGCTGGGCCTTTATATTGCCCCCGACCCATGAGGGATTGTACTATATGATTTCTAAGTTGTCTCTTACACCTGCTATTCTATCTCCTATAAAATATGCACCATAAGAAATTCAAATGGCCAACAGAAACCTGAAAAATGCTCAGGATAACTAGCCATCAGGGAAATGCAAATCAAAACCACAGTGAGGTTTCAACTCATTCTCACACAGAACTCAACAAACAAAAATACTGGCAAGGATGTAGGGGGAAAGATACCCTAATCCACTGTTGGTGGGAACATAATTTGGTTCAGCTCCTGTGAAAAAAAACAGTATAGAGATACCTCAGAAATCTTAATATAGACCTACTATGTAATCCAGCCACCCCACTCCTGGAAATTTACTCAGTCCAAAAGAAATCAGCATGTCAGCCCCAACCCAGACCTACTAAAGCACATCTTCATTTTAAATAATTCCCAGGCGTTCAGAGTTAACATTGCACTTTCGGGATCACTGAGTTATGGCCTTGCCCATTGAGTTCTACCGCATGTATCCGAAGACTTACTCAGAGCTGCCAACTATGTCCTAGGCATATATAAGTGTGCATGTGCGTGAATATAAACACAATACATACATGCACACTTACACATACGACTACCTGGATGTGACTAGAAAAATTCTGGAAGGCCACAGCTGGTCTGTGGGGATGCGGGGAGGGGGAGCGTTTAGGGTGATTTCTTATCTTAATTTCTTCTATAGTGTCCGGGGAAATTATTTTTAAGCCCGCTAGCACGCGCTTCTTTTACAATGCAATGAGAAGCCACACGCACCCACTCTCCTCCCTGTCCAGCAGGGCGTGGTAGGACGCCACGTCTTTCTGCAGCTGGCTCTTGAGCGCCAGCAGCTGCGCGCGCTCCCGCTGCTGCTGCTCGGCCTCGGCGCGGATCTCGCCCAGCTCTGCCTCCAGCCTGCCCACCACGGCGCCCAGGTTCTGCAGCTCCATGTCGTGCCAGTGCTTGGCGTCGTGCAGGGTGTTCTCCAGGCCCCGTTTCTACGAGAGAGCAAACCTGGTCCAAACCTAAGGCCCAAGGGCTGGGTCCCTGAGGGAAACGGCCCTGCTGCCCTCTTCCGGAAATTCCTTCCCCCACCCCTTGAAGTCCTTTCCCCACCCCCACTCTCCACCCCACCCCCACCCCTCACGCTGTTGAAGCCCCATTCATCGCTCTGCGCCAATGCTGCCACCTCCAGATTTTCTCACATGGCTATCCTTAGAACGAATGTCTGGCCTTTACAAACTCTGCGTTTTTTCTTTAGGGTTTTAGTCGTAGGTTAGAGTTTAGTAGTAGTTTTAGTCATTGCTACTCCCTCTTCCTCCGTTGCCCCTTCAACTGTGGGTTCCTGCCAGCCCAAACTTAGTCACTCTCTGAGCTATGCATTCTCAGTCTGCTTTGTTGGTCTCCACCACACTCATGCATTGACAATTCCACCACAAACCACTTCCCCCCAGCTATGGGCCCATAGCTGCACTGCTTGCTGGAAGTATAGCTCAGACTTCAATCAAGGCATCCAAAAACGGAGCCACTGGCCTCCTTCAAATCTTGTCGGCACCCTGCCATTCTGAGCATCTATTCATGAATTCACAAGAGCTCAAAACTGGGGAAAGATATGTCCCTTCTCTTCTTCCTCTCATTGAAACAGAATCTTCACTGCCTCTGCGTATCCTGCGAAGTCTGCACACCAGGGCCCTCCTGTCCTGTCTAGCCACCATGGCCTGGGAGCAGATAATTATCACTTCTCACTTGGAAAAACGTTACTGGCCTCTTAGCTCATCTCCCTGTAGTTCCTTCTCCACCTGCATCCTGTACACATCAACCACTGTGCATTATCTAAACTCCAAATTCGACTTACCTCTCCTGTGATTAAACCCCATTGATAGCTATAGCTTCCCAAGCTCCTGACATGGCACACACGACTGCCACTATCTGTTCAATTCCTACCTAGCCTTGGAATTTACTGGGGTCACGTTCTTTCCTGCACCTGCACCTCCTCCTCCATCCCTTCCAGCATCCTCATCTGCCTCATTCTGCTTATCCCCAAGTCCAAGTTCAGGAGGGCTTCCCTAACCCTCCATGCCCCTACCACCACAAGGCTAGGGGCCTCTGTGTCTCCAGGACAGCCAAAACGCATGCATGCCTTAAACTCACCGCGGTGGACTAAGCTTGCTTAGGGGCATATCTCTTTTACTAGGGTGACACTTGACAGAAACCGAGTTTCTGCAACCCTAGTGCACAGGACAGGGCCCGGCACAAGTAGGTATCTGGTATAGGTAAGTCGCCCCAAATCTCCAGATGACAGAAAAGGTATTGTGGTTATACTTAGTGCCTCACCTTTCTACCTCCCTATTACTCTAGAAACCCTCTTTATTCTCATTTTCCCATATGTCTCATCTGAAACCTATACAGATGATTAGTAAACATTTTTTGGAAAATAGTGTGCACCTCCATAGAAAATTATTTTAATTATGGTGGACCTATACTTTAGTATCTGACTCTTTTACATATAATACATAAAAAGATAAATATACTTCTAAATTGGATTAAATCGAATCTTGATTAAACAACCTTCTGTACCCTTCTCTCCAAGACAGATTTTTCAGAACTTGTAGTTATGGCTTGAATGAGAGATTCTTAGTCATGACATGATCTTAAATCTGGTTGCTATCTGGTCACCATATTATCTTATTTAAATCTTCTTATTTAAAAAATTTTCATTTATTTGAGAGATAAAGTGACATAGAGAGAAAGAAAAACAGAGACAGAGGCAGAGAGACAGACAGAGAGGTCTCCCATCTGCTGTTCAATCCCCCAAAATGCCCACTACAGTTGGGGCTAGCCCAGGGCAAGGGTAGGGAGCCACAATACTGGCCACAGCACTTTCTTCAGATCCTCTGTGCGGTTCATGAGGAAACACAGATAAGTGCTGTACCCACTGAGGGCTAACAACAGGCATTGATCACCTTGGAAGAGAGGAGGCAAGGGTGCAGTTATGCCAACAGAGGTGACCATTCCCCCTCCTGTAAACAAGAGATCTACCATGCCCAACTTGGATGTCACCCTGGACACTCTCCCCATCCTGGAGCACTGACCATAGCTCCTTGGCCACATCTCACATGCACCTCTGTGTACCCACTGGAAGAACAGGCATTCCACTAAGCCACAAGGATAGAGTTCATGGTTAAAAGCCATCAGAGGAAAAAATCTACAAGTATCTCCTCGAATGCCTAAAAATAAATGCTGAAACTCGCTGGCGCCGCAGCTCACTAGGCTAATCCTCCGCCTAGCGGCGCCAGCACACCAGGTTCTACTCCCGGTTGGGGCGCCGGATTCTGTCCTGGTTGCTCCTCTTCCAGGCCAGCTCTCTACTGTGGCCAGGGAGTGCAGTGGAGGATGGCCCAGGTGCTTGGGCCCTGCACCCCATGGGAGACCAGGAAAAGCACCTGGCTCCTGGCTCCTGCCATCGGATCAGCGCGGTGCGCCGGCCGCAGCGCGCTGGCCGCGGCAGCCATTGGAGGGTGAACCAACGGCAAAAGGAAGACCTTTCTCTCTGTCTCTCTCTCTCACTGTCCACTCTGCCTGTCAAAAAAATAAATAAATAAATAAATAAATAAATGCTGAAACTCAAGAAATAAGAATAAGGAAGATGGCCAGTGCTGCAGCTCAATAGGCTAATCCTCCACCTAGTGGTGCCGGCACACAGGGTTCTAGTCCTGGTCGGGGCGCCGGATTCTTTCCTGGTTGCCCCTCTTCCAGGCCAGCTCTCTGCTGTGGCCCAGGAAGGCAGTGGAGGATGGCCCAAGTGCTTGGACCCTGCACCCCATGGGAGACCAGGAGAAGCACCTGGCTCCTGGTTTCAGATCAGCGTGGTGCACCAGCCGCAGCGCACCAGCCATGGCGGCCATTGGAGGGTGAACCAACGGCAATTAGGAAGACCTTTCTCTCTGTCTCTCTCTCACTATCCACTCTGCCTGTCAAAAAAAAAAAAAAAAAAAAAAAAAAGAATAAGGAAGACAATATGACCTCCCCATGGGAGTACAACAACATTTCAGTATTAGAATGTGTAGATGAGGCCGGTGCCACAGCACACTAGGCTAATCCTCTGCCTGCGGCGCCGGCACACTGGGTTCTAGTCCCGGTCGGGGCGCCGGATTCTTTCCCGGTTGCCTCTCTTCCAGGCCAGCTCTCTGCTGTGGCCAGGGAGTGCAGTGGAGGATGGCCCAAGTGCTTGGGCCCTGCACCCCATGGGAGACCAGGAGAAGTACCTGGCTCCTGCCATCAGATCAGCGCAGTGCACCAGCCACAGCGCGCCAGCCGCGGCGGCAATTGGAGGGTGAATCAACGGCAAAGGAAGACCTTTCTCTCTGTCTCTCTCTCTCACTGTCCACTCTGCCTGTCAAAAAATAAAAAAAAATTTTAAAAAAAGAATGTTTAGATGAGAGATGATGAAATGCCTGAAACTTTATTCCGAAGATTAATCACAGAATTACTGAAAAGCCATCAGAATCAAATCCATGAATTAAAGCAATCCATACATGACATGGATAAAAATTTTTCCCATGAAATTGATATTTTAAAGAGAAATCAAAATAAAATATTAAAAAAGAAGAATTTAATAGCTCAAATAAAAAATACAGTGGAAACTATTAAAAATAGACTTGGTGAGGCAGAAGAATGAATATCTAAGCTAGAAAAGAAATCTTTGGAAATTTTTCAATCAGACCAAAAAATTTAGAAAAATTCACAACAGTGTTAGAGATTTATGGAATACTATGAAATGACCCAACATATGGGTCTTAGGAGTTCCTGAAGGTATGGAAAGAGAGAATGGATTAGAAGGCCTATTCAGTGAAATAATTACTGAAAACTTCCCTAATTTGGAAAAAGGAAGGGATGTCCAAGTACAGGAGATGCATAGAACTTCATATAGACATGACCAGAAAAGATCTTCAGAATGACACACTGTAGTCAAGCTTTCAACAGTAAAATAGAAAAGATTCTAAAATGTGGAAAAGCCAGATTACTTTCAGAGGATTTCCAATTAGACTCACAGCTGACTTCTCATCAGAAACCCTAGAGGCTAGGAGGGAATTGAAGTACATAGTTGAAGTCTTAAGAGGGGAAAAAAAAATTGTAACCCAGAATAGTGTACCCTGAAAAGCTCTCATTTATGAATCAAGAGAAAATAAAGACCTTCCATAAACAGAAATTGAAATAATTTGTCACCACTCATCCAGCATTACAAAAGATGCTTAAGGATGTGCTACACACAAAAACACAGAAAGACACTCATCATTATGAAAGAATCTGAAAGTAGAAAATATCCCAGTAAAAGTACAAAGGAAATCCAAAGTAAACAACAGAAATATTAATAGAAAAATGTCAGGGTGCCATGATATTTAAAAGAAATGTTAATGTGGGGCTGGTGTTGTGGCATAGCGAGTTAGGCCGCCTCCTGCCGTGCCAGCGTCCCTTATGGGCACCAGTTCAAGTCCCAGCTGCTCCACTTCTGATCCAGCTCTCTGTTATGGCCTGGGAAGGCAGTGGAAGATGGCTCAGTCCTTGGGCCCCTGCACTCCCTTGGGAGACCCGGAGGAAGCTCCTGGCTCCTGGTTCCTACCTTCGGATTGGTGCAGCTCTGGCCATTGTGACCAGTTGGGGAGTGAACCAGCAGATTGAAGACCTCTCTCTCACTCTCTCTGCCTCTCCTTCTCTCTGTGTAACTCTGACTTTCAAATAAATAATAAATTTTTTTAAAAAAGAAATGTTAATGAATCTAAAGGGAGACATAGACTCCAACAGAACAGTAATGGGGCACTTCAATACCCTACTTTCATCAATGGCAGATCAACTAGACAGAAAATCAACAAACAAACATAGCTAATTGACACTATGGACCAAATGGACCTAACTGATAACTATACAACTTTTCACACCACAGTTGCAGGATCACATTCTTCTCATGGAACTTTCTCTAGTATAGACCATATGCTAGGCCATAAAGCAGGTCTCAGCAAATTCAAAAAAATGTAAATTACACCATGCAGTCCCAAACAAGACAGATATCATATGTTTTCCCTGCTCTGGGGTAACTAATAGAGTCTCTCCAGTGTGATGTTTAGGATGAAATGGACATTGTGAGATGTGATGATGGTTTACACCCTTATCTCTTCTGATGAGGAACAGTATATTGCTTCTTCATACTACTTGTTGAACTCTTTACTTAATGTAGGGTTAACCTTACAAGTGTAAAGTAAACTGAAAATTCATCTTTGTAAAAATTAAGAGTGGGAATAAGAGAGGAAGGAGGAAGGATTTGAGCATGGGCTGGAGGGAAGGTAAGGTGGTATACTTAGGAAGCATCACTATGTTCCTAAATCTGTACATATCAAATACATGAAACTTGTATAACTTAAATAATTTTTAAAAATGTGGCTGTTATTAAAGATACGCAAAGTAACAAATGGTGGTGAGGATGTAGAGAAAGAGGAACTCTTACACACTGTTGATGGGCATGTAAAATAGTTCAGCCACTATGGAGATTTCTTTGAAGTCTGGAAATAAAATTGTCACATGATTCAGTAATCCCACACTGAATATGCATTCAAAAGACATGAGCACACTGTATCAAAGATATACCTGCTCCACTATGCTTATTGCAGCACTGTTCACAATAACCAAGATATGGAATAAACCGATGTATCCACTATCAGTTGAATGGATAAAGAAAATGTGGAATATATCCATGATGGGGCTACTATTTGGCCATAAAAAAGAATGAAATCCTGTTGTTTGCAGTAACATGGATAAAATTAGAGAATGTCACATTAAGTGAAATGAGTTAGACACAGAAAGACAAATGCCACATGTTCTCTTTCATTTGTGGGAGCTAATAAAAATTCATTCTAGGCCCAGAAGTTTGATTACAAGAGGCTGGGATTGGTGGGAGGGATAAAGTGTGTTTGAATAAAAAAACTGGAAGCTAGGTGTGTTTCATTAATTAAAACAAATATACTAATATGAAATGTCAATAATAGGGCAAGCTAGGTATGGTTTATTGATCATGACAAATATATTACAGTAATTTAAGATGTTAATCATAGGGGATGCTGTTGTGGGGAATATACAACTCTGTACTACTTCACAATTTTTGTTTCATAAATTTAAAACTATTCTGAAAAAATGTAAAAAGTTTTAGGTATTCAATACAGATGCATTTTTTCTCAAGTATTTTCCATGTATGGTTGGTTAAATTCATTAGAATGCTAGACCCCTGGAGATGGGGGGGTGGGGTGGTAAACTGCAATTACTTTAATTAATATAATTAAAAATGAAAGAGACTTGCCTGCAAACACAATGAGTCTGAGGAACTTAGTAGCTGTCCTAGGCTTGGTTTTCTGGAAGCAGAGCCTGAGACAAAGATCCTGGAACTTCTAAATACTTCAGGGATTGCTCTCGGGACAGGGAAGGGGGGAATGAGGAAAGCAGTGTAGGGCAGAGGCACTCGCAAGCATGTGGGCTCAGTGGCAGCCTAGCTAAAGCCTGACCCCGCGAGAGATCTGGAATTTGGATTGTACCACAGAGCTGTGCTTTAAACACCCCAGCTGGTCAGCTTTGGCTAAGGGCTTGAGGCTAGCCCCAGTCCCTGGGCCAGTAGCCTTCTGCTTAGCTGAGGGTAATTCTCTGCGGTGGCTGAAACGCAATAGCTTTGGACAGTAACAGTCACCATTCCCGGCAGTTTCCTGGTAGGGGTGTGTCGGTAGTAAAAGGCACTCAGTATCTACTACACTTGATGTGATCAAGCATCTGATGAAAATCTCCTGGGCAAAAAATCATATTCTGTGAGATGCTAATCCATTGCAAATTATGACCTGAATGACTAGTTGAGAGTTGAGAGTTAAAATTAGCACAAGTAACACCACCGCTCTCCTTGGTTCACTCACCAGGGCCCGTAAGGATTCCGTCTCAGCCTGGAGGCTCTGGACTTGGCACGACGTGTTGTGCAGCTCCACCCTGAGGGCAGCAGCCATCTTCGCCTCCTGGGTTGGGGCCACGCAGGCCACCTCAGCCTGTTGCTGTGGGGAATCAGGTCTCAGTATGAGCAGGGATAAGTCAAAATTCTGAACCTAATCTTCCTTCTCAGTCTTTCTATCCTCCGATGCCTGCCTCTGACCACAGTCCCCTTTTTCCTACAGGTTCCTCACAAAAAATGCATATAGAAATCCAGTTGTTTTGAACACATAATGCCTTCAAGTGGAATAACATTCAAAAGAGCTCCTAAGGAATATTTATTCCAATTTATTTCCTGAGGAATATAATTCCTTTTTCAGTGCATCCTAATTATCCAGTTCTGTTTGCAATTTCCTATACCCCTTCCTGAAATACTTCCCATATTTATAAATAAATATTTATGACGATATACTTAAAACATAAAATGGCTTGACATATTCTCTTGGTTTTAAAATGCTTTTTCATATATGCATAGAAATGTAATGAGCATGAGGGTAATATTCTATATTGTCTGTACATTAAATAAAAGATGGTCTATGAGGTTTTCAGGGTGCTACTGTTTCCATCTGATGAGATGTTCCATTTTCTGGATTTTTCTGGGTTATGATTACTTTCAGTTCTTTTTTCTGGCAATAAATACAAGAAGTTACAGCAGCTATCCAAGTTCATCACCAATTGTTTCTGATCATTTTCAAGTATAAGCATTTTTTAATTTTAAATAAACTGTATTTTAAAATAATAATAAATACTGGCCGGCACCGCGGCTCAACAGGCTAATCCTCCGCCTAGCGGCGCCGGCACACCGGGTTCTAGTCCCGGTTGCCCCTCTTCCAGGCCAGCTCTCTGCTGTGGCCAGGGAGTGCAGTGGAGGATGGCCCAAGTACTTGGGCCCTGCACCCGCATGGGAGACCAGAAGAAGCACCTGGCTCCTGCCTTCGGATCAGCGCGATGCGCCGGCCGCAGCAGCCATTGGAGGGTGAACCAACAGCAAAGGAAGATCTTTCTCTCTGTCTCTCTCTCTCACTGTCCACTCTGCCTGTCAAATAATAATAATAATAATAATAAATACTTAAAAGGTATCACTTATTAGTTACTTTACAATAATCTATGTCATAGAGGTTATGTCCATCTATGGTTTCCATGTGACATATAATGGTGTGCTAAGAGGCATCTGTTCTCAGGTCTACATTCATTTACAGCAAGTTAATAGGTTGAAATCAGTCATAGTGAGGGTATGGACACCATCAAAATTGGAAAATATTACACATCAGGAATTGATTTGTTGTTTTGTTTATTGCCTGGACTTAAGGATGAAGAAAATGTTAATTATGTATATTAAAATTATGTCATGTCTGTAGCACTATGTCATAAATAGTACACACACACACACAAGGGAGTGTTCTTCCAATATCTGAAACTATTTATTGGACTCAGCAAAGAAACTACGAATATCGTTGATGAATGAACTCATTGACATCAACAAAAATATCAACCAAAATTTATGTCAGAATCATTCTCATTTATCAATGGTGTCAGTGGCTTCTTGTTCAACCAGAAATGAGTAAACAAGCATTTCTTGTGTCCTGGTTTTGTGACACCACTGTTTCTAACAGTTTCGCATGTTACAAGCTTGGCTCCCAGCATGGTGACTCCAAGAAGTAGGGGGCCCTTTAAGAGACAGAGCCTTTGGGCAGTTAATTAGGTCATCGGGGCACTGCTCTTGGAAGGGATTAATAGTTCTTGGGTGACTCCAGAACTGCATTTGGGCTTCCCGTCTCAGTGGGCATTTCTGGGGCTAGGCTGCTGACCAAGGCCATCATCACAGGCCGCTACCTGGTCTGTGCCTCTCTCAACACAGTGAGTGGCTTCTGTTTAGTGTACTTGCCAGCCCGAAAACAGTTCTATGCAGTGTTTCCCTGCATTCCTGGAATACCAGCATGTTTTTTATGTGACTGTTGCATACAGCTTTTATTTAAATCAATTCACTATTTCTTTGCAATTAAGTACGTTTACAAAGGAAAGTGGGGCTGGAGCTGTGGTGTAGTGGGCTAAGCCTCTGCCTGTGGCACCAGAATCCCATATGGGCACTGGTTCAAGTCCTGGCTGCTCCTCTTCTGATCCAGCTCTCTGCTATGGCCTGGGAAAGCAGAAGAAGATGCCCCAAATGCTTGGGACCCTACCCCAACGTGGGAGACCTGGAGGAGGCTCCTGGTTTTGGATCGGCACAGCTCCAGCCATTGCAGCCATCTAGGGAATAAACCAGAGGATGGAAGACCTCTCTCTCTGTGTCTCTCCCTCTCTCTGTAACTCTACCTCTCACATAAAATAAATAAATAAAATCTTCTTTAAAAAATTTTTTTAAAAAGGAAAGTATGGGGGACAGGCACAGGACACATCAGTTAACATCTGATACAATCCTGTATCAGAGCACCTGGCTCAAGTTCCAGCTTCCCACTTATGCACACACTGGGAGGCAGCCGGTGATGGCTCGGATACTTAGGACCCTGCCACCCACATGAGAGACCCAGATGAAACTCAGGGCTCCTGGTCTCCGTCAAGTCCAGCCCTAGCTGTTGTGGGCATTTGGGAAGGAAGCAGCAGAGGAAGACTTCTCTCTGCCTTCAAGCAAAATGAAAATAAATACATTTTAACTTTAGCATGCACCCACATAATCTAGCAATCCTATGGAATGCAGGTTCTGATGTAGAGGATCTGAGGGGGTCTATTTCAGCTCCCAGGTGCCTGGTCCATGGAAGCAGAGCTCTAAACTCCACAGAAACAGATAAAACAATATCACTTGCCATAGACATCAGATAACTGAAAAGATTAAGAGTTTCTCCTTGAGTTTACGCAAGAACTGCATGGCCATTGAAGCTGCTCTCTTTGGACCAATTCCCAGGCACTACCGAAGCTACCAGTGGAAACGAGCAGCGAGTGGCTTCATGGACAAATTGTCTCTGTTAGCTACAACTAAACAGACCCTGGTGGAAAAAGCAGCAGAAGAGGCTCTGCCATGCCCCCTTCCCTCCCTCCTCCTTTCTTCAGGGGCAGTAACTACATCTGTAAAATGGGAATAAAAACAGCTTCTGCTTTGGAGGCTTTCATGAGAACTGAACAAGTAGAAAGGGTGGCAAAGGCCCAGCATTGTCACCTTGCACGAATGGTGTCTGTCCACGTGAGAATCAAGTGTTCCTGCCTTTTTCTTATACAGCGTGATCTCCTGAGAAAGGGGCCACCCTGCAGACTGAGGGCCTCCAAAATTCCTAAAGGAAAATCATTGGGATTAAAATGTTATCCGGCTAGCGCCGTGGCTCACTGGGCTAATCCTCTGCCTTGCGGCGCCGGCACACCGGGTTCTAGTCCCAGTTAGGGCGCCGGATTCTGTCCCGGTTGCCCCTCTTCCAGGCCAGCTCTCTGCTATGGCCAGGAGTGCAGTGGAGGATGGCCCAAGTGCTTGGGCCCTGCACCTGCATGGGAGACCAGGAAAAGCACCGCCTTCAGATCAGTGTGGTGCGCCGGCCGCGGCGGCCATTGGAGGGTGAACCAACAGCAAAGGAAGACCTTTCTCTCTGTCTCTCTCTCACTGTCCACTCTGCCTGTCAAAAAAAAAAAAAATATGTTATCCACTCTATTCCTGAAGTTTAGGTATCCTAACAATGACAGAGTGATTTCAGTGAGCCCACAGCTCCACAGAAGTTTTAAAGAAGGGCTCTGAGATATCTTAATGTGGCCAAGGTCAGAACAAAGCAGACTTGTGTGCAGGATTCTCTTGTTTATATCTCTACAGAATGGAAAGATGCGTCCTAGGAACAGGTGAATCAGAGCTGACTCTACACTGATTTCCAATGGTGGCCTTATAAAATTTTATTTATTTATTTATTTGACAGGTAGAGTTGTAGACAGGTGAGAGAGAGACAGAGAGAAAGGTCTTCCTTCCACTGATTCACTCCCCAAATAGCTGCTACGGCCGGCGCTGTGCTGATCCGAAGCCAGGAACCAGGTGCCTCTTCCTGGTCTCCCATGCGGGTGCAGGGGCCCAAGGACTTGGGCCATCTTCTGCTGCTTTCCCAGGCCACAGCAGAGAGCTGGACTGGAAGAGGAGCAACCGGGACTAGAACTGGCGCCCAAATGGGATGCTGGCGTTGCAGACCGAGGATTAACCAAGTGAGCCATGGCGCTGGCGCCGGTGGCCTTTTTAAAGCCTATGGAAAAAGCTTTCCATGGTGCGCTATTGTGGTAAAAGATATTGATGTATAATAAGGTATATTTATTAGGTCTTTGTGCCTTCTAGCCCACCAGAGCTCCTAGAGCCCTTGTAAGTTCCTAAGTGACAAGAGCTCACACGTTGGTCCCCCGACCAGCCTCAGCGCCTAAGATTGTTCCTGCGCGTTATTCCTAACAATCCCATCTCAACCACACTCGACATTATGTTAATGACATGGCTTCTGGTTCACTCCAAAGGGTGAGGTGCTTGCTGCCAGGGGAACTGATCCCCTGATGAGGAGGTTGAAACTTCCAGCCCCTCCTCTGTACTTCGGGAGGGCACAGGGACTTGACCACCAACATCCCATGATTGGAGAAATTCTGCTTAGGTAAAGAAGCCTCCATAAAACCCCAAAAGGATGGGTTTGTCAAGTTTCGAGCAGGTGAATGAGAGAGGTTCTGGAAGGATGGGGCTCAAAGCAAGGGCATGGGAGTGCCACACCCCTTCCCATGCACTTGCCCTATGCACCTCTTCTATGTCATTTCTTGATTTGTGTCCTTTATAACAAACCTGTGAAAATGAGTAAACTGTTCTCTGAGTTCTGTGACCCATGTGAGAAAGTTAGCTTATCTAAGGAGGGGTCGTGGAAACCTCCAGTTGCTCAGAACAGTAGGGCCAGGCTCCCAACTGACAACTGGAGTGGAGCAGCCTCGTGGGGCAGAGCTCTCACCCTGAAGGACCTGGCAATAACTCCAGGCAGACTGTGCCAAATCTGATTTGAACGATACTGTACCTGATCTTAGCCAAAAGGCCGAGAAGTGATGATTTGAACCACAGAACGTTCAGATGGTGTCTGGAAACCTGCTTGGTGTGAAAAGACTAACACATCTGTTGTGCCAAATAAAAATTACAAGAGGACATTGTTTTGTGCCAATAGATGGGGATAGAAACCAAAATAGAGGCATTCATGCTAGAACTCCAGGTCATTAAAATGAGACTAAGCTATGGATCTGACCTTCCAAGAAATCCACATCAGAGAGGTAACAGCCAACTTTCCCAAACAGGTCTGTTTCAATCAACCTGATAGTGAAGTTCCTTTTGCCCAAATCCTTACACCAAAAGGTAGCCTGGAGGAACCTGAGGTTAGCCAAGCAGTTGTCTTTCTATTGTTCTGTCTCCCTGTCCCCAAGGAGAGTAACTTTGAAAGGATCAATTCAATTTTTAATTTCATTTCTGCTCCTTGCAACCCTTTTCTCTGTGTAAACCAGTCTCTCCCGCTCATTGGAAAACTTACTGTATTTTATGGACTGAAGTATTACCCAATTCTAGAGTCAAAAATAAAGCCAATTAAGATGGCTAAATGAAATTGTAATTTTGCGCTTTGACAGGCCTATAAAGTCTGTGAGAATCTAGGAAGAAAAGATACATTTTTTCCATCTACACATATAACCAGGAGGTCTGGAGTTATGCACATAAAGCAGGGCAAGCTGTCTGAGATCACTGAGGCTGCCCTGGGTCTGGAACCACAGCAATTGGACCAGGAGAAGCCAGTCTCAGTGAGACCCCAGAAATTTCCTGGTCGTGATCCTCCAGGCACTGAACCATGTGACTTCAGAAGCTCCGAACACTGGACCCCGAGGGTTCCTGACATCCAAGAACATCACGGCTTCAGGAAACGCGGTTCCTGCCCTCACCCTCGCCAGATCTCTTCCCAGCGTTTAGTGAGTGTGAAATAGCAAGAGAACGGGCAGGTAAGTTGTGGCAGATGTGGATGGCATCTGCCTGTGCCCCTCGGGCCTGCACACATGCAACTCCCCAGGCTCCCAAGGGCAGATTCTGCCTCTTTGCCTGCGAGCTTCCTCAGAAGCCCTTGAAAGTCACTTTGCCTGCAGAAAACAGTGGCTGAGGGAGAGGGGATGAGCGCCCCAGACCTTGCCTTCTCCCTCTCCTGCATCCTGTGCCTCTTTCTAGAATTCACCTCGGTCACCCTCAGTCTGCCACGGCAGCAGCGTCATGATGTGCGCTGTTGGCTCCCCTCTCTGCTTCTCCTGCACTGGATTTCATCACTACCCTCCAGCTTCCAAACAAACCACCTCCACTCCGGTGTCTGTCTCAGGATCTGCTTCTGGGGAACCCTAAACTAAGATGTAAACTAGTCATGCCAGCTAGCTATCGGCCTCCTTGTGCTGAAGGAGAGCTAAACGCATGCGCATCACTTTTGCAAGAAAGCGGTGTGTATGCTGAGTCACTTCACATTGGCACTTTGCAGCTGAAAACCAGACAGGAGATGCTCAGGGTGGCAATGTCAGTCCCAGGGGTACGGCTGCAACCGCAAGACCGTTTATTGGGGGATTCTGCCTGTCGGTTCTGATCTTTGCTGGTCATCAGCGAAATGGGCTCCTTCTCAAATATTTCCTGAGCTGCCTGGCAGCACTGACTGAGCTAAGTCGAGTACGGTCTGTTTTCTCTAAGCTGTAGCTATTAAATGCTTCATTTAAAAAATACCACACAAACGAATCTGCTCAGAGTTAATGACTGAGTTACTGCTGGGCTGATTCTCAAAGGGGTGAGGGGTAAATAATAATAACTAGCGTTTTTTTTTTTTCCCCACACTAGGCAGATTTGTTCCCAATAATTACAGTGGCCACTCCCTTTACCCAAAGGAACAATCACTACAGTGTGCTCTGCACCCCAAGGTGGTGAACCATGAAGCCAGTGAGGCCTCGGAAACAGAGCCAGGACAGAAACCATGCGGCTCGGTGCAGGCGAAAGTTCCCTGGACCGGCAGTCAGAGAGCTGAGCCACTGCCAACCGGCTGTGACCTTGAGAAGTCAAGCCCACTCTCTGCCTCTCAGTTCCCTCTCCTCCGAACTGATAGAACGCAATGAGGTGGCCCCAGGGTCATTCATAGTAAACATCCATGAATCTCTTTAAAAATAGGCAGTGGCCCAAAAGCAAATCTGTGGGCTGACCCCGTTTACCTCGGTGTGGCTCCCTCTCCAGGAGCATGGGTGGGAGGGGGAACTCCATTGTAGTGAGTTGCTAGGCACTTTCTGCCATCGAAAGTGTTTGCAGTGACCTGGCAGACAGAAAAGATGCTACGGGGGCTGAAAAACAGGGGCATGAAGGATGTTTTCTGGGCAGAACACATTCAAGTGAGCCAGAGTCAGCGAGGGCTCTGCTGGGAGGGAACGTGCTAGAAGAAAGGACAGAAACGTCTCTCCTGGTTTCTTTGGTGGCTCTTGTACCATCACGACTCTCTACCTGCCTGTTAGAATTATCCAGAGAGCTTTTTAAAAACTCTAAAGTTGGCCAGCGCTGTGGCTCACTAGGCTAATCCTCCACCTAGCGGCGCCAGCACCCCGGGTTCTAGTCCCGGTTAGGGCGCCAGATTCTGTCCTGGTTGCTCCTCTTCCAGGCCAGCTCTCTGCTGTGGCCCGGAAGTGCAGTGGAGGATGGCCCAAGTGCTTGGGTCCTGCACCCACATGGGAGACCTGGAGAAGCACCTGGCTCCTGGCTTCAGATCAGCACGGTGCACCGGCCACAGTGGCCACTGGAGGGTGAACCAATGGAAAAAGGAAGACCTTTCTCTCTGTCTCTCTCTCTCACTGTCCACTCTGCCTGTCAAAAAACAAAACAAAACAAAAAACCTCCAAAGCCCCCTCCCCTCTTCTGACTTAAGTAGACTGGATGCAGCCTGGAGCAGGCATTTTTGAAAGTGCTTTCTGAAGCTTGTGCTGTGTCGCCAGGATTGAGAACCCCTGGACGTCAGCCGAGAGTTCACAGGAAGCCCCCCCTCCAATATCTGCTTTGTTTTCCCCACAGCTGCATATGTTCCTCCCTCTTCACTTTCCATTCTCTGCCTTGTAATTCTAAAGTCACGGATAGACGGGAGACGGGGGAGTGGAATGGAGAAATGAAATGCCTTCCATTTCCTGGCTAACTCCTTTAGCACTTATGAAGTGTAATGAACATTGCTTTCTGCCATGCACAGAATCCACACTCCCTAAGGAAAACTCGAGATGCACCCAAAAACCAGAGAAAGAGGATGCCAAACCGAACCACTTCTAGCACCATGAACATGTGGGTTTCTGCTTTCCCACTTTGGACGCCTGGTTTCTTTGTTTGAATGCTACCCCTTGCTGCTTACATACCAGGGGTTGGCAAACTGCAGCATGCAGGCTCTAAAACAGAACACGGGCACGCTCATTCATGACTGTTGTCTGCCAATGCTCTCACACTGCAGTGGTAGAAGGCAACAGCTGCCTACAGAGGGTGCCCGGCCCACACAGTCTAAGGTTTTTTATATGGTCCATGACAGAAAAGGCTTATCCACCCTGGGATAGCCAATTCTGTACTCTTTTCCTCCATTTTACCTCTCCAGATGAGCATTTTCTCTTGTCATTCTCCATGTGTCATTTTTGGCAAGCGCCTGACGTTTCACTGCACATTGCAGGGTTAGGCAGATGGCTCAGTCTTCCTCCCCTATCATCAAACACTTGGAAGGCTTTGCTCCCAATCTCCCCTCTTCTAAGGCCTCAGTGAGTAGATGTGGACATAAACTGCTTGTATTTCCAATTATTTATTTAGGATAATGTCCAGACTACTCAGCGGTCCGGGAGGGGCACTGTACCCCACATATGCCCAGAGCAGTGCAGGGCAGGAGCGTGTGTTTCCCATAAAGCAGTAGAGGACCTGCACCCACACAGACTCACCAGGATGGGATAGCGATCTCATCATTTTAAACGCTGTCTGCTTTTAGAGAGGTAAACCACATGCTACCGTTTTAATTTGCACTGCTTCTGTGTCTAGTGAGACTGAACATGTTTCTAAGCAGTTGTGTTTATCTTGCTGCATGTTTACTTTTTCATCTCTGCTTGGCCTCCTTCTGCACAGGGCATAGTGCACGGTGCTGGTCCTGTGTCTCACCTTAGCTTGGAGCAAGGCTCCTGCTTCCACCCGGTTCTTTTCGACATCTCTCTCCCACTGAGTTCTGATGGCCTCCAGGATGCCATCCAAGCCAGGACCAATAGGAGCATCGATCTGCTCAAGCTCAGAGCCGGCCAACTGTGTGTACAGCACCTTCACGTCCTGAAAATGATGGCACATACCGAGGGTGAATTCCAGAGGAGAAAGAAGGGACACAAAATTCTATCGGCAGAGCCCCACCTCTGCAGGTCATACTTTGGCTTCTCTTCCTGCTTGCACCAGACATGGGGGCTTCACCGAGACTGGCCAGGTCTCTGGTTCTCATTCCAGATAGGCAACATACTGTCTTTTTCCAAGGATGCAATTCTTAGGTTGGTCTTCACAGACCCAGACCCCAAGCAAAGCCAACATGAGTAAAAATGAAGTAAGCATAAAGTCAGACTAAGCTTAAAGAGGTTTAAGGATAATCTGGGAGTCATTAGAGGCTTACTATTGAGCAGGGGACAGAGGAAGTGAGTTTATGGTTTCTGGTTAGCTTCAGGCTGCACACGGCTGTCACTTCCCAAAGTGAGCCTTGTTAAAGCAAGTTTCAGTTCTCCCACTGGGAGCAGCTGACAAATCAGCCTGCAAAGAACTCGATCACGTAGTTGCTGGAGTTCCCTTCAGGCGCAAAGCCCTCTCCTAACCTCAGTAAGGAGTGTGTGTAGACTACAGCTGGCATCTGCTGTTAGTTACGGTGTTTGTCCTACACGGGGCTGAAGGAAGGATCTGTGAGGAGGGGGAGTCAGCACAGATTTCCATCACTCACCTGTGCTTGATCCTGTTGTCCCCAGCCCCATCTAAGTACCAGCCCGGTCCCTGAAACTGTGTGTTTCAGGCTGCGGGGACCACTGACCCACCACAAGGGTTTGAAAGCATTTGCCCTGAAGCTTTGGGCAACCAAAGTAGAGAGGCACAGATGAGTTCCCATGCCCTGAGTCTGGAACCACAGCCGGACAGGTGAGGGCCTCTGAGCCTCTTGGCTCCATCAAGCCCCGCCCACCTACCTCTTCCTAGTTCCCTCAAGCCCCGCCCACCTACCTCTCCATAGTTCCTGTCGAGCCCCGCCCACCTACCTCTTCATAGTTCCTGGACAGAAAGCCGAGTTCTTCCCTCAAACTCTCGATTTGATTCTCCAGATCCACTTTTGTCGAATTAGCTTCATCAATGACTTTGTAGAGAGAGTTGATTTCCTCTTCTGCTGCCTTGCGAAACGGCTGCTCATTTTCATATCTGCCAATATAATAACTTAATCAGCAAAGCTGGGTACCCCCAAAAAATGAGATCATAAATGCTACCAACAAGCCAATGATGTGATAACTACACAGTGAATGAAAAATCACTGTTCCAACGGCTCTGAGAGTACCCTCGGTGCAACTGGTACTTGCTGACTTACTAGAATAAAAGCAACACACCCCGCTTCCAACAAGCCAGCCTCATGGGGTCCTGCGCCATGAGATCCAGTATCTGTTCATGGCCGCCCCCAGTTGTCTCCCCACCTGCAGACTCTCTAGCAACCTGCTGAGTATCAGACTGGGCATCCTCGCCTGAGGGATGTGTCCTCTTCTAATACGTGAAGCGTCAGGACAGTGGCTGCAGCGCCAAAGGCTGCCTGCCGCCGGCCCAGCGGAGCGCGAAGAGGGACCCGGGTGAGGTCGGGCCCCAGACGAGGTGGGACTCAAGCACATGGGAGAGTTCGTGTGTCACCTAAAGGGGGCCGACTGCCCAGCTCTACCCCGTGACTGCCTGTGGGAAGGGGCTGTAGCAGGGTGCCAGTTCTCTCCGGAGAAACAGGAAACCAGAATTTAATGAAATGTCCGGACTCTTTAAGCTTCACAAATTATGCAAGCACGTGTGGATATACCACATACACACCCCCCACATGACGTGTGGATATACCACATACACACACCCCCCACATGACGTGTGGATATACCACATACACACACCCCACATGACGTGTGGATATACCACATACACACACCCCACATGACGTGTGGATATACCACATACACACCCCCCACATGACGTGTGGATATACCACATACACACACATACCCCACATGACGTGTGGATATACCACATACACACACCCCCCACATGACGTGTGGATATACCACATACACACACCCCCCACATGACGTGTGGATATACCACATACACACACACTCCACATGACGTGTGGATATACCACATACACACCCCCCACATGACGTGTGGATATACCACATACACACACCCCACATGACGTGTGGATATACCACATACACACACATACCCCACATGACGTGTGGATATACCACATACACACCCCCCACATGACGTGTGGATATACCACATACACACACATACCCCACATGACGTGTGGATATACCACATACACACACCCCCCACATGACGTGTGGATATACCACATACACACACCCCCCACATGACGTGTGGATATACCACATACACACCCCCCACATGACGTGTGGATATACCACATACACACACACCCCCCACATGACGTGTGGATATACCACATACACACACCCCCCACATGACGTGTGGATATACCACATACACACACCCCACATGACGTGTGGATATACCACATACACACACCCCACATGACGTGTGGATATACCACATACACACACCCCACATGACGTGTGGATATACCACATACACACACACCCCACATGACGTGTGGATATACTACATACACACACACCCCACATGACGTGTGGATATACCACATACACACACCCCCCACATGACGTGTGGATATACCACATACACACACCCCACATGACGTGTGGATATACCACATACACACACCCCACATGACGTGTGGATATACCACATACACACACCCCCCACATGACGTGTGGATATACCACATACACACACATACCCCACATGACGTGTGGATATACCACATACACACACCCCACATGACGTGTGGATATACCACATACACAGCCCCCACATGACGTGTGGATATACCACATACACACACATACCCCACATGACGTGTGGATATACCACATACACACACCCCACATGACGTGTGGATATACCACATACACACACCCCCCACATGACGTGTGGATATACCACATACACACACCCCACATGACGTGTGGATATACTACATACACACACACACACACGACGTGTGGATATACCACATACACACACCCCACATGACGTGTGGATATACCACATACACACACCCCACATGACGTGTGGATATACTACATACACACACACACACACGACGTGTGGATATACCACATACACACACCCCACATGACGTGTGGATATACCACATACACACACACACCCCACATGACGTGTGGACATACCACATACACACACACCCCCCACATGACGTGTGGATATACCACATGCACACACCCCACATGACGTGTGGATATACCACATACATACACCCCACATGACATGTGGATATACCACATACACACACCCCCCACATGTCTGAGTTTGTCTTCTCGGAGCCATCTCAATCCTGCTTTTCAAAATCTCTGGTTTGTAAGGATGTAGCATGAGACTTTCTACCTAAATGCCTTCTTCATGGAGATTATGTAAACACTTCATCTTTCAGGGAACTAATCCCACCCCTTCAGCTAAACCAACGCCCCAGCCCCCAGTCAGTGGGCTGGGTCTCCACTGACCTGAGCTGGAAGAGTGCCCCACATGCCTCTGCAGTTCTGTTTTGTTCACCCCTCCAGGGAGCCCGCCCCTTCCTCTCCCCCCCCCCGCCCCCGCATTATGGGAGCTCTTGAGTCCCCTCCAGACTGATTGTGGCGAATCCCGTAAGGGTCTGAAATATTCTGAGCGACTCCACGGCTGTTCTCAAGCTTCCCACTCTGTCTCGCTGTCCTCCTTCCCTTCCCCTCCACGTTTTGAAGTCTTCAGCCAGCACCTCTGGGTCTGTAACACTCACAACTGTCTTGTCCTGACTTGCAGGTCACTCTGGCCCAGCTTCATCCCACAGTTGCTGTCTGGTTGCTCCATCAGCAGCTCAATCCAGCTCGCTCAAAGCCAGACTCATTATCTACCCCTGGGTTTTAACCCCGCTTTCCCTGCCCAATTTTCCTTTCTAGTAAACACAATGACAAGTCTTTTCAATAAGCCAGGTCCAAAGCCTGATCTTTCTTTGCCTTCTCATTCCAGGTTGCACATGTAGATAACTGTTAAATCCTGCTGATCTCCTTTGGTAAGTTAAGTCAGCCCAAATCACCTTGTGCCCTGACTATAACGCCATCCCGGTTGTGTTCGCAGACCTACAGTCCTGCCCATGAGTGACCATCCTTATCCACACCATCACTCTTCCGCTCAGAAGCCGTGAGTGTGGCCCTCCAGCTCCTCAGTAACCTGACCTCA
Source organism: Oryctolagus cuniculus (assembly GCF_051225735.1). Classification (NCBI taxonomy): domain Eukaryota; kingdom Metazoa; phylum Chordata; class Mammalia; order Lagomorpha; family Leporidae; genus Oryctolagus; species Oryctolagus cuniculus. Next base: position 175,864,196 of record NC_142870.1, on the reverse strand, counting down.
CCTCACTTTCCCTGTGCTGCCTCCCAGCACACACCCTGCCTTCCTCAGCCAGTGCCTGCACTCCTCCGCTCTGCCTCTCCTCTGCACCGATGTAAAGCTGCCTTTCAGGCCAATACCAGGTCATGGGGAGCCAGCGCGCAAACCCCTGCTGCGGTCTGCTCTGCTCTCGGGTCATTCCCAAGCTCCTTGGTGTGGCTGCCAAGGTCTTGCAGGGCAGGGCCTCTCTATGGTTTTCAAGCCTCATTGGTTGTCTCTCCTTTGCTCTCTCTGTATGCCCTGGCTGTGACAGCACCTGGCAATCCACTCGTGTGCTATGCTTTCCCACACCCTCCTGCCCCTCGGTCGCACCTCCTTCATTTGCCTGGGCAACTCCAACATGGGCTTTAGGACCCACATTGGCCATCGCCTCTTTTGTCACCTCTCCTTGTCCAGGTAGAATGTCCCAACATGTGCTCATCACAGCGATGGCATGGCCATTCTAATCCCGTTGTCTGGTGACTCCTCTGACTTTCCCACTACACTGAGCTCTGTGAGGTCTGGAATCACAACCAAGTCACTTTGTTCCCAGCACCTGGTAAGGGTCCTTGCCCCAAACATTTGTTGAGTTTGTTTATTCACTCATTTAACAGATATCTGCAGAGCATGTATCCTGGCTGGGCACTGTTATAGGTGCTGGTATTTTAATGGGGACCAAGAGATCAAGCACCTGCTTTAAGGGAGTTGCATTCCACTGTTGAGTGGATGATGTGTGCATAAATGAATAAATGCACCAGTGAATAAATGGGTGAATGGAACTTCGTCACATTCTACCTTAATTTCAGACTTGGTCAAATTCCACCTTAAATTCAGTGTGAATGGCTCTGCATCTGCAGGCATCTATCTTTCATCACACAAAGGCTTTCGGTGGTCAGCATGAGGGCTGTGCCTCTGTGTGCATCCATGATCTTGCCCAGTGCTGGGCAGCTCCCAGCTGGGGGGAAGTCTCCTTGACTCCAGGGTGGCCATCATTGGAGATCCACTGAACAGAAGGAAAACTGAATCTTGTAGGTTTGTCTTCAGGGATAAGAATGGAAATGGGATCATGATCTTGCCCTGAGACTCCCAACCACATGCTTTTCCTCTTTCATTTTTGCCAGTTCAGGAGTAGCAATCCCATCACTCAGCCACGTGCCCAGTACCCAGGATACCGTTGCCCTCAGAGTCACTGTGCTCATCCACCCTTGTTTTACTTTTCCATCAGGGCAGGGTTTCCCAAATGCCACTCATCTTTACAACTCTGCCCTAGATGCATATCTCTGTCATCACTATTCATGTTTTTCTAGAAATGGATCTACTTTAAATATGAATATTAAAATATAACAGCTCTTTGTATCAAATAAATTTTAAATTGCTACTATAAAATAGTATTACTACAGTGGAAAAGCAGCCTTGTGGGTTACAAATAGAATGTAAAGATAAAAATAAATGTCACTTAAAAATAAAATGCTTATCCTTATACCACTGGGCAGCACGCACACACACACACACACACAGGTAGGAAATACTCTTAGACAAATGAGTGGCTCTCTGGGAGCAGTGCTGTGGTGTAGTGGGTAAAGCTGCCACCTAAAATGACAGTATCCCTTATGGGCACTGGCTCATGTCCCAGCTGCTCCACTTCCAATCCAGCTCCTTGCTAATGGCTTGGGAAAAGCAGCAGAAGGTGTCTCAAGGGTTTGGGCCCCTTCCACTCACATGGGAGGCCAGGATGAAGCTCCTGGCCATTGAGGCCATTTGGGCAGTAAACCAGTGGGTAGATCTGTCTCCCTCTCTATATATAACTCTGACAAACAAATAAATGAATAACTCTTAAAAAAAAAAAAGCCAGGGCCAGCATCATGGCATAGCAGGTTAAGCTGCCACCTGCAGTGCTGGCATCCCATATCAGCACCAGTTGAAGTCCCAGCTGCTTCGCTTCTGACCCAGCTCCCTGCTACTGTGCCTGGGAAAACAGAGGAAGATGGTCCAAGTACTCGGACTCCTGCACCCACATGTGGAAGCAGCTCCTGGCTTGTGGCTCGTGGCTTTACCCTGGCCCAGCCCTGGAATGCACCAACAAATGGAAGAACTTTTTTTCTCTCTCTCCCCATCCCACCCCCCGCCCCCCCACACACACCTCTGCCTCTTCCTGAGCCTCTCACCGTAACTCTGCCTTTCAAATAAAAAAAGGAAAAATCAGTTCCCCTCAAGCGCGGTCCCTGCTCCTCTGACTGACTGCGAGGCTGTGAGGTGAGCATGCTGGCTTTTCTCAGCACCCGGCCAGGGTGGAGAAGTATCTTTGTACAGTAGTGATTGCCAATGCGTCCTATGGTGGACCGGCAGGATCAGCATGGCTGTTAGGAATGTAAATTGAGAGTACCCTCCCGACCTTTGGAATGAGAAACTGAAGGTGGGCATAGCCACCCGTTTTCTGGAAGGCCCCATTTAGTGGTTGCATACATACCCCAGAGGCTGGGAACCTTTGCTCTAAACCAGATAAAATCTTTGCCCTAGGCCTGGTTAGTGTCCGCAAGAGGGGTGTGAGCTGGAGAGTGACAGCTCTAGACTCTCCCAGAGCCACTGTTATCAAGCCCCAGGCTCCCGCAACACTGGGGGTGCAGGGGGCAGACGCGGGCGAGCACCAGTGTGCTACCCAGAACCCAGGCACGGGGGCCTGTCTCCTGCTGCCCAGCATTACCTCTCTTTGAAGTCATCGGCGCCGGCCTGGATGGTCTCTGTCTGCAGCATGAGCCGGGCATTCTCCAGGACGGCCTCGCCCACCTGGAACGACACACAGCAGAGGACACAAGGCCGCTCACCACCGGGGCTGGCGTTGGCACAGAGGCTCTGGGGAACTTAAAGCACCTTGACCTAAGTGTCCCTCTCCAAAAAGTGGGACTCAGAATGACAATCACCTCAGAATCAGCCCTTAAAGCATTCTGGTCTGGCTGAAAAGCCCACAAGAGCATTTCAGGCATGGAAAACCAAGACACTGCGGCAAAAAATGACCTACATGAAGGACATCTGTGAGTGAGATCCCAGCGGAAAGAAGGGGCCATCAAAGGAGGTACTTTCTCTGAAGGGAGGAGAGAACTTCCACTTTGCTTGTGGCCTTGTCGAGTTGGTGGATTCAAAAGGCTTCCATAGGCTAGGCAGCTCACGTCACACATAAGAGTGTTAATTGTTAAATCAACACAGGAGTCACTGTGCACTAACTTCCCATGCAGGACCTCTGTCTTCAGAGAGTTGTTTTAAGAGAGTTAACTATAAAATTTGTTCTCAAAGATTTATTTCGTTTTTGTGTATTAAGTGGAGGATATTCTTATGTCCCATAAGTTTTAATTATGCCTAACTGTCCAGTCCCATTGCTTGTTTTCTTAGGTACTTCTTTAATTAATGGTAAAATTTGTTCTGAAAGACTTACTTTCTTTTAATGTATTAAGTGGAGGATATTCTTACGTCTCAAAAGTTATAGTGATGTCCAAGTGCTCACAAAAGATGTATCACCCGTGAGTGCTTCTTTAAAGTTAATAAAGATTCTCAAGAAAAAAAAAAAAGCGAAATTAACTCTGAGATGCAATGACTCTGAACAGCCATTGTCTCGACTGTTGAGGAACAGGGTTTTTTTTTTTTTTCATACAAATTGTTGAACTCTTTACTGACTATAGAGTTAATCTGTGTTGAAATTAATTGAAAATAGATCTTAGCGAAAAATAAGACTGGGAATAAGAGAGGGAGGAAGAGTGGTGGGAATGTGGGTGGGAGGGTGAGTATAGTGGGAAAAATATATCCCTAAAGTTGTACTTATGAAACATATGAAGTTTGTATTCCTTAAATAAAAGGTTCCTTTGTGGGGGGGGGGAGGACATGCGAGGAGTAGGTGGTAAAAAGAAGGTATGAGGAGGCTAGTGTTGTGAGATAGCAGGTAAAGCCGCCACCTGCAATGCCAGCAACCCATATGGGCACTGGTTAGAGACCTGACTGCTCCACTTCCAATCCAGCTCCCTACAAATGTGCCTAGGAAAGCAGTGGAGGATGGCCTAAGTCACTGGGCCCCTGACCCTCACAGGAGCCTCAGTAGAAGCTCCAGGTTCCTGGCTTCAGCCTGTGCCAGCCCAGGCTGCTGCAGCCATTTGGAGAGTGAGCCAACGGATAGAAGATCAATTCATTCTCATTCTCATTCACTCTCTCTCTCTCTCTCTCCCCTCATCATCCTCCTCTTCCTCTCTCTGTAACCCTGACTTTCAAATAAATATATAAGGCATAAATCTTGATATCTTTCAAGAGTTCTGAGAGTTAGGTTTTTGGAGCGAAGGGATTATTCAAAGGCAGACTGTTCGCGGCTGCTGTCCCCGTGAGGCATTTACTGCTCTCCAGGGAAGAGTTCTGGCTCCTTACATGGATTTTCGCTGACTGTAAATAGTAGCTCTGAGCATTTCCTGGCCATGGGTGCCTTGGAAAGGCTGATGAAATCTCTAAAGGAGTGTGAAGAAGGTTCTGTGGGGTGGAAATGTTCTGTAATGTACTGTCCACCCCGAAGGCCACCCGGGCTCCTGAGCACCCAGAATGTGGTGAGGGGGACTGCGAGCTGCAAATGTAACCTTCTTTCACTGTGACAGTTCACACAGAAGTAGCGCCATGTGGGAAGTGGCTGCTGTGTTGGACAGCATGTGAATAGGTCCCAGGGTCTCCTGGGACCTTGAACAGTGGGCTCAAACTTGGCTCCCCCAAGTCCTCCAGGGCCCCCCACAGGTAGGAATTAGGGGTCTCTCTCCTCAACCTGTATGCATTTTCTTTTCCATCACCAATAGGAAGTTTTATTTGTCACCATTAAAGTCTAACCCTTAAGCACATTCTTAAACTGGTGCTTTGTACCCGTCGTCTCGCTCTACTTTAGCTCCTGCTCAGCCCCAGTGGCTTTTCCAGGACTACACCGTTACCAGGAAGTCCCGTGAGTTTTCCCCATTCAAACTCGGGCTTCTTCAGCATTTTTACTTTTCTAACAAAGACATCATGGAGAAGATAAACAGATGGGCAAGCCTGGTCTATATCTTTCCCAGTGCTGTCTGGAATCAATTTATTGACCACTCCTTTTAAGCCTTTTTTTTTTTTTTTTTTTTGTACCTCCATGTCATGCTTTCCATCATCTTCTTCCAGATTTGGTGGACCTGTTGGTGCTGGGCCTAGAAAGTCTTCCGCATTCGATTGTTGCATTTTTAAGTAAAATCAACACAGAATGGAAGCAAACAACCATCTGTTGTCTTGACTTCAACACGAGCTTCAATCACGGTCGGCCACTTTTTGATCATGAAATGTATTTTGTCACGGGTAGGACCCATGTCGTGAAAGTTAGGCAGTTTTTGCCGTGAATAACCTCATAACCAGCTTGCATTTTCTAACTGCAACTTCGTCGCTCTGCAGGTCAGCAAGACTCACTTTGAAAATACCACCTTTGAGAATGCGACCCTTGAGACCAGCAGATGTAATTTTGGGTCCTTGAATCCTTGTGACTGGTGTTTTTCCAATATTGCTTATATTGAACATAGCAGGTGCTTTCACATCATGCAAATATTTCCTAGAAAATGGATCAACCATTTTTTTCTTGGTACCCTTTTTGCCACCTTTTGTAAGGCATCTGTCCTTGCCAACTGCCATGGTGGTGCTCAGAGAGCCAAAAGGCTTTTATCTTTATTAAGGATTTATATATATATATATATATATATATATATATATTTGAAAGGCAGAGTGAAAGAGAGAAAGAATGTTTCATCTGCTGGTTCACTCTCCAAACGTCTGCAATGTTCACAGCTGGGCCACAGCCAAATACAGGAGCCAGGATCTCCATCTTAATCTCCCACATGGGTGGCAGGGGCCCAAGCACTGGGCCATCTTTCACTGCTTTCCCAGGTGCATTAGCAGGAAGCTGGATCAGAAGAGGAGCCAGGACTCAAATTAGCTTTTCAGTATGGGATGCCAGCACTGCGGGCAGTAGCTTAACCTACTGCACCACAACGTCAGTCTCCATGCTAATTTCCCTGATGGCTGTTTTAATTTACATTCCTCCCAACAGTATACAGGGTTCCCCCTTCCCCGCACCTGGCCAACACCTGTTACCTTTTGTCGTTTTGGTAAAAGTCCTGCCAACAGGTGTGAGGTGGTAGCTCACTGCGGCTCTGATTTACATTTCCCTGATATGATGTTGCATGAACATTGATTTAATCATCTCACAATATCCCCTGCTGGTTCCTGTACTGGCTGCTCCACTTCCACCAGCTCCCTGCTAATGTACCTGGGAAGACAGAGGAAGGTGGCCCAAGTGCTTGGGTCCCTGCACCCATGTGGAAGGCCTGGATGGAATTCCTGTCTCCTGGCTTTGGCCTGACCCAGCCCCAGGCATTGTGGCCATTTGGGGAACTAGTGGATGGAAACTCTCTCTCTCTCTCTCTCTCTCTCTCTCTCCCTGCCTCCCTCCCTCCCTCCCTCCCTCCTCGCTCTCTCCCACCTTTCTCTGTGTAACTCTTTCAAATAAATAAACAAAAATATTTTTAAAACAGCAAAAAAAAAAAAAGAATTCAGTGCATGGCAGAGAAAGAGGATGGGATAAAACTGGAGTGAAGGGCAAGGCCCAAATAATGAGAGGCCTCCCATGCCAGGCTAAGGAGTTCATAGGGCAGGGGACACAGTGGGGTTCATTTAGGAACCTACCTCCTAATTCAGATTCCAAATATGCCTCTTAGTAAGAACACACCAGTTGGAAATCAAAGATTAGACACATGGATTATAGATAGATGATAGAGATGATGCTCAGAGAGACCCAGACCGAGAGACCGAGATGCAGAGCTGGGGGGAAGGTCAGTTGGCTGTCCAGAGAACCCCACGGTCAGATATCTTGATTCTGTCAGAGCAATCAGAGAAAATTAAGCCTTAAGAAAATTAGCTCGAAGCAAACAACTTCTCTGATACCCTGGCTCAGGGCTTTGTTATAAATATGCAGCGCTGGCTCAATGTCTTCTGTGTACGCCATCGGCACTCACTGTCCAGAGCCAGCCCTCATGCTTCCACAATAGCTGCAGGTGGAGTCGCCAGGTGGGCCCAGACCAGAACTTGGAGGGACAGAGAAGCTTCCAGGCAAAGTGGGGCCTGAGGAACTTTGTCCTTGTCATGACAGAGGGCAGCTCCTGTGGACTAAGGTGTCCCCATTGCCCAACAAAGGCAATTACAAGGGTACTTGGAAATAGCCATGGAAAATGGAATTAAAAAAGTAAACTCTATGCACAAGGGGTCATCAAAAGTTCATGGATTTCAAAATGTCTTGGCACGCACAAAAAAGCTATCTCATAGACCCCATAGAAACCACCCTCTAGTTCTGTCCTCTCGCCCTGCCCGGGGTGACCCCTTCTACAGTGGCATTCTTTCTGCTGGCGCGCAGCCTGATGCTGATGTCAAGGTTTATTTGCACCACAGACTCAGCACTGTCCATTGCTCTGGGCTTCCAGAGTGAAACCCAACCTCAGCCCTCAGGTGCACCTCCTCCTCCTTGCAGACCCAGTGGTATTCCCCTGCGTCCTCTCGCAGACACAAGCCGAATTCCCTGTGCTTGGGCTTCTGATTTTTCACCCCCAGGTAGTGGCCATTAGTTCACACCAGAAAAGAAGATGAGCAGGGCTCCAACAAAGCTGGACAATGGAGCGGGGTGGGTCTGGAGCACCCATGGGGGAACTTGCAGTTCCTCAACTTGGCTGATGAAGGGAAGGGAGGTCTTCAAGGTGCTTCCCAGCTGGGACCCGGTGGGAACCGGGGTGCTCCCTGAGTGGGGACCAGGTCCTCCCTGCTGTGGTTCTCCACTGCTGGACTGGTTCATTACCTGACGCCTGCTGTCCCACATGGCACAATAAGTGGCAGAAAAAAGTCGTCTCTTGAAATCAGAAATGCATGACCTCAGAGAGTTTGCATTCTGGTGACAGATTCAAAGAAAACAACTAATAAACCAACAAGTAAAAACTGATAATAACCACAAGCTGTAACAACTGTCATAAAGAGAGCTAAGGAGGAGAGGTGCAGGATGAAGGGAAGCCCTCCTTCAGGTCAGAGGGCTCCGCCCCTGCAAAGAAGAGGAGAGGCGTGGCGCAGGCAGAGAGGCAGGCTGGCAGTGCTGCAGCCCAGGGGCAGCAGGGAGGCTGGGTGGTTCTGAGCGCCAGGGACAGCACAGTTGGAGGCGTATGAGCAATGAGACACGCGTGCAGGGCTTTGAAAGCCTTGAAAGCCACTGTGGGGAGTCTGAGCTTTGTTCCAAGTATAAGAGACACCTCTAAAGAGGGAGGAGTTAGCCTACTCAGAGTGACATCATCTTCTGAGTTTAAGAAGATCGCTCCGGAAGCAAGATGCAGAATGCGTCATTACGGGGAGGGAAGAGCAGAGAAGGGAAGATGTTGCCTTGGTCCAGGGGAGCAGGATGGTGACTCCCAATACGGTGACGTTGGGAGAGACGGAGGAAACATCGCAGGGGTAGACTGGACCAGACTCACACTTGGATTAGAAGCAGGAGAGGCGCAAAAGGGAGAGGTCACATGACTCCCTGGTGTCTGAGCCGCTGCTGGAGATGTCTACTGAAATGGAGGGGATTCTAGATTTCCTCGTGAGGCACGTCAAGCCTGGGGCTGTGAGGAAACTCCTGAGCTAGAGCTGTCCATGTGGAAGTCATTAGCACCACAGCGGCGTTTAAGTCAGGGTGAGCAGACCAGATCATATGGGGATTAAAAGAGGCCCCAAGACCCAGTCCCAGGAGACTCTAATGTTTGGAGATCAGATAAGCGAGGAGACCTAATGAAGGGGAGAAGAGTAAGACAGAGTGGCTGGAGAACAGGAGGACAAGCAAGAGAAAGGGGTCTTGGAAGTTGAGAGCAAAGCCCACGTTCTGCGACAGATGCAGCAGGTGGACAAGACAAGGGCAGAGCGCCTTTGCTGGGCTTCCTAGCTGGACTTCTTGGCCACCTCGGTAAGAGCTGCACGGCCCGGGTGCTAGGCCAGATTGTTCCTTCCTCTCCACTTATTGCTAAAGGCATGCAGCTCTTCCCTCCTCTGCCTGAAATTCAAGGGCGTCTTGCATCTTGCCACTGCTCCGAGTTTAATTTCCCTGGAGTCCCGCCTCGCCCACCTCCTCCCCAAGCCTGCAGCTCTAGCTGCTAGCACACCAACGTCTTTATCTCAAGTAAAACATTCATCTCACTCTTGGGCCCAAATGGCATTCTTTAAAGTGCCGCCTGTCTTCACCTTTTTCAAGCACCGTGCTCGTCAAATCCCTCATCGGTGACCACTGCCCCCATTCATTTTACTTACCATGTCCACAGTGAGGAGAGCAGCAGGAGGGGAAAGAGCACATGTGACCAGGTCTTTTCAAAAGGAAAGATATACATCAAGCCACGGGGTAGGAACCTTCATTCAACTGCCTGTGCATTCAGAAAAAGTAGAGTAGGAACAGTGCCAGACTGTAGAGACCCCTCAAATCCACTTGACATTCAGTGAACTGACGCTGTGCACAAAGACAACAATAACAGCGACAGCTGCCACCCGCGGCCTGCTCCCTCCGCCAGGTGATCTGCTGGGTGCTTTATGCACACTGCCTCGTCCGATTCTCACAACTACCCCGGCAGGGACGAGGAAACCAGATTTTTCAGTCACTCTGAGCAACTGGCCCAAGCTGGCGAGTGGAGGAGTGAGGACCGAGACCGTGAAAGCAGGACCCCTGTGCACAAAGCGTTCGCCCTGAATGTGGGGAGGTCACAGCAGAGGGGTGGAGTTCAGACGCAGGGCTGACCAGGAAGGAGGAGTGGGCTTGGAGTAGCTCAGGAGCCGCCCTTGAGTCCCCCTGCGCTCTCACGGCTACTCCATGACCTGAAACCGTTCCATTCCCCAAACGCACCGTAAGCCTGTCCGCTTCTCTCCAGCTCCCCTACAACCAGCCCGTGATGGTCTCTGGACGCCTGTGCCACGAACAATCAGCGGTCCGTGAAGAAAAAGCTCTGATTGAGAAAGTTTGCCGACTTCCCTGGGGTAAACCCTCTCAGCCCTGGCCACCGGCAGTTACCGCCACGCTGGCGGGGAATGCAGAGAGGCACGGCCTCCTACGGTGCTTCCAGCATGCAGACATTTGGGCGCGGTAACTCGGGAGCACACCTAAGTCAGGGTGAGACACTGAGTAGGGGACTAGGGCTTGTGATCCACGGGATTTGAGATTCATTGCCTTTGTTTCTAAAGCAATCTGTTTAATGACAAGTTGACCCCCTTTGATTTTTCACAATGGCCATGTTTAGCAACCCGCTCACACAGCTCCTGCAATGTGGAACAGTCCACGCCCACCAGGCATTAGAACCTAGCACCTGGCTGGGTGCGTGTGTTGGTGGTAGGCAACTCCAACTTCCCTTCTCTCTTCCTTTCCCATCTGCAGCCCTGGGCCAGATTTCCTGAAGGTTTTCCTAGAGTGGAGGACATTGCCTGCCCCCAGTAGACTCCAAGCTTTACTTCTGGCCTCCAGGCCACCATCCTGTCTTCAGCCCGTGTAGCCCTCAGCCAAGGTCCCAGCCTCCTTCTTGCTGCCCAACTGGCCTCTTTCACAGCTGGGGAGGACAAGGGACCACTAACCCCAGCGAGGATATTGGCTCTGCTATGCCGAAGGTCACTGCCGGAGAACAGCACCAGGCTCTCGGGTGGAGACTGTCGGTGTACCTTAGGATTCCCTTCTGAGAAGGAGCTAGGGAGGCAGGGCCAGCAAACTGTTCTCCAGCAAGTCAGGGTGATGATGAGCCTCTTCAAGGCTGGAATAAAGACCATGACAGCAAGCAGCCTGCAGCATCCCCCAAGGCTCATGCTGAAGGATCCCCCAGGCCAGGATCTGGACAGAGCCCCCCTACCTGCCGGGCAGCACACAAGTAGCCCCAGAGGCAGCTCCTGGCTGCAAACCAGAGAATGCAGAAGTCGCTGAGAAGCAAGGACCCCCAGAAGCCGGCCCCTCACCTGGCTTCACCTTCACGCCTCCTGCGTCTTCCTGCCCGGCACCTCCGTGGATTGCCCCTGCATCCTCTTCCTTCCGTGCAGCCCCCAGTGAACTGGGAAAACCTTAGAGATCTTAAGGCAGTGCTGCTGCTGCCAGGCGAGGCAGAGCACACGCTCCACACGGGCGCAGGCCTGGCGGGAAGGATGTCAGCACCGGGCACTCATGCACGCAGCAGGAAGGGGCAGGCTGCATCCGCAGCCCTCTTTCCCTTCTCTAGAACTGCACCCCACACATGCCCCAGCCTTGCTCTGACTGTCTACCTTCTGTCCACCACCTGGGATCCAAGTTTTAAAAGCAGAAACATGGGGCCGGTGCTGTGGCGTAGCAAGTAAAGCCACTACCTGCAGTACCGGCATCCCACGTGGGCACCTGTTTGAGTCTCCGCTGCTCCGTTTCTGATCCAGCTCTTTGCTATGGCCTGGGGAAGCAGTACAAGATGGCTCGGGTCCTTGGGCCCCGGCACCCATGTGGGAGATCTGGAAAAAGCTCCTGGCTTCAGATTGGTGCAGCTCCAGCCATTGCAGCCAAATGGGGAGTGAACCAGTGGATGGAAGACCTTCTCTCTCCTTCTTTCTCTCTCTACCTCTCTGTAATGCTCTTTCAAATAAATAAGTAAATATTTGGGGAAAAAAAGCAGAAACAAACAGATTAAAGTAACCTGTACCAAGATGGAAAACCTCAACTACATAGGCCCCTTCCAAAGCCCTATAACTCATTTTTAGTCATTGTTTAGTTATCTTTCCTATTTCTTTAGGTGTATTTTATTTATTTGAAAGAGTTACAGAGACAGATGGAGAGAGGAAGGTGTCAGGGGAGAGAGAGAGATATCTTCCAGCCAGTAGTTCACTCCTCAGATGGGCACAATGGCCAGGGCTGGACCAGACCAAAGCCAAGAGCCTGGAACTCTATCCTGTTCTCTGCCACGTGAGAGGCATTACACCAGGAAAACTGGATTGGAAGAGAAGCAGCCTGGACTCAAACTAGCGCTCATATGGGATGCCGGCATCTTAACCTCCTGCGCCACAAGGCCGGCCACGTGGTCATTTTCCCAACGAGAGTCTGCCACAGTGGGCATTCTGAAGGACCCAAGTCTGTCCCTGTGTGGCACTAAGTCTGAAACACTTTGGAAGCAACCCTGTCCATCACACTGCTTTCAGAGCCCATGATCGATCCTGCTGGGACCCAGCATCCAATCAACACAAGGGTGGAACTTTTCCCAGGGGCATCGCTGGGCACCTCGGCCCCAAACAACCACGTGTAAAGCAGCCGCCGGATGTCCCAAGACAGGGAAAGGGGTCCCGCGTGTGGAGGGCCACCGTGTAAAGCAGGTCAGAGGGGCCAAAACCAGCCCCAGGGAGGCCTCCCATAGCCAGAGCCCTCCGACTGACCGCGTCATCTTTATTCCGCAAGCTCTGGGGTCTGGGCCTCATGGCCAACAGGGCCTGCCCTTCCTCTGGTTCAGCCAATTCTTGGGGCCCGGGAACCACTGCTGGTGATACCCTCGACATGCCCGCCAGCAAGCCTGAGTCCACGCCCCAGCCTGCCCCTCCATGAGGCTCTCCCCCAGGAGCAGTGCCTGCATCCGCACACCCCCAGGCCCAGGTGGCAAGCAATGCAGGGCCACCCCCGCAGCCCAGACATGGCAGAAACCACGCCTTGGCCAGCTCGGAAGCTCACTTGCCTCACTGCTCCTTCCACGGAATACCACAGGGCAGGCTTTGACCCACACCTCCCCTCACTCCTTCTGCCTCCTGACCGGCCTGCAGCCGCCCCACGCGGCCCTGCATGGTGTGGCCTAGCCTCTCCTGGTGGGAACTGGGGGGAACATCGTCTTTCCAGCAGCAGCTGTCTCCAGACCTGCTGTCGTCCCAGGCCTGAACACAGACCCGCACTTCCTGGGGTGGTCTGAGAAACTGACCCCCCCAGACAGGACAGGGAAGGGTGGGGAGTTGCCCCCACAACGGCCACCTTTTCTGTTCATTCATGCCAGTGTTTACCGGATGACTACTGCCAGCCAGTCCTGGGGCCAGCCCTCAGGAAGGAAGGCCCTAGGGAACCCGGACAACCGGGAAGGGCCGAGGCCCCCTGTGGGAGAAGAAGCGATGGCACTCACCCCTTGCAGGATGGGACATACTCTGCTGGTTCCTGCAGGGCCAGGCCTGCTGTCTGGTGCCACCCTCTCAAGGGAGGCTCACAGAACCATCGTCAGCCACGTGTGTCATCACCACGTCTAACTGTGAGTCTAACCTTAAATAGAGCAGTTTCTTCTCTTGTAAGTTGGGGCAGCCTGAAGCTGATGGCAGCAGGTCCATAGTAATACAGGAACAGATACTTGTCAAATGAATGAAGCAGGGATGTACTTACAAATATGTGCGGCCATGAGAAACCAATTCACAAGCGTCCAACTGGTAAGCCTTTGAAAGGGTGACAGTACCATGGGAGGTGGGAGTGGTGGGAACGAGCTCTCACGGAGTTTCTGGGAGGTAAATTTGTGTGGGCAAGGCACAGCCATTCTGCGCCTCCACGTCAACTTGCAGCAGTTTCTTCAATGCCCGAGTGGTGACCTATTGCACTGCGGTTCTACGTCCTTGCTGTGACGACACACCTCGGCCCTTGTGGTGTGAAACACTGGAGACCAATGGGAACGACTGTGTTCCAGGAGAACCTCATGGCAACAGGTGCCTGGGGGGCCTGGCCCATCTATAGCTTGGATGGAAATGAGAGAGTTTACGCCCCCTTCACTGTGGGACAGAGAAAACTGGGGGCAACCTACACTCAGCAACAGAAAAACTCACACCCGAGCGGACCTAGCAGTGCCATGCTGCATTCTGCAGCTCAGAGAAGCCTAAAAATGCAATGGTGGAGAAAGCAACCGGCGGGAGAGAGCGTGGTGGCTGCTCTCATTATCGGTCAGGCTGCCCCGTGACAACCAGATCCCTGGACAAACATTATTCTGGATGTCTCTTTGGAGGGTCTGGGTGAGATTACTGTTTAGTCAGTGCACTTTGAGTCAAGTGCATTGTCTTCCACAATGTGTGGGGGTCCCTTCTGGTCAGTTGCAAGATGGTCAAGGCCCGAGGTTTCCGGGGAAAGTGGAATTCAGTAGGAAGAAGGCCTTCAGACCGAACTGCAGCACCAGTTCTCCCCCAGGTCTCCAGCCTGCTGACCCCTTTATCATGTGAGTCGAAACCCAAAATAAATCTCTCTCTATGTACACACGCCGCTGACTCTGTCCCTCTGGAGAACCCCAGCACAGAGAAGAACACTATCCAATGTGAGGTGTGGAGTCACACAAAGGGAGCACAGGCCTGTCTTGGTCACGTGGCCACTGCTTGCTGATCCCAGTCTCCCTGTTGAGAGAATGGGGCTGAGGAAACTCATCTCCTGGACTGTGAGGTGAGTCGCAGTCCTGTGTGTGTAACAGTGTCCGACTGCCACAGCTGAGCCCGCCCAGCTCATCTAGTGCCCAAATTCACACCCGTGCTGGGTACTCGCATGAACAGCCTGCAGTGGTGACGGCACAGCCTTGGGGACACCCTGCCGGGGCAGAAGCTGGTGGGCCATATGCAGGTAGGGGACAAAGGGTCTGTGCTGGCAGGTGGTCCAACAGGGGGGTCTCAGAAGAAGTCCGAGAAGCATCCCCAAGGGAGAAACATCAGCCAGACCTGGACTCTGACGCCAAAGATGGACTTCCCTGCCCTCTCTTCTGTTTCCTTCTTCCTGCTTAGACTTCACAGCAGCACCTGGGGAGTGGGAGTGGGGAGGGCAGCAAGGGAGAGAGGAAGAGGGCCTTCAGTCCCAGTGCTGCGAGGGCTGACATGGCACGGGACGCGTTGACTGGATACCCTACTTACAGAGCCAAGCGAGCATGGAGCGTTTGCTACCTACCAGGGAGCAGAAAAATCATGGGGTCCTTCAGGCTTGCATCTGGGGTCAGGAGACAGCAGCTACTTCCCCTGAATGAGCTGGGAGGGATCTGGGAGAGATTCTCCACCCAAGTTACCTTTATCACCATACCTCCCGAGTCCTTTCTTTTAGCCGTGGGCTCGTACTTCTAAAAGTTTGTAGAAAATTTTAATTAAAAGGTAAGTATCTTTTGGTGCAAAAAAGGAAATGGAAATCCCTGCATTGCTTTTTCATAAAGAATTTTCCATAAACGTTGTGAAGAGCCCTAGTCCAGCCAGCATCCATCACATACCCAGCACTGTGCAGGCTCAGAGCAGGCACTCACCAGGGCTGAACCAGTGAGCAGATTTTTCTACACATCAGTGCTCCTAGACCTTTGATTCCTGAAATCTGAGAATTCCGGCTTCTTAATATTTGAACTCCCATAGTGCTTGGTGCAAAACTGAACCACATCCAATGCCTGGCGAGTGGAGAGAATACAACTGAATCCCCTGTCAAACCATGGTAGTGGCCATGGCAAATCGAACACTGTTGGGGCAGCAGGTGAGGAAGGGGCAGGGACAACAGGACAGAGTGAAATGTTGTAGCTTACAAACCCTCGGAAACCAGAAGTTGCCATGAACACTCTGACACTAAGGAGCAACTGCAGGGCTACATGAATTTGCTTGGCTGGCCTCCCAGAATCAAGGTGGGACCTCCATTTTGTACTGGGTGACCAGGTGTGCCAGACAATTCCTGGAGCATCCAGCAGGTGGCACCATCTGCCCAGAGGACTGAGACAGATTTAGCGTCCTTGGTTCCCACCCCACTCCCGCCCCCATCTTCAAAGGGGCCCTGGCACCTCTGACTTGGCCTGGAGGCCACAGAGTGGGATGGTCCCCGCACACCTGCAGCTCGTCCCAGAGTGCCAATGTGCAACACTAACTCCGTCTCGCTGACAGACAGATGGCAGCAGGAGGGGGCTAAGCATTCCAGGTGGTTACTCTTTTAACTAGTACCAACCATGACACCAACGACTAGTCAGTTTATGGAGTGCTTGCCAAGACCAGACACGGTGCTAAGTGCTCTGTGTGAATCATCGGACTGGGCTCCCACAACGCTCGGAGTGCATGACATCATTTTGCGGGTCAGAACCTCAAGACTGGGAGTTTCCCCCCGTCCCAGGTCAGTCCGTGGCAAAGCCAGAGTGAACTCAGCTCTGCTGGACTCCAGCTTGTACCACTTGCCAGTGCAATCTGCTGTCAGTTCCCTGCCCCTTCTGCCTGCCCCCCTGCTTTCTCTGTACCTCCCCCTGTGTTAGGTTCAGAAATGATCAGACCACACCGTGCTCCTGAGAACTCTCGGTATAGTTAGTGGGGCCAGAATCACAGCTGTGCGTGACTTGCTCTGTGGTAGTGGGGTGGCTGAGACAGGGAAAGGTCAGGCACTGTGCAAGTTCACTCTTAATTTAATCTGAGTTTTGTGAACTTGAACTAGATGTGGGCTCTTCTTTCTCTACATAATCCCCCACGTCTCCATGTCTCACTTCACTGTCATTTGGCAGCTACTGGATATCTTCTGGCAGGGTGATGGGTTAGCGAAACTACCGCCACCTGACCCTCAGGAGGTGGCCGACAAGGACCAAACACGCCAGTCCCAGGCAGCCAAGCTCTGCCCTCTGGCCTCTAAGCGAGTGCCTCAGAGGGAAGAGGACTCTTGTCAGGCACACAGCTTGCATCCAGAGCTGAGGACAGTGGGGATCTGCCTGTTCCAGACCCCGTCATGTCAGTGGAAGTAGCCATGGGAGGGAAGCCGGCCCAGTGCTGTGACCGTGGAGACGGCAGTGAGCTCCAAGGCCTGCCTCGGCAGCTGTGAACACCGGGCTCAGCGAGGCCCCACAGTCAGCTGGTGGCGCTCCCTGCGTCTGCGTGGTGAAGAGTGTTCTTGTCTCTTGTGGGCTCCTGGTATCATGGCTTCCCTTCCTGAACCTCAAGCTCACTGCCACTGGTAGGGCGTGCAACCTGATCAAGTGCAAAAGAAGTGGGGAAAGAGAACTGGAGGTTGGAGAGCGCGACCATAATGTGGGAAAAAGAAAAGCTACCACCACGGGCTGAACCATGCACAGCAGAGAGCTAGGTTGAGGTCCTAGCCCTAGTGCCCACGAACATGACCTTATTAGGAAACCTTATTAGGGGTCTCTGCAGATGCAGTCAAGGTCCGATGAGGCCTCTAGGGTGGGCCTTACTTGGGCATGACCGGTGTCCTCCTGAGGCTGGGAGAAATGAGGCATCTGTGGCGGTGAAAGGTGAGGTGCGCAGTTCAGCAGCCATCGCTGGGAGCTGGGACAGGGTGAGGGCTGAATTCTCTCTGAGAGCCTGCAGGGGCAGCAAGTCCTGCCGACACCGAGAGAGAATATGTGTCTGGTGCTGTAAGTCCCCCGGCTGTGGCTTTTTGGCACAGAAACCCTAGGACACTACTATAGATACCTCTCAACTGACAGCCTTGCTGGGCGCTTCCATTCGTTAACTGATATCACTGTGCAACTACCATGTGCCAGGTGCCATCCTAGAGAAACAACAGTGACCAAAATAAGAGAAATTCCTCTCTTCCTGAACTATCTTTCCAGTTCCCAGGCGTCATCTCCCAGCAGCCTCAAAGCAGCCCGACATTTTACGGATCAGGAAACTAAATCTTAGGAGGGTTGGTTCCTTGGCCAGGGCCTCTCTTCTGGTGAGGATTAAGCAGAACCTGGACTTGGCTCTGCCCTACCTTCACTTGGCACTTGTGGTGCGGCTGCCCACACAGTAGGAGGGAAGGGAAGAGAATAGAGGGAAGGGAGGAGCCCGGGCCCAGCAATGGCTGCTGCTTAGCGTTTGGGAGACATGGAGTGAGCTCTGCCTGCTGGAGTCATCCAGCCCAGAGCTGACCCCTCGGCCCCCGGCCTCCAGGTTCCTGTGTAGGTTCATCTGCGGCAAGAGGCCGGAACACATCAGTTCTGTCTCCAGAGTCCTCCCACCTCTGCAAAGGAGGTGAAGGAAGCCTGGTTCTGTGTAAGGATGTAAAATCAAGCCCCACAATTGGCAAGCAGCGGCCAGGCCCCAGGAGTCTCACCTGGAGGGGGTGCACGTTGATGGGAACCAGCAGTAATCAGACAGGATCACACTGTGACCAAAGAGGCAAGAGACGGAGACAAAGGCACACCACAGCCACAGCAGGACACACAGTAGGACACACCCGACCACAAAGCACATCAGCGGCTCAGTTCACACCAGGGTGAGTGGCTCTCTGCTGCTCCGTCCTCTCCATGTCCTGGGTAAATATGTGCTGGGGATTGAATAGGATTTGACTTCCAGTTTCCCAGAGGGCTTTGAGTGCAGCAGCATCATTTACCGGTAATTAGAGGGTAGGAGCTTGATGTATGGGATTCTTCTGCCATCACCATCCACTGCCTTCGGCAAATGCCAAACTGACAGGACCACCAATCTTGGACTTGCACCTCCAAAACAGTGAGCTAAATAAACCTTTTCTCTATGAGGTTACGCTGCCTCAGGTCTTCTATCACAACACAGAAACTGGCCAGTGCACATGCAGTATCAAGATCACCGATCACCAGATGGCCTTTCTTGCTGACAGCATCAAATGCAAAACAAGCCCTCAGTTCCTGAAGCTTCCCCAGTCCCTCAGCACAAGCCCACACCTGTCAACCCTGCTTCCTCCCTGGGACATCGCGGGCTCCCCTACGTGTGGCCATGGCCACAGCAGCTACTCAAACTTTACTCGCCTGTAAGAATGCTCTCATTCTGGCTGGCTGGCTTTCATAGGTCCATGCCTCACCCCAGCCCCAAGACCCATGAGGGCTGGCACTGGGGACCCCCGCCACTCAGCAAGGTCTGCTGCGCTCTATAACAAACTCTTAGCCCTGCAGGTGGCCCCGGGGTGGTGGTGGGAGCTTACCAGCCCTGGAAGGACCCTAGCCTGGCCACTCTTGGGAATATGGAAGTTGCTTTTGGTGGGTCTCTCTCACCCACGCAGCTCCCCTCCTGTGGGGGAGGGGCTTGGCAGATCTGAAGCCACATGCCGTGAGGAGTCCCTGAACTCACCTGAGGTGAAGACCTTCTGCCTCAAGGGCCAACCACTCAGCACGCTTTCTGAGCATCAGAATCCCAAGCAAGGCTTCACCTTCCCCGGCAGCAAAGCCGCGAACGTCCCAGGCGAGATCTGACGGTGCCCAGCCTCCTGTGCCCTGGGTGCAGCGGCGAGTTCGCGTAAGCGCTGTGCTTGGGTAAGGATCAGCCACCCTCTCTGACAGCTCCTTCCAGATTCAAAACAGCAGAGGAGGGGAGACCAAGATGGTGTCTCCCAGAGCTTAGACTCCTCATGGACAGCTGGCCTGCGTCCTACCTTATCAAGCCAGGTGCACTCGAAGTAGCTCGTGGACTCATCCCCCCAGGATCTAGGTCAGGCTTAGCTCAGGTTTTACAAATGAGAACAACGGGAAGCTTCCGGCAATGTTTCTGGAGCAGGAACAGCACTGAGTTGGTCCTGGTTGGAATAGGAATTCAAGGAGGAGCTTACTCTCTGTTCGACTCAGTTTCTTCACCCTAAGCGGGTGTGAGGGGCTAACTCCGTATGCTGATGTCCACAGTAGCTCAGAAGGCGACTGTATTTAGGGACAGGGTCTATACAGCAGTACTGAAGTTAGAAACAGGCCACAAAGGTGGACTTTGACCCAATATGAGTGGTGTCCTTGGGAGGACATTTGGACTCTGAGGCACAGAGGGATGGCCATGTGAAGACACGGGTGGGTGATGACCATCTACAAGCCAAGGAGAGAGGCCTCAGGAGAAATAGTCCCAGGGCCTGCGCTGTGGCGTAGCGGGTAATGCCAGCACCTGCGGCATCTCACTGTGTGCTCATTCGAGTCTCGGCTGCTTCGATTCCAATCCAGCTCTCCACTGTGGCCTGGGAAAGCAACAGAAGACGGCGCAAGTGCTTGGGCCCCTGCAGCTTCACGGGAGACCCAGAAGAAGCTCCTGGTTCCTGGCTTCGGTCTGACCCAGCCCCAGCCATTGCAGCCATTTGGGGAGTGAACCAACAGATGGAAGATTCCTGTCTCTCTCTCTCTCTGTAACTCTGTCCTTCAAATAAATAAAACAAGTCTTTGAAAAAGAAGAGGAAGGAATAATCCTGCTGACACCTTGGACTTGTAGCTCTACTTCCAGAACGATGAGAAGGCCAAGTGCTGGTGCAGACACTCAGTGTGTGGTCCTGTGCGCCCGTGGCCAGAGCTTACGGCCCGTACTCCCGGGGGGCCAGCCTCCGCTGACACAGTGGGTGGGTCATCCGCTTTAGAGGTGAGGACACTGAGATGTGCACAGAGAGCAAGCTCCTCCTCGAATCCTATTCCAACCAGGACCAACTCAGTGCTGTTCCTGCTCCAAAAACATTACTGGAAGTTCCCGTTGTTCTTGCAGGTGCCACACAAACGCGAGGGGCCTCTCAGGCCTGCTGTCCACGCTGAAGTCCATGCTTCTGTCAGAGAACACAGTGGGCGAGCCTGCAGAACCCCCACCCCCACCCTGAGTGCCTGCACCAACTCCAAGGCGGCTGGGCTGGGGCCAGCTGCACCCAGGAACTCAGGGCCCCTCCTAAGGCTACGCCTGGAGGTGGTTCCTGGCCTGGGAGTGAGGGCTTTGCCCGAGGCGGGCTCTCTCCCTAGCTGCCTGCTGCTGCAAAGCACCATGGGCGATGCATTTCCCAGCAGAGCTCATTAGAGCTGGCCCAGAGCCCAAAGCAGGGAACTCGCAAGACAGCCCAGGGTTAGGCTGGACACCTGAGACAGTCCAGGGTTAGGCTGGACACCCGAGACAGCCCAGAGCCCAAAGCAGGGAACTCGCGAGACAGCCCAGGGTTAGGCTGGACACCCGAGACAGCCCAGAGCCCAAAGCAGGGAACTCGCGAGACAGCCCAGGGTTAGGCTGGACACCTGAGACAGCCCAGGGCACCACCACCTTGGATGACAAGCCTGGGCTTCCTCAGCCAGTGAGTAATAAGAAATTAATCTCTAGAAGAGCCCTCTCCTCCTGGCTGGCAGTGAAGGGATAGGATGATGTGGGGAGGCCTACTGGGTGGTACCTGGAAGAGGGGCCAGGAGGCGGGGCTGGGGAGGGGGGACGAAGCTGGACCGGGCGGGGGCTGGCGGCGGCTGGCTGCCAAGGGCAGTGAGCTTCAGCCCGGAGCCGTCTTCTGTACAAGTTGGCCCAGCAGCTGCTGAAAGGGAGGGCCTTGGAACTTCCGTCCCCTCCCCACACTGTCTCACCCGAGGCTTATTTCCTCGGTCTTCATTGGCCCCTGAAGCGAATAAGTAAAAATCACAAGCGCTGTGCCAATCGCGGGCCTGCTGGGTGTGGTGTTTGCACTGCTATTCATTCCCTCCTGCTAACAGCTGAAACAACTTCTCTGCTGAGCGGTGCATCTGCGCGTCAGCCCGCGGCTCGTTAGCTGTTCCCAGCCAGCGAAATGCGCCTCTCTGCAGCCAGACAACGCCGCACACTGCACGCGGTTTCAGCCGCTCAAACTGCGTCCTCAGCTTTGGTGGGTCAGCATAAACCTCTGGGGGTGTGCCGGGGCCTCTAGAACATTCTGCTGGGCTCAGCCATCGTTTCAGTAAGCCCCGGTGGAGAGCGGCATTTGTCCTCCACATGGGCCGGCCGCGTGGATTGTTCTAACCGGCGCTTCCGGAGGGCGAGCCCGTCAGCAGGCCTGCCCCGCTGCTCTCCCGTGCGCTGTTTCTACAGGCCTGCTCTGCTGCTCTGACAGGCGGACGCCGGTTCTGTGGGACTTTGGTTTCTGAGGAGGTTGTGGACCGTGTCTTTTCTGTCCCTCCAGGATGTGCTGGTAGGAGGTGCCTCTCACTTCCCTTAGCTCTGAAGGCTTCTCTGTCCCGGACCTGGCAGGGGCCGCCGTATCTCCCCCAACCAGGATTAGCTGCTGCTGGTTTTGTTGAGTACTGCCTGTTGTGTTTAAGGTAGAGCAAGGACTATGTAGCCTGGAGCAAGCCTGCTCCTGCCCGCTGCCTCCAACCACCCAACCCTCTCACCCCGGGCACCTGTGCCCGCTCCCTTCTCTGAGCTCCCAGAGTCTGGCTCCCACTCTGCTCTGTTTCAGCAGAGCACAGAGAGGGGCTTGCATCCTGCCGTGTTCCCCATCAACGCATAGCCAGCCTCCCCGCTCCTCCCTTCCGGCTGTAGAGAGCCACTGTGGCTCAGCGATGTCAGCTGTGGGGGTTTCCAGCCGGCGCTCTGGCCTGGACTCTTAGAGAAGTCAGCCCTAGCTTCAGCCCAGCTTCTGGGTTCCAATTTGAAACCTGCGCCTGTCTGGCCCTCACTGCCCAAGCATTCGTTAACACCTACTATGTGCCGTGGCAAACCACTGTGGCCCACTGTTCGCAGGTGCTGGTTCTTACCCATTATGCCACAACGCCAGACCCTTGTTTCTTTAAAAAAACCACCTAGGGCTCGGGTTCCGTGGGAGGGAAACTGCCGCTGATGGGACTGCCGGAGGCTCCAGCAGTTTTCCCCTACAGGCGGTCCCCAGAGTACAGACTCCTCTGTGAGGGGCACGGAGTGGAGTTCACTGCAGGACCCGTGTCAGGCCGTCTTCACCTCCGACCTTCTTGCCTTTCCATGATTCTATCTTCCCTCTCCTCCAACTGGCAGCCCTGGCCCCAGAGGTGCAAGCTGCTGCTTCCTCCTGTGGAGCCCACTACTGCGCGTCGTCCCGGCCGTCTCTGCGGCTGCCCCTCCTCCTCCCACTTTCTTTCATCCGCAGCTCTGAGGTGGGGAGTCCGCCCCATTCGGTGCTGTGTTTAGCCTGGTGTGGCCGGCAGAGCTGAACATCAGCCTGGGGCTCACAGCGAGGGCTGGGCATCAGCCCCTGTCTCCCGGAGACGTGGGCAGGAGCTGGGGCCTCCTCGGCCTCTGGCCAGCACCCGGGAGCTTTTCTGTCTGTTTTCGCAGCTTAGCAGAGAGGCCCAGGCTGTTGTAAATCAGCCAGGCTGGGCAGAGGCTTGGAATTGCAAAAAACTTCCTAACAGTGAACCCTGTCCACACCAGCTGCCCAACTTGAGGGTCCCAGTGCGAGATGAAGGCACAGGACCCCTTGCTTAAACACAGGAAGAGAAGTGCGTTGAAGGCACTAAAGCACAAAGCATTGTCCTTTCCTTCCTCCCACCATCCCTCTCGGCCTGTCCTGTAGTTTGTACTTGCCATTTAACCTTGCACTTCCTTGGAGTTCACAGACACTCTAGGGCAAGTGCAGATCCTCACGGGTCAGGGGCCTTGCTCCATAACTGAGCTGCTGGGCTGATGCTGTGTCCTGGGGGGGTTGCCACCCCCTAGCTTGCTCAGGGAGGAGAAGGAGAGGGTGGGCAGGAGGGGCCTGCAGCTCCTGGAAGGCAGAGGGGTGGGCAGGCAAGACCCTGTCCCTGGGAGGGAGACGGGACCACACCAGAGCTCAGCCCTTTTACCGACCATGGTTGGGGGGCCACAGGGGGTGGCCTGGCCAGCAACTCATTAGGACCTAATTGGGAAAATAATAGCATTTCTCAAATACAGGATGGAGGGTTTTAGTTTTTTCTCTCTAGTGGAATAGAGCTTACTAATGACTGGAAAGTTGAGCTGTGCAATGCAGAAATAACATTGCCATTTCATGGGTTGTTCCAGCAAAGTACAGGCCAGGTTTAAAAGAGAAGGCAGAGATCTATGCTGCACCCAGGACTCTCCTTGTGGTTCCTGGAGAGAAATGGCCTCTCTGGGAGTCTGGCCACCAGTGGCGGGAGCAGAATGTCTTGGCATCTGGCCCTCATGATGTGTGCAGCACTCAAGTCGGTAGCCTCTTGCTGATCTGCTGGACCGCCCGTGCTTTATCATACCCACCTTATAGAAAGAGAACGGAGGCCCAGAAAAGTCGGATAAGCTGCCAAAGATCCTGCAGCAAGTCTGTATCTATAGACTGGACTATGGTTTGAGTCCAGCTTTTTAAACCAGAAGTTGGACGCGTGCTGTCTCCTGACACGTCCACGCGGGATCCAAGTATGCGCAGTGGTCGAGTAGACGCCGGTACATTGGAACAGCTCAGGGTGTCCTAGTGATTGGTGTGTGGCATAAACACTGGGAATCAGAACTGGAGGGAAGGCTGCCCCCCAGAGCGGACAGGCCTGACGGCCCAGACACTCTCCCTCACATCCCAGACGATGGTGTTGCGTGTCCGGTGTCTGTGCTGTCAGCCGAGCCCTGGTGACAGCCAAGGAGAGGCATCCTGGGATGGAGTGGGAGGCTGAGGGGCAGGTGGCATCACCCAGCCACACACGAACAAGGCTTGAGCCCCACCTTGAGGGTTCTGTGCTGGACCCCAGGGGGCAAAGGGTCTGAGCTGGTAATTCCTGTCTGTGTTAGACGCTGGCTTTACTCAGAGGGAAGCCAAGGCCAGTATCTGGGGAGGAGGAGGAGGAGGAGGAGGAGGAGGAGGAGGAGGAGGAGGAGGAGGAGAGAAGGCAGCCAGCCACAGAGACACCAGTGGAGATGGGCAACATGGCTGGAGTCCCAGCACTAGAAGTCCAGGCTGCAGGCCAGATGCGCTGGTGGAGCTCAGTGCTCAGAGACGCCACAAGGGGGAGCAGGAGAGCAGAACCCCAGCAGGGAGGGAAGCTGAAACCTCCCTTGCACAGCAGAGCCAGGAGCCACATGGGGCTATTTAAACTAATGGAGACGAAACAACTCAGTTCCTCAGCCTCATTAGCCACAGGTCAAGGAATCGATAGTCATCTGTGGCCAGTGGCCGCCAGATTGCACAGTGCTGACATGAGACATTTCCATCCCTGCCTTCCTACTTGAATGTAAACTGCCTGACATGCTTAGCATCCACATTGAGTTAAATACGATATGCGATTAAATATTAGCATCACCTCTTTCTTCTTTCTTTCGCCAACAGAACTTGTAGATTATCTGTGCTTCTACTGGGCATTGCTATCACAGGTGGACAAAGAAGCCCCTCCACGTACTCACATTCATTCCTTGGTATCCAGTTGCATAATGGCTATAGAAACCCTTTCTCACCAGTAAAGGTGACAGAGGCAGCCCAGGGTAAAGGGACAAGTACAGCTCCAGAGCTAGGAAAACCCGACTTCAAAATCCCAGCTCCGATCCCTACTACCGTTACAAAATTGTATGTATATTTTCTCACATGAAACAGTGCCATCAGAAAACGATCCCCACATAGCCTTGTTTAGAACATTCTGGGAGAGGCTGCATACACTCAGGGACCAGCTAGGCCTGCTCCTAGTGAACCTCAGTATATGCCTATTGTTAGCCCCAGCCTTTTTAGTATGACAGTGTTGGGTTCGTGGCCTCAGCCTACTCACGACACCCCCGCCCCCCAGCCTGAGCTTGCCTGCTCAGTCCTCGGCCAGGCCCTGGGCACAGCCGGCACTCACCTGCTGGCAGCTGCTGGCCCAGGAGGCCTGGAGGGCGCCCCAGCCCCCCGAGCGCTGGGCCCTGCTCTCCAGGTGCGTCCGCAGTTGTGTCTCCAGCTCCTGGCTGACTTGCTCGAGGGCATGTATCTTGGCCATATATTCCACCAGGCAGCCTCCCAGGTCCTCCACAGAAGTGTGGCTTCTCTCCAGACCCGAAGCAGGCACCGTGGCCAGGCCTGAGCTCCGCAGGCCCTGCAGGAAGACGCTGCTAATGCCCAGGGCCCGGCGGGTCACCCGGGCACCCAGGCCGCCTATGCTGGGTGCCGTCCCCACATAGACCCCAGGTGCCCGGACAAGGCCACCCGCGGCATTGGTCCTGGAGGCTGGGGGGCTCTCCAGGGAGGATGACGCCCGTGTCCCCCTGAAGGACACCCTGCGCCTCTGGAAGGGCATGCTGGAGCCGGCACTGGTGGAAAGACCACTGCCACTCACGGCTTGCTTGGCACTGTCCTGCCTCTGAGGTGTCCAGCAGCTTCAGAGCCCAGTGGCTTTTGGTTCCCAGTCCCAGCCTCCCTGTGGCCTGGTCACGGGCCCCTCTGGAACTGCCCCGTCCCTGGGGTGGCTTTGTCTGCTGCCTTCCATGAGCTTCCATCATTCACTGAGCTGAAAGAGAAACGGGCCACGCCCAGGGCTGTGTGCAGAGATGCGCTCATGCGTTCTGTGATGCGGGGTCATGTGCCTGGCCGCCTAGATGCTTCTGCTGGTGGTGGGGGAGGCTGGGTCAGTAGAGGCTGTGGGGGTGGCCCTTTGGCTTTGTGTACTTCATTGCCTAAGGCAGGGCAAGGCAGGCACTGGGCAGCTCTGTTCCACAGATGAGTACACCGACTCAGGGCCCACAGACCGTAAGCTGGGACTCCTGGGCCAACTTCATCCCAGCGTGTGCTGCAAGTAGGCAAGCGTGAACATGGATGTCAAGTAGCCACGGCAGGAGGCAGCCCCAGCCTGTTGCTTCCTCCACACCCCTGCCCCCAGCCCCAGCAGCAGCCTCAGTTCCCTCCCTGGCTTCCCTCCTCACCTCTGCCCTCTCAGACTCCGCAGGTCACCTCACTCCACCTCCCTTACTCTCCACAGTCTCAGCTCTAACTCTGATGCAGAGGACCTGGCCTCTCGAGCAAGTCCGCATGCTGCGCCTGTTGCACTGTGGCTGGTCCTTACACCTGCAGCCCTGGTAAGCTCTCCAGAAGTGCTCCCTCCATTAGGACTTGATGAGACCCCTGGGTCTTCGTTCCTACCCCCAGCATCCACTAAGTCATGTTGCCAAAGGTCACACCTTGACGACTTCCCCAGGATCACAGGGGTTCCTGCAGCCCCAGGGATGAGAGTGTTTTACCCCGGAAAAAGCAGGCCACTGAGCTGCAGAGCTGGATTTTATCCCAGATCCTGTGGGAATACGCCTGAAGCCAGACACAGGGGCTGGAGCCAACGTCTCGTGTGTGCGGAATCCACCCCTGCGCTGTGCACAATCCCCACACTTCACTGCATTTCCCAGGTGAACTGAGGGGTAGGCACAGGGCTGATGCGCACTGCACAGCTCTGGAGGATACTGTCACATGTCCCACAGCTGCCTGTCGCGCCCTCACGAGGAGCCCGAGAGCTGACCTGCCCACATCTCCACGTCTGCAACGCAGCAGAGCCGGCGGGAAGAGGCCTCTCGTGGTCCCAGGGCCAGCGACCTGTTGAGGACCTTGCGTCAGTTTTTTCATACCACAGTAAAAGAGCTGAGACGAACTGATCCTGAGGGAGAGGCTGAAGGCGCAAGCCGCTGGATGTGGGCTCTAGATTCTGCCCCGGGGTGGGGCTGAGCCGGTGGGGAGGAGGCTCACACCACCGGTGAGCCAGGAAGCAGTGTGAGGCCGGGCCTGACAGCCTTGGCAGCAGCCCTCTGGAAGAGGTAACTTCCTAGGGCAGGCCCTCAGTGACCCAAGGACCCCACTCCAGGCCCCAGATCCTAAACACCATAACTAGATTAAGTTTCCACTCTCGGAGCATCACTAACTTATGTGGGCTTAAAATGACTTTGGGAGCCAAATCCTATTCAAATCACAGTGGTCTCTGTCTCTCACCTACCCAAGGTCACACGGGCAAAGCTGAAAGTCCTGGCCACCTCCTGGAATATTCTGTGTGTGCTTCATTTTGCTGATCAGGAGACCACACCCGCCCTTTTCTCCCTCCTCCTACGTGGTCTAGTTGGGATGTTACAGAAGGTACTTTTTATAAAGCCGTGCTGGGTATTTGTTCAACAAGTTTGGAAACCCACTGGGCTAAGCAGAGGGGCAACACCCTTGTTTACTCAGACAGGAACTCTGACCACACCCCTAGTGGAGCTGAAAGGGCGCAGGATCCACGTGGGACGTCCTCCTGACTGGGTCTTGTCCAGGGCTTCCCAAAGGGTTCAAACTACTGATCAGGCTGTTTGCAAAGCTGTCACGCCTGCCCTGTTACTCTACGGAATGGGAACACCAAGTGGCCAGGTTAACTTCACATTTCCCAGACCCAAATGCACGTACCATAAAACACACTGAGACCTGGGGAGGGAGAATGAGAAGCGGGTGCACCTTAATCGACACCCATGTCTCTGAAGACCTGAAGGGAGGGGGTTCTCTTATGGAGAAATCAAAGACATATTCTAAATGATTTGTTTTATCAGATTATAAATTGCTAATCTTATTATCTTATTATACTAAAAAACCTAACTTCCAGTAAAAAAAAATACAGACAGACATAGGTGGTGTTGGTACTGCTTAATGAAGACTCAAAAATTATTTTTAAAATGAAAAAAATGCAAAAGGTATTAGCAACTTAATCCTCTGGGTAATAAAATAAGTTTATTTATATATACACGTTAGCTGAATTCTAAGGGTAAAGAAAAATAAGTCATACATCACATTTGTATATATAACATATGTATCTGATTACATATATTATATATAATTATACTTTACAAACAGATTTCTCTCCATATATACTCATACACATTGATAATAGTAGATGCAATTGCTAACAGAAATAATATGATAAGGTTAAACTGGTCCGACAGCAACATGTTAGAAAATAAATCCCAAGTGACATTGGACTTGCTTCTTTGTGGGCTGAAGTGACAACAGTTGCACTCACAACATTGAGAACACACAGTGTTGAAGGCCATCTCTTTCTTAGTAAGGAAAATGTAGGAAGGAAAAACATGATAAAAAGACCACAGCAACAACACAAACATGTGAACCAACATTCAAGTTCAACTCCCAGTCTGTCAGAACATCTATCTTGAAAATATACTATCAAACCATTTTCTTTTAGAGGAAAGAAGCATCGGAGCAGTTCTCTCTCCAAGCCAGCAGCTATTAGGGAAAACAGAGCAGCAGCCACCCCTGGAAGCTCCTACTGTGTCTCTGCGGGTCTGACCCATTGGCACCAGCCCACAGGGATGAGGGACAGCACGGGGTGGGGGTGAGAGGCCGGCAGGTCTTCAACACCAAGGCGAGCAGACTAGCGCTCCTCCTATGCCAGTCACTGTTCTAAGATTGCAGGAGGAAGGTTTCAAAAACTACAGCTTTAGACTTCCCAGATAAGCATGTTCTCCAGGGGTCACCTTGGCCTTTGGAGGAAACAAGCCTAAACCACAAAGAACAATTGATCCTTGAAGAAGCACGGGCATTCTAGGGTTCCAGGGCTGGGATCTGCGTCTAATCCCCTCTGAGACAAGGACGCACACGGGTCCTGGGGCAGACGCAGGGAAGTGCTGAAGGGGTGCCGCCTCCTGCTGAGAACAGGCAGTCCCGAGTCAGCACGGTGGAAGCTCTCTGCCCTGTGATGTCGGGGAGATGTGGCCTTTGGATGCCAACGTCCCCCACAACCCCTGAGGGTTGCCCTCCATCCGCCACCTGGAACGAACTTGACTTCCAGTGGTGCAGAGGTTCCTTCCTCTGGGGGCTGTGCGGTTCCTTTTCCTGCTTTGTGCCTGACTCTGCCATCTCCCCCAGCAGGCCCAGCTGCCTTCTCCACTGTGCGAACGAGGAGGGAGGAGCTGGGTTACAGCAAACCAAGAGGAAGCAGTACTTTCAGAATCACTCCAAGATCTTACACTTGGTCATTTAACATTCAGCTGTTACAGTAGGTCCGTGTCTTACCTCACCTGCTTAGTGTTCACGAACAGTTACTCAGAGAAGCAATCAGTGCAACTGCTTTGCTTAGAAATATCTTTATTTTATAAAGCCACAGATCATTCTGTAAAGTTTTTTTTTTAAACCACACTTATAAAAAAGATGTTGACAATTCTTAGGAAAAAAAAAGCTGAAAATGTTTCTCATTTAAGTCGGAATTACACAAAGGTTATATTTATAATATATATATTTGTGTATTTATAATTTGGAGATGAAAATAGGGACTGGCAAAGCAGAGGCTGCTGCAGTCAGATCTCGGACACTTGATCGCTTCCCACGAACAGCGTTTCCTGACAGAAGGGGTTCACGAGGACCATCCCGGCATCTCGGTAGTCGCCGTTGGCTGGGGAGCGGGGCTCTGAGAGCTGGTCCTGGAGGGAGACACAGGTGGCGTGAGCGCGGAGGCGGCTGTTCTTGCACGCGCGCGCGGGGGCATTCACTCAGCCTGGCGCTGCGTGCTCACACTCCTGCCATCCGCACCGTCAGGGCTAAGGTGCAGAGCCCTCTCTGCTCTTCCAGAGTTTTACAGCCGCTTCCAAAAAACAAAACAAAACCAAAAAAAGGTTTCCTATCCTTACGGTTTCCTATCCTTACCCTTCGTCGGGGTCTGAGGGGGGCTGGCATGCATGACCGCCTCCCGCCTCTTTCTCAGGGACCACGGGGAGCCTCACTTCCTTCCTCAGCACCCTGTGCTCATCCACTGCCTCCTCGCCTGCCATCTGCCCGTCAGAGGCCCACAAACCTATCAGATGCAAATCTCTGTGTGATGCATAACAGGAGAAGAGCCACCTGGATGGCGGCAGGGCTACAGTCTCAGCTATCAAGGACTGGGAGCATGTGGGGGCTACCAAGTGGCTGACAGGTTCAGACCCAAGTCTTAATTTAGGAGGAGGAAAGAAAAGCCATAGCTTGTTCCAGTTCTAAACAACTCAACTCACAGCCTCGGGGCCACTGCAGAGCACCGACTCGATGACAGATCTAGCTCACACCAGGGCTGCTTGGAAAGGTCTTCATTTTGGGGGGCTGGCACTGTGGCATAGCAGGTAAAGCCTCCGCCGGGGGCACGGGCATCCTAATGGTGCTGGCTGAAGTCCTGGCTGCTCCTCTTCCAATCCAGCTCTCTGTTACAGCCTGGAGATGTCCCCACCCCTGAGAAAGCAGTGGAAGATGACCCAAATGCTTGGGCCCCTGCACCCACATAGACCCAGAAGAAGATCCTGGCTCCTGATTTTGGATCGGCCCAACTCTGGCTGTCACAGCCATCTGGGGAGTAAACCATTGGATGGAAGCACTCTCTCTGTCTCTCCCGTAAATAAATAAATCTTAAAAAAAGAAAAGAAACGTCTTCATTTTAAGCCACAATTATCTTTAGCTTATTTTTAAACAAAACACAAAATGTTTATGAGGAGTAGTACTTATTGCTCTACAGATCATGAGGAGAGAAAAGGAGAAATGACACTGTCGATAAAATGTTTTCTTAGGAGACAGAAATTCCTGCAATGCCTGGACTGGCTGAGTGCCCTTCAGGAGGGCGGACGTGGGGCTAGCCTCGGAACTCAGAAACTGGGCAGCACATCAGAGAGCGGGCCTCCGTCCGTCTCCGCCGTGCGTCCGGGCTGAGCCGTGGTAGGAATTTGGTGGCCTGCCATTTCTGTTTGCACAAAGGAAGTGTTCACCGAAGGTGAGCCTGGTGGGTGTATTTCACTGTGTAAAAGAGAAATAATCAGGGGGAAAACGAAGCAGACAGACAGGGAAGGGAAGCAAGCGGGGAGGAGGAGGGACAGGAAGAAGAACGGAGAAGTCCGCGAGACCGCTAGGCGTCACAGCTCTGCCCGTGCAGAGCCGTTTCCGTTCTGCCGCCGCCATCAGCACACCGGCGCAGGCGGCAGAGCAACTCGCTTAGGCAAAGCATCTGGCAGCTCCAGCGCTGCTGGGTGAGGAGCAGGAGTGCCGAGAGCACATCGGAGGGCGCGGCGCACGGTGGAACGCGGCCCCGGGCCGGTGACAAGGCCACGGCTGGTTTACGACGCGTGTGTGTCCCCAGCCATCTGCATCCTGCCTGAGATGCCAGCCTTTTCCCTCAAATAGCACTGTGTCCTAGAGAGAACAGGCTGCAGCATCGCTCTAAATAACGCAGAACGAGAGGGGCACACTGCTGGGGGCCACACTGGGCTCGGGGCGCGGGCAGCGCCTCCATCAGAGCCTCTGGCTCGTGGCAGCCTGCCGCTGCGTCAGCCTCATCGACGCGGACACTCCACAGACAGGGCTTCTTCCGCAGTGTGCCTCGGGGTTCCACTTAGCAGTGTGCAACAAGAACAGGAGAAAAACAGGGCTCTGGGGTTCGTGGCCCTTATCCAGTTGGGGCCAGCCTCTTCTCTAAGTTACACATTTTACTACACCAGTTCTCAGGAAGACTTTTTGCTCTAGGAAGCTTGTTAGTCCACCTCTTTTTTTTTTTTTTTTTTTTTTTTGCTTTGAGAGACAGAGGTAGACTAGGTAGAAGCAGTAAAAGAGAGGAGTTGGAGAGGGGGAGGAGAGACAGACACAGACAGAGAGCTCCTGTCTGCTGGTTCATTGCCCAAATGCCTGCAACAGCCAAGGCTGGCCCAGGTTGAAGCCAGGAGCCAGGAACCCAATCCAGGATGTCTATGGTAGGGACGCGAGCCATCACTTGCTATTCTCCCAGGGTCTGCATTAACAGGAAGCTGGCGTCAGCACTCAGAGCTGTATATTTCAAACTCAGGCACCACGATGTGGGACAGGGGCATCAGGGTCTTAACTGCTAGGCCAAATGCCTCCCCCTGAGTTCAGATCTGTGTAGCAGGGCACTGGGCTGGGTGGGGGGTACATGTATAGCTCATTCCCTTGATGATCATTATCAAGTAGCTGCCCTGTGCCAGGCACTGTTCTAGGCTCTGGGGATGGAGCAGTGAACTCAACAGTTTCTGTTCTAGCAGAGGAGCCAGATCACAGACTGGCCACCAGGGGTCAGCAACTCAGTGTGGGCGGTGACAAGTGCTCTGAAGGACAACCTAGTGGCAGGGGACAGGGATAAAGGCGGGGCACTAACCAACACAGGGCAGGGGTCAGGGATAAAGGCGGGGCGCTAACCAACACAGGGCAGGGGACAGGGATGAAGGCGGGGCGCTAACCAGCACAGGGCAGGGGACAGGGATAAAGGCGGGGCGCTAACCAACACAGGGCAGGGGACAGGGATGAAGGCGGGGTGCTAACCAACACAGGGCAGGGGACAGGGATGAAGGTAGGGCACTAACCAACACAGGGCAGGGGACAGAGATGAAGGCGGGGCGCTAACCAACACAGGGCAGGGGACAGGGATAAAGGCGGGGCGCTAACCAACACAGGGCAGGGGACAGGGATAAAGGCGGGGTGCTAACCAACACAGGGCAGGGGACAGGGATAAAGGCGGGGTGCTAACCAACACAGGGCAGGGGACAGGGATAAAGGCGGGGCGCTAACCAACACAGGGCAGGGGACAGGGATAAAGGCGGGGTGCTAACCAACACAGGGCAGGGGACAGGGATAAAGGCGGGGCGCTAACCAACACAGGGCAGGGGACAGGGATGAAGGTAGGGCTCTAACCAACACAGGGCAGGGGACAGGGATGAAGGTAGGGCACTAACCAGCACAGGGCAGGGGACAGGGATAAAGGCGGGGTGCTAACCAACACAGGGCAGGGGACAGGGATAAAGGCGGGGCGCTAACCAACACAGGGCAGGGGACAGAGATGAAGGCGGGGCACTAACCAGCACAGGGCAGGGGACAGGGATAAAGGCGGGGCGCTAACCAGCACAGGGCAGGGGACAGGGATAAAGGCGGGGCTCTAACCAACACAGGGCAGGGGACAGGGATAAAGGCGGGGCGCTAACCAGCACAGGGCAGGGGTCAGGGATAAAGGCGGGGCACTAACCAGCACAGGGCAGGGGACAGGGATGAAGGCGGGGCGCTAACCAGCACAGGGCAGGGGACAGGGATGAAGGTGGGGCGCTAACCAGCACAGGGCAGGGGACAGGGATAAAGGCGGGGCTCTAACCAACACAGGGCAGGGAACAGGGATGAAGGTAGGGCGCTAACCAGCACAGGGCAGGGGACAGGGATAAAGGCGGGGTGCTAACCAACACAGGGCAGGGGACAGGGATGAAGACGGGGCTCTAACCAGCACAGGGCAGGGGACAGGGATAAAGGCGGGGCTCTAACCAACACAGGGCAGGGGACAGGGATAAAGGCGGGGCGCTAACCAGCACAGGGCAGGGGTCAGGGATAAAGGCGGGGCACTAACCAGCACAGGGCAGGGGACAGGGATGAAGGCGGGGCGCTAACCAGCACAGGGCAGGGGACAGGGATGAAGGTAGGGCTCTAACCAACACAGGGCAGGGGACGGGATAAAGGCGGGGTGCTAACCAGCACAGGGCAGGGGACAGGGATAAAGGCGGGGCACTAACCAACACAGGGCAGGGGACAGGGATAAAGGCGGGGCGCTAACCAGCATAGGGCAGGGGACAGGGATGAAGGTAGGGCTCTAACCAGCACAGGGCAGGGAACAGGGATGAAGGTGGGGCGCTAACCAGCACAGGGCAGGGGACAGGGATAAAGGCGGGGCTCTAACCAACACAGGGCAGGGAACAGGGATGAAGGTAGGGCGCTAACCAGCACAGGGCAGGGGACAGGGATAAAGGCGGGGTGCTAACCAACACAGGGCAGGGGACAGGGATGAAGACGGGGCTCTAACCACACAGGGCAGCCAGGGAAGACCTCCAGCCTCAGCCGGCGTCCCAGCCTCACATCACCCCCCCCCCCCCCATTTGCTAAGCTCTGACCACAGTGAGTTTTGTACTGCTCATTCCCAGCACTGAGTACATCACACCGGGCGCCAGGAGAAAAGCGTCTCAGGTAGGTGTAAGAGCCCAGCTCCAGGGTGTGGATTTCTTGGAGGAAGGGCAGAGAGGCCGCTGTGGCTTGGGTCAGTGATCGGGGTCTGGAAGGTGAGCAGGTGCCGGCTCCTGAGGAGTGTGGGTTTCACCTGTGAGTTGGGGCTGAGATGGACACCAGGACCAGCCCTGAGAACACTGACTACCGCTGGAGAAGACCGCAGGGCACGAAGAGGGTGAGGGTCAGCTTCCAGAGGCCACCATGGCAATCACGAGGGAGACAGAAGGGGCGCTTGGGCCCAGAGAGAAGCACAGCCAACGAGAAGTGCTCCTCCGGGACTGGCAGACTGCCCGGCTGTGGCCCGGGAGAGGAAAGCAGTGCCTCGGACATAATGGGACACATGGGTGAGTTCCGGGCTTCAGGGACAGATGGGGACTCCAGGGTTCTGTCTTGGGCACGTGGAGTTTGGGGTACGTATTAGACACGTGCCGGAAGTGACTGGGCACGAGTCTGGGTTCAGGGGAGACACGGGTGGTGGCAGGGCTGAGCCTGTGTGGTCAGAGGCAGGGAAAGGACAAAGCAGTCCCAGAGGCTGAGCAGGAGCTGCCAGGAGGTGGGGGGGCCAGAGGAGGAGGGGCTGTGCTGCCAGGAGGGGGGGGGCAGAGAAGGAGGGGCCATGCTGCCAGGAGGTGGGGGGGCAGAGGAGGAGGGGCCATGCTGCCAGGAGGTGGGGGGGCAGAGGAGGAGGGGCCCTGCTGCCAGGAGGTGGGGGGGGGAGGGGGCAGAGAAGGAGGGGCCGTGCTGCCAGGAGGTGGGGGGGAGGGGGCAGAGAAGGAGGGGCCGTCTGCCAGGAGGCGGGGGGGGGGGGCAGAGAAGGAGGGGCCGTGCTGCCGAGGGGGGGGGGCAGAGAAGGAGGGGCTGTGCTGCCAGGAGGGGGGAGGGGGCAGAGAAGGAGGGGCCGTGCTGCCGTGAGGAAACGGTCTAGGAGGGAAAGGACTGCCCGCCGGTGTGCTGGGGACAGGGCGAGACAGTGCGCGGGCTGACCGCTGGGCTCGGCGACGTGGAAGGGACCCCAGCTACACAGTCGCGAGGAAGACGCGGGGGGGCGGGGCAGAGACAGGTGACAGGAGAGCAGAACACAGCCGGTCCCCGCGGAAGTCTCTTAGAAGCCAGTCCCCGCGGAAGTCTCTTAGACTGGGCCCTGCGTGACAGCCGGGGCCACTGAGTGACGAGTGCGGGGTGCTGGGGAGGCACGGAACACTCCAGCAGGCTCAGGTACAGCCCGGGGCCGGTGTGATGTCACTCAGCGCCGTGCAGGAGCTCTGCAGGTGGGGGAGGGGTGACGTGGGCCGGGGCTGCGGCCGGCTGCACTTCAGCTTCAGGGCCACCGAAGCTCCTGCAGGGCTTTGGGCAGGGTGAGGCGACCACGTCTGTGCCGCGTCACCGGGCTGCCGAGGGGTGGCTGTGCAGGGAAGGCGGGCTGAGCATCCTCGAGAACTCTGCTCAGCTCCCGCCACGCTCCTTATCCACGGCGACTGCATCCTCGCTGGCCTATTTATAGCCCGTCCTCCTCGCCTTC
Source organism: Oryctolagus cuniculus (assembly GCF_051225735.1). Taxonomy (NCBI): domain Eukaryota; kingdom Metazoa; phylum Chordata; class Mammalia; order Lagomorpha; family Leporidae; genus Oryctolagus; species Oryctolagus cuniculus. The sequence continues at coordinate 175,828,086 of NC_142870.1, read as the reverse complement.
CCTCCACACACCACCCTCACACCACCCTTCTGTCCCCTCCCTGTCCACTCCCAGGAACGGGCCCTTCACTGGGCAGCAGCAGGGCTCCCCCACAACTAGCTCACCCAAACTCGGTGCCTCCAATGATCCTCTGCTGCCCCAGCCCAACACCACAACTGACAGCCCGTTCGAGGCTGTGCCAAACCTGCCCCCTTCACCTTGCTCTCCTGCTCCACTTGGGCCCCTATCCCAACCTCCATGAGAACGGAAAGGATGGGCTCTGCGGTCATCCGTGCCCCCCGGTGGCCAGCGGCAATCCCAGGCAAACACTCCCGACGCAGCGTGCCCGGCATGCACTCCGCCCGCTCTCGGGCTATCTCCTCTGCTGGAAGGCCTGCTCCACAGCACCTCCCCTGCAGAGACCCTTGGCACACTCTGTCTGCAACTCTTCTCGTGTTTGTCTAGCTGTTCTGTCCCTGTGTGAGCTGCTTCCCAACCACATCTCCGAATCCGAATCCAAATCCGAATCCGAGCTTCTGGAGAAGCAAGCGCTCATCTTCACAGTTCCCATGACGATGCCTGCCACGAGATAAGTCCCCAGTGAGCACTGATGGCTTGTTCTGGACAAGAAAAGAACTGGGACTTCCCAGATTTAACAGAGGTGCAAAGTGCCTGGGAATTCTTGCCAAAACGCGGCTCCTGATTCCGTCGGGCCTGGGTCTGGGAAGGCTGTGGATGCACAGGCCACGACTGGAGGAGCGAGGGCCTCAGACAGGAGCAGATGCTGCAGGCTCTCTGGGACCCGCACCTGCACTTCCAGGGGACGGGCTTACCTCGGACGTCTCCAGGGACTGGATCTCCCTCGGCAGCTCCACGGCATGCCTGTTGAAGTAGTCCATGGTGATGGCGTTGTTCCAGTAGCTCAGGTTGTTCTCGGGGTTGGCCGTCTTCTTCTTCCTCCTCATGCAGCACACGGTCAGCAGGACGGCTGTGGAGAGAGGCCGAGTCAGCAGACGCAAGGAGGGCGGCAGACCAGCTGTGCTAGTAACAGATGCCAGTCTCCAGGTCGGGCTGCAAAGGCCATGCGTTCATTCTCTGGCTCTTTCAGCTCACGTCTGTATATGCCGAGTGCCGACTCTGAGCCAGACACCCTTCCAGGTGTCAGGCAGATGTGAACAAAGGCCTAGGCCTCCCTGCTTTCATGAGCCTCTACCCTGGCACACACACGGAGGTTACAAAGGTGGAGACACGGTCAGACCATGTCCATACCATCACCAAGTGAGTAAATAAGGTCAATTCAGAGAGTGACAGCCTTCTGAAGAAAACGAAACAGGCAACATGAGGGAGGCGAGGAGGGGAGTTGGGGAGTCAACACCAAAAGTTGCCGAAGAGGCTGGAGTCCAGCAAGGGGTCAGTCATGTGCAGTGTGTTCCAGGTAGGAAGCACAGCATGTGCAGAGTGGATGGGATAAGCTCAGAGTGTGTGGAGAGACAGACGCAGGGCCAGGGGACAGTGGGCCAGGACACAGGCCAGAGTGGACTCAGGCTGCACCCACAGGGCAACGCTGGCACGTAATTCCGGCTCCACCTTGGGACACTGCAGTGCTGTTCTCTAACCAGGAAAGGCCTTACTCACCAGTGGGAGGCTCCCTAAGGCTCTGCTGCAGACCGCAGCACGAGCATTCTGAGTTGCAACCCTGGAAAGAAGAGAGCTCTCTGGTGTGTGTGTTGGGGGTGGGGGGGCTTGGCAGAAAGAGAGGCGGGCACAGTGCACTTCACACAGCACACCCGACTCCCACAGAGGCCATGAAGGCAGAGGCTCCCAGCGCAACGTCACAGGGCACGTCTCGGACCAGGCAAATGAGCTGCTCTGCCTACCATCCCCTAGGCCTCCAGCCCAAGCTGCTGACTGATACACAGGACTTAGGACTGGGGCATGGCTCTGACCACGAGGTCAGCACTGTTAGGGTCTCCATTTTACAGACAGGAAACTGCGCCATGCCATTTATCTACTGGAAGCCAGCCTGGCTACAGAGAATGCACGCTTGGGGTCACAAAGTCACAGCTCTCTCTGTATTACATCTGGTGGGTCACGTCTCTGAAAAATACACACTTCATGATTGTAATGGAGGCAAACGCCAGGCAGTGCCTGGCACACAACGTGCTTAACTCACTGGAGTTCTCTTCTTGCTCTCCCAGCCTCCCCCAGCAAGAGAATCTAGGGGGGAAAAAGTGGGCCACATGACCACCGGCCACATGACCACAGGTGGCCAAAGCGCCACCTGTGGTTCAGGACTTCCATTATTTCCGAGGTTGGAGCTTTCTTACAAGAAAGAAAAGCACAACACAGACTGATGGAGTCTCTATCCCAGTCCAGCACGTCAGCATCTATTTACCCCACCAGCAACTGTCTGAGGAAGGAGCTGTTACTCCTCCCGTTGACAGACAGGTAAAGGCTCGGGAGTCACCAACACTAATGCTGAACACACAGCAATTACTGCCGCGTGAAGCCGGGTCTCGGCGACCTTGCACTTGGTGCCCATTGAGCTACCTTGTCCTGGACACTGGAGGGAGCCCACGTTAGGGTTGTGGAGGTGCTTCCTAACCCACGCAGGTGTCAGCCAGTCCCTCACCCATTTAGCCAAAGCGCTTCACTGCTCTGCCTTGCTGAAGGCAACAGCCAGCTGGCCTTTAGAGGGGTGCAGGGGTGCCCTCCTTCCTCCCGCTTTGCAGCAGGGCTGACCACTAGGCTTCCTGGCAGTGTCTGTGGGGAAGAGGCCAGCTGGCCTTTAGAGGGGTGCAGGGGTGCCCTCCTTCCTCCCGCTCTGCAGCAGGGCTGACCACTAGACTTCCCGGCAGTGTCTGTGGGGAAGAGGCCAGCTGGCCTTTAGAGGGGTGCAGGGGTGCCCTCCTTCCTCCTGCTCTGCAGCAGGGCTGACCACTAGGCTTCCCGGCAGTGTCTGTGGGGAAGAAGCCAGCTGGCCTTTAGAGGAGTGCAGGGGTGCCCTCCTTCCTCCCGCTCTGCAGCAGGGCTGACCACTAGGCTTCCCGGCAGTGTCTGTGGGGACGCAGCAATGGCTTGTCAGAGGTGTGACAAGCAGGGTCACTGACTTTCAGAAGGAGCCCTGGGCACTGTGTCCACATTTCCGGGAAGGGCTTGCCTGCAGGCGGGAAGGCCAGCTGAGCGGGTGGAAACAAAGCCCCGCAGGCCCCCAAGGACTCAGCCCTCTCAGGACCACAACTGCTGTTTTTCTGGCGTTTTCTGATCATGCACTGCCAGCCCCCACAGCAGCAACGTGAATGGTAACCACTAGTTATCTACCTGCTCCACGCAGATAATGTGACAGACTACACAAATCCTCTGACTGCTGCACGTCTGTGAGACCGCACTGAAACCCCACTGAGATTGCCAGCTGCATGCAGCACACCAGAGGGAGAGCCCAGCTGTGGTACCTCAGGGCTCACTACCACGCTGGCACCACGGCCATGCTGCCATGCCACAACGGCCGTGGCGGGGTAGCGGTGCAGGGCACGATTCCTTGACTGGCTTGACAGACGCTTTCTTAGAACTGCCCCGCAGGTCCAAGCGATCCCCACCCCCAAGTCCCTTCAGATGGCAGGCCTGTGCTGTCACCTGGGGCTCTCCCCGCCTGCTCCATTCCCCCCAATTCTCTTGCAGCCTAACCCTGTTTTGGTGCTTACCTCTTGAAAGACTTGAACTAACCTAGTGGACAGTAGTCCCATTTTACAAACGAGTGAAGACTGGATCAGTGTTTAAGTAATGTAAGTCCCGGAGCCAATGAGTGGCAAGAGCTAGAACTGCACACACAGAGCTGGGCTCCCTGCCACAGCCAAGTCTGTCTAAGCACTCTAGGCTTCCTCTGCATGGCCCGCGCGAGTTAAAATCAGGGAGGCTGGAGAGGACAGGGATCTACGATGTACTTCAGTTTGGCCCCTTGGCCATGGACTACAGGAAACCAGGCTGGAGGGCTTAATGCTTGGCTCCCCAGCCTGGCAGGGTTACTGCCTATAGAACATGGGCCATAGGCCCACAATGTCATTTGGTCCAGCCGTGTCAAGGCAACCCCAGGTGGGGCTTGGAATTCAATCAATCTGTAGCAGGCTAATTTTTAAGTTGATAATTTTGTATGGCATAAATATCCAAATGGCCCTTGGCAGATAAAAGGTTCCCCAATTCTGCTCAGGCTGGACGAGGTTCCCACCCTGTGGCGCTGGCTGAGAGGCACAGAGAAGCACTGTCAGAGGGTGTAGCCACGGTGGCACTCCCTGGACGACTCTGCCTTGCCCCATTCTTCTCGCTCCCTTATTCCTTATGCTGGTCCATCAGCCCCAAGGAGACAAGTCCCCTGGCCACACTTCCATCTGGCTTCAACGTCCTCTACTTTTGCTGGCTAAAAGTTGTTCTGACCCAGGTTTTCTTCTGTAATTACTATAAAGTCACTGATGGCCTGTGAGTAAAATGGTTCACATGTAATCGAGAGCTAACACTCACTGGACAGCTACCATGACCAGCAATCTCTGGGCACCATCGAATGCTGCAATGATGCAGTGTCGCAAGAAGTCAGGCTGCTCGGGAGCAAGGGGCACGTGGACCCTCCCAGGGCCACAGAGAGGAGCTGTCCTGCTTCCGCCAGGCTCAACTCCGACTGGTGATCAAGAACACCAGCAGCCGGTCCAGCTTCCTGACGTCAGCCTCCGTAAAGCCTCATCTTCTGGGCGAAGACGTTTTCAAGAAGGAACGTTGACACAGAGGCAAGGGAGCCTGCGGAAACCCAGAGCCTGTGACACCGTGAGCATGGCTGAAGCAGAGAGACAGTGAGCTCCCTGCGTCCTCACGGTGGCAGCAGAGACCAGCTCTGCTGAAGCGGAGCTGCCTGGAACCCCACCATCCCAGTTCTCAGCATGTCTGAACCACGTGGCTGGGCTCAGGAGACAGCGTTTCTCAGCCCTGGCACATTGACCCTTCCAGCCACTGGGCGGGCCTCGTGGTCTGGAAGGGGAGAACTGCAGCCACCCCTCCTCAGGCAGCCCTGGCCATCTGAACCCCGATTCTGGTGGCCGTGGAAGGCAGGGGCCAGGGCCAGAGCTGCTCTGAGCGAGCAAGGGAGTCTCTGCTTCTGTGCTGCTGCCAGCCCAGCTTCCTGAGACACCTGGGGAGCCAGCAGAGGACTTCAGTGCAATGCTCTTGGTCTGCCGGGCTTTAGGGTACACGGAGCCTCCAGGAGGGTCAGCAACTGAGGTCTGCCTGCCTGTTGACCAGATGGGGCTGGGCTGTGCAAGCAGCTAAGGGAGGCGGATATCTGCTGAGACAGTGCTACCTTAATGTCCACTTCATTGGGACCTTCACAAGGCTGATGAAGGGCCTACAGGTTTTGAGGCCATGGCCAAGGATATGGGACTAATGTGGAGGCAGCCAGGGCAGAGGCTGGGGCCTTGGGGAGCGAGGGTTTATAGACTCCTCCTGTGCAGGTGAGAGAAGCGCAGGACAGAACAAGCAGACGTGGGGGCTACAAGAGTTCTGTTTTCCTTGGGAAGCAGTGTGTGTTTAGTCCTTAGCACCTGAAGGCTCCTCCCCGCATGCTAGACGCTTCTCTGGGTACAGTTTCCGCCTTCACTGACAATTCCACAGACGGAACTGGCTTCCCAGCTTGGCGGCAAGATCTGATCTGTTCTCAAACCCATACCTAGGAGAAGGGCTAGGCAAGAAGTAAAAGTCATTTCAGAACTGCAAAATCCAGCTGGGTGTGCCCGCCGGAGCGAAGGCGAGGCCTGCCCTAGGGTCACCCAGCCCAGATGAAGAGCAGTGCTGGGAGCTGGGGAGTGAGCCACACGTCGACAGTGCCTGGCACACACTGCACACACTGGGCACTCAGGAAATTCATCACTGAATCAACCAGATGTGGAACCCCCAGATCTGGGTTGACTTACCGTGTGACCCCAGCAAGTCGCTCCCTATTGGATGCTGGCTGGAGCTACCCTTTAGCATCTTAGCAGTGTTTGCTTGTTTCTGTTTTTATTTTACTTAACTGGATGCAGTAATAATAAAAAAGAACTCACTTGATAAATTAGAACATTCCAGATACATGTAAGGAACGGAAAATTGGAAAGCTGTCTCTCATGCAGCTACTTCTCAAATAGGATCATTACTAATAATTTACTGGCTAACAATGCTACATTTTCTCATTATCATTCTCCTGCTTCAGAAGTGGGCAACCACAGTCCTAAGAATACATGTGTTTCCATGACAGACAATTAAGCAGCTTTCATCAAGAATGAAATCGGCAATTTGCAGACATTTTCCCTTTTTCTGAATCACATCCCTCCAATGGCCGCCGCGGCTGGCACGCTGCGGCCGGCGCACCGCGCTGATCCGATGGCAGGAGCCAGGAGCCAGGTGCTTTTCCTGGTCTCCCATGGGGTGCAGGGCCCAAGCACCTGGGCCATCCTCCACTGCACTCCCTGGCCACAGCAGAGAGCTGGCCTGGAAGAGGGGCAACCGGGACAGAATCCGGCGCCCTGACCGGGACTAGAACCCGGTGTGCCGGCGCCGCTAGGCAGAGGATTAGCCTAGTGAGCCGCGGCGCCGGCCAGAACCTTCAAGTCTTAATTTAACTGCAGGAATTATGTTTTTGCCAAGGCTAAGAGAACTTACCACCAGATGAAAGCTTGATCAAATAAATAACAAATTAAAATAAAAAAAAAAAAGGGAAAGAGAGAGAATGGGCTGTCCAAGGAGCAAGGAGTTCAGGGTAGGGGTAGAGGATGTGGTTCACGGGGTGGACACAGAGAAAGGAAGAGGAGATTTGAGGGAGGAGAGGAGAGAAAAGACAAGAAGGAAGAGGGAGAAGGGGGAGAGCCAGGGGAGGGCTTTGCTGGTCGGGGACGGCAAATCTGGAAGCAGACCTCTGACCTCTGGTGTCTCGGCACAGTGCAGGCAGTGCAGGCTGCTCCTGAGGGGAGTGTGGCAAGGTGGTGGCAAGAAGAGTGCCCTGCTAACAGACGTGTGCTCTGAGCTCCTACCCGGCCCTGCCTCCCACAGACTCTGGGGTCCCGAGGGAGCCAGGCCACTGCTCTAGCATCATGTGCTTTCTGCAAAGTGCAGGGTGGGATCAGACTTGGGAGCTGTGGCTGGATGACCAAGGGCATCTGAGCGAAGGTCTGGCCCCAGCAAGGGCTAGGGCTCGGGACCACTGAGGTCTCTGTCCTGCTGACCTTGCCTCCCGGGATGAGCTTAGTGAGGGGTCAGAGCTTATTGCTGTGGCTGAGGCGGACGGGGGAGGACCGGCATGGGGGAGGACATGGCACTTACAGCAGGAAGATATGGGCACGCTGATGGCCAAGATCACCCAGGCGATGTCCATCTTGCTCAGGCAGATGGTGGCTCTGTGCTGGGGCTTGTCCCCTTCGGCCACATGTGAGATGTTCCCTGCGGTTCCAGGTTTCCAGGTCCCAGCGGGGACCAGGTGGTTGAGGAAGTTCCCTGTGGCTGTGGACACCACCGTGGAGAAAGGGCTGGATCCCCTGCTGGCCGCGGAGGGGGTGGCTGCAGCTTCCTCCTCGACTTGAGAAACAGTGCTTGCTGGGACCCCAGGGGGACGAGCTGGTGCCTGCGGGGTTGTGGACGCTCCCTGAGGAACCCCCTGGGAAGGGGCTGAGACACTGGCATGAAAGGCAGCCTGGGTGGGTCCTGTGGTGGCTGTGAAGAGCCCAGAGCTGGCAGACAGGGGTCTGTTGGTGCCAGGGGTGACAGTAAGCCAAGAGTCACTGCGGCTGAGGCTGTCCTGCATGTCACCACGGGGTTGATGAGAAGGCACTGGGGCAGGCTGCGGGTGGGCTGGGGCACCTGAGGCTGCTGTGGTGTCCAGCTCCACTCCTTGGCCAGTGAAGGGGGACCCAGGCCCCTGGTCTGCCCTGCTGAGGTCTGGCTTGTCCTCTGCAGGCATCAGGGGGTGGGTGGCTGGGGGCCACAAGGTACTGTTGGGTGCTGTGGTTGCAGCCACTGTCTGGGACTGCGGAGAAGAGGAATAGCCCCAGAGCGGGGTCCCTGGGGTGAGGGAAGAGGCGTCTGGTTCCACAGATCCCGTGAAGTTGCCTTTGTAGATCTGAAAGATCTTCCCCAGGGGCCGCTTCTGTCCCAGGTGTGTGGAGCTCTGGTTTCGTCCCCGCTGCCCTTCCTTCCTCCCAGAGTGGCTGCCAGATGCAGGAGGCACAGGGCGTGATGAGCTACCAGCCCCCCTGCGGGAAGAGCCGGGGGGCCTAGGGGGCCTACGGGTGGTAGCCCGGGGGGCCACTGTGCTGGGGTAGCTGGTGGCTCCTCCTGCTGGCTTTGTTGGCAGGATGGTAGGGTCAGCATTCCCCGGGGGGCGGCCCTCTGAGAGGGAGGAGGTGGTGGTTGTCATGGCAGCTGGAGGGGGTCCCGTGGGCAGGGCGCCTTCCGAATGGAGGGTGGTCACTGTTGTCACAATGGCTGACGCGGTGCTTGCTGAAGGGTGCTGGTCTGGATGGGGCGTCGTTGTTGCCATGGGAGATGCAGCCTGAGAGGAGGGGTCACTGGGCTGGGGTTTCAAGGTCACCATGGAGGGGTGTCTAGCAGAGCTATGCAGTGTTGTCACCACGGTGCCTGATGGGAGGGCTTGCAGAGATTCCCTGGGAGACGGTTCCTGGACAGCGGACACCAGTGCTTCAGTCAGTGCCAAGATCAGGAGGACGCCTTGAGAGGAGACAGAGAGAAGAGGTCAAGCACTGGGAGCAGCTTGTCGGTGGAGCCTTCCTTACCTGTGGCCCAGGAAACCCTGGACGCTCAGGGGAGACGCCGGGAGCCTTCCTATGGCCAGGCCGCTGCTCGCACTCCGCTGGGATGGGTGAGACCTCTTCGGTTGTCATCACTCAGCACCTGCTGGGAAGGAGACCTGCACCTCGGCCAGTCCCATCCTGCCCCAGTGCCCTGAATGGCATCAGCCCTTTACCCTGGGCGGCTTCCCAGATGGCTGGGGCTGGCGTCGGGGAGCAGGTTGTGGCCTTCACGCCTACGTCCTCCTCTGCAGCAAGGCAGCATCCAAGGCCAGCCAGGCGCAGGGGAGCTGGCATCTCTGTGTGAGCCACACAGGGCAGGATGAGGACGAGCTGGGAGGGCAGAACACTGTGCGCTTTTCCAAATCTTCCATTTAAAGGACTAGACCACAAGTGGACAGACCTCTCTTCGTTCAGGCCCACTCAGCAAACAATCCCGTCCACCCCGGAGGATTTTGCACTCATCCACCAACAACCCCAAAACAAGGCAACCCTAAAATAAGATACCTCAGTGGCCCAGGACAGTGACAGGCAGAAGGGGACACAGGACCAGAGCAGGGTGACCACACTGGGTGCCCACAAAGCATTCAGTGCAGAGTCTGGAATAAAGATGGGCTCTTTAAGTGCCTGCTGATCTTATGTTTTTATGCTGTCATTAACCACTTTCCTTCTGGCACTCACGTGGCTGCACTCTTGAATCATTTCCATCGGTGATTTTTTGAGTCTTTTAAGCAGGAGGAGTCCTTTTAAATGTTAAAAACAAAAACCATGCATTTCTGCATGATACTCAATTGTGTAGACTTTTAATGAGAAAATGATTAAAGACAAAAACCTATACACTTAAAAACATTTCTAAACCTGTGGTTTCCATTAATCACAGCAGAGTATGCCAGTATTTAAAAATAATGCCTCAGATAACACGAGGAGAAGGATCTATCCAGGATTATAGATTACAAAACTGGCTGTCACAACACATGGGTTAGGAACTACTGCTCTCTACTGCTGCAGAGTGGCCGGGCAGTCCTCCAGGCCTTGACCTGGACATGTTAACTGCTCATTGTTCACAGTAACCTCCTCCTGATCACTCAGGCCTCTCCTGCAGCCCTGCTCACCATGCAGACTATGGCCAGAGATCCGTCTCCACTAACTCCTTCAGAGCCTGCCTTCCCTGCAGACTCCAAGAGGACACACAGCTGACGCAGGGCTCTGAGCTGTGATTCCCAGGTGAGGCAGGAAGGGTCCTGGCAAACTAGGGAGCAGGTAGGGGGAGGAAATTCCCAGCATGCCTTTGACCCAAAGCCTAGGATGGTGCTTCAGCAGGCGGTGCAGCCCTGGAGTACCTGCGCACAGTAAGGTTTTTGTTACTATTAGTTGCATTTCCTGTGGCACTCTCGTGGCTGAACTCTCTGGGGGAAAATCTCTATTGGTGACACCAAGTCTCTCTGAGTAGAAGGAGCCCTTATGAATGCTGAAAACAGAAAGCACAGAGTACCTAAGGTAATCTATAGAAATGAAATTGACACTCTAAGATGTGATGATTTTATGAGCAGAGAGCTGGATCAGAAATGGAGCAGTCACAGCCGGCGCCGCGGCTCACTTGGCTAATCCTCTGCCTGTGGCACTGGCACCCCGGGTTCTAGTCCCGATTGGGGCGCCGGGTTCTGTCCCAGTTGCTCCTCTTCCTGTCCAGCTCTCTGGTGTGGCCTGGGAAGGCAGTGGAGGATGGCCCAAGTGCTTGGGCCCCTGCACCTGCATGGGAGACCAGGAGGAAGCACCTGGCTCCTGGCTTCCGATTGGCACAGTGCGCTGGCCATAGTGGCCATTTGGGGAATGAACCAACAGAAAGGAAGACCTTCCTCTCTGTTTCTCTCTCTCTCTCACTGTCTAACTCTGCCTGTCAAGCAGTCAGGACTTTGAACCAGGGCTCATGTGGGATGACTGTAGGAGGCAGTGACTTCACCCACTGCGCCACAACACTAACCCAGGACATTCTTTTTGTTATTTGTGTTTAATATGTTTAAATGCTTTTTGAAATGTTTTACATTTCATCATCCACTTCAAAATGATAAACCCCTTGAGAGAAAAAGCCATGTCTGTTTGCTTTATCTCTTGTATCTTAACATAGGATATATATTTTTTTAAAAAAGAAAACTTGCTATTATAATCAATATAACTATGGCTATTAATAAAAACTCTCTACATTTCTTTAGTAAAAAAAAAAAAAGATGTGATGATTTTAAACAGCCCTGTCTCGACTGTTGAGGGACAATTTTTTTCATACTATTTTTTGAATCCTTTACTTAGTGTAGGGTTAATCTTCTGTGTATAAAGTTAATTGAAAATAGATCTTTGTAAAAAATAAGAAGGGAATAGGAGAGGGAGGAGGAAGAAGGGTGGAAGTGTGGGCGGGTAGGGTGGTGTGGGAAGAATCACTATGTTCCTAAATTTGTATATATGAAATGCATGAAGTTTGTATACCTTAAATAACAGGTGTCTAGGTTAAAAAAAAGAGCTTATAAACAGAAAACATGGATTTTGCATGACAGTCATTTACTGAGAAAATGCGTAAGGACACAAACCTATAGATTTAGAAGTACTTCTATGTATGTGTCCCTCTCACCTCACCCTTCTATGTTAGTGGGTGGTAGAGGCAGAGGGGCTTTGGACTGAGCAGAGGCTGTGCAGTCCCCAAATCTAGGACCGATGATTTGCCCCAAACAGCATATTTTCTCAACTGTCACCAATGATCTAGACCATACACCAACAGTGCACTGTGCATGCTAGAGCCAGGCTCACTTTACCTCACAAAGACTGGATGGGATAGGAAACTGAGGCTCAGGGAGATGACGTAAGATGTGCAAAGCCACAAAGTGCAAAAGTATGTGGATCCAGGGCTGTGTCTAAAATGCACACACTTCCCGCCAACCACACCAACGATGCGGATGGACGAGGGGACGGTGCTCTGCACCCACAGAGGAAAGCAAGTGCGCTGTGCTCTGCTGGTGCAGGGTTACTTCCCACCACCCTGCGACAACCTATTCCTAGCGCTGGAGCCGGTCTCTGAGGGTTTGAGGGACACGCCCTCCCAAGTCTCAGTTGGGCCCACAAGTTCTTGGTTCAATAAGAGGGTTGTTAACACTGAATTGTGTCCTCCCTCCTCCCCCAAATTCCTATGTTAACCCCTTAACCTCTAATACCTCAGCATGGAACTGCACTGGAAGACAGGGCCTTTCTGAAACAGGGCAATTAGGGTAACGGGCTGCCAGGGTGGGCCCTAGTCCAGTCTGACTGGGAGCCCCTCTAGGAAGAGCAGATTAGGCAGACACACCAGGGGCCTGTGTGCAGAGACAGTGCCTAGTTCCGACAGCCCTGGAAGATTACCATGAGGGTGTTCCACTGGAGATCCCTGGAAAAGGAGACTGAGACTCACAAGTGATGTGAGAGTTGGCCATGGGCTGGATCCGGGAAAACCGATGTGAAGACAGGTTACGAACTCACTGGGGAGCTCACTGAGCACTCAGGAGTGGGCAGGCTAAGGGACAATATGGTTCACAAGAATGTCACCCCACTACGTGGGAGATCCACTCACAGTCTCTCTCTCTCTAGCCACCTGCAAAACCGATTGCAAAACTAGATAAAAGTCTCTACTGAGGTTGGTCTCCATCTCCTTTTTCCATCTCTCATTTCTGGGGGTACAAAAGGCCAGAACCCTGAGCTATTCCAAAGCTAACACAGGCTGTATCAAGGAGCCAGCTGTGAGGAGCACTTACCCAGAGGCTTCTGTCCCACTGGGCAAGGCTGCTCCCAACTGCTTGGAATTCTCTTGTACTTCTCTGTACGGCTGAGTCAGAGAAGCTCTGGCCCTGGGAGCCGTCAGGTTGCACTGAGTCCAGCTGTTGGCTGTGCCACAGCCAGAGGACTACTGGGGTGGAGTACCAGATGTATCCCATACCGCTGGAGACCAGGGTCTGAGGAAAGCAGTGTCAAGGTTAGCACACCTGGCCGGCGCCATGGCTCACTAGGCTAATCCTCCGCCTAGTGGCGCCGGCACACCGGGTTCTAGTCCCGGTCGGGGCGCCGGATTCTGTCCCGGTTGCCCCTCTTCCAGGCCAGCCCTCTGCTGTGGCCAGGGAGTGCAGTGGAGGATGGCCCTGGTGCTTGGGCCCTGCACCCCATGGGAGACCAGGAAAAGCACCTGGCTCCTGGCTCCTGCCATCGGATCAGCGCGGTGCGCCGGCCGCAGCGCGCCGGCCGCGGCGGCCATTGGAGGGTGAACCAACGGCAAAGGAAGACCTTTCTCTCTGTCTCTCTCTCACACTGTCCACTCTGCCTGTCAAAAAATAAAAAAAAAATAAAAATAAAAATAAAAAGAAAAAAAAAGGTTAGCACACCTTAGCACACAGGTTAGAGATACCTGCCTTGGGATAGGGGCCGCCCTGGTCCCCCAGTTAGTGCGGGAACCCCAGAGGTGGAGGGTAAGATGTGCAAAGCCACAAAGTGCAAAGTATGTGGATCCAGGGCTGTGTCTAGAATGCACACACTTCCCGCCAACCACACCAACGATGCGGATGGACACAGGGCTAAAACCCGCCCAACCAGGAAGCCTGTGGTAGAGCCCTTGCTTAGGACTGACAGTTCAAGTAAGTTGGTCTCTGTTGCTGCTGTTTTGTTGTCCTTGCTAGCACCCCCTGAAGTGATTTTCTTCTCAAGAACTGTAAGATTACCCCCTCATTCTCTTTACTTTGGAATAACCCTCTGTCTGGTCTACTGAATGGGTGCCACCATCCTGGGTGCCAGGGCTTTCCCCTGGAGCTGACACTTAGATGCCCCAGAGAAGCCCCAGCATTCACCTAACCCCATCCCTTCCTTTCAAACAAGAGGCAACAGCAGTGAAGTGACCTGTGCGAGAATGCACAGCCTGCGCCGCAGTCATTATTCCAAAGCAATTTTTCCTCTGTAACTTAAAAATCACAATGCAGCACGGCCCAAATACCTCCTTAACCTCCACCATCACCTTCTACATGGCAATCAGACAAGTTTACCGCTCCTCTTTGGCACAAAAGGTTAACAACTGAGCGTGATGCATGCTGTCACAACAAAAGTGCAAGGCCTTCAACCCAGGCCTCCCCTAACACATGCAGATTTTCATTCAAGGCCCTTTGTGCTGGCCTATACAGTCCCCTCCCCACAATCTGGGGCTATGGCTTCTATGCATATATTTGCACAGATTTGCATAATGGACCCTAGAAGCTCTAATTCCAACTATGTAAGAGAAACTAAGACTAAAATCTAGCTTAATGCACTTGAAACAGGAAACCAATCTTTAAAACATGTTGGGATAAGGATGGAGGGGGTGCCACAGATTGATGGGTGCTCACTGTCTCCGGAGAGCTTCCTCTTACAGGGAATTCCAATGCACACATGATCCCAGGACCCCGGGAAGGAAAAGCCCCCTCCCTCTGTGTATTTGGTTGGCTGCCAACAGTCCATATTGGGCATAACGTTTGCATCTGGCAAAGCAAGGTAGGGAATTGGTGAGGAACCAAATGCTAATACTCTATATGCCTTGTGCTTCCTGCACACCACACGCCACTTTTAGGGCTAAGCCTGAACTGGCACTCACTATGTGAGCTGGCGAGGCAGACACTGTTATTAACTCCCTGTTGCACGTGAGAAAAAGAAGCCTGCGAGTCAAAGCACCCGGCCCACGGTCACGCAGCTGGGAATGGCAAACTGGAACCTGAACTCTGGCAATCTGGCTCCTGGGTCCAGTCACCTACTTGCACTCATCCTTTGCTCTGGCTACCTTCCCCAGGAAACTGCATATTTAAAAACAGTGACCTACAATCTTTTCAGAACCGATTTTCTATGTTGGTCTCTTCATTACTCTCTTACCTGTTTTCTTCCATCTGTATTCCAGGGCTGTGACACATGTGTTAAAATAACAATTTTAGGATTTTAGGACCAGCACTGTCGTGTAATAGGTTAGGCTTCCACCTGTGGCGCTGGCATCCCATATGGCTGGGGTTTGGATACCAGATGCTCCACTTCCGATCCAGCTCTCTGCTGATGGCCTGGGAAAGCAGTAGAAAGATGGCCCAAGTGCCTGGGCTCCTGCATCCACGTGGGAGACCAAAAAGAAGCTCCTGGCTCTTGGCTTCAGACCGGCCCAGCTGTGGCCGATGCAGCCATACAGAGAGTGAACCAGCAGACAGAAGACCTCTCTCTCTATCTCTCCCTCCCTCCCTCTTTCTGTAACAATGCCTTTCAAGTAAATAAATAAATCTTAAAAAAAAAAAACAATTTTAGGCCGGCGCCGCGGCTCACTAGGCTAATCCTCCGCCTAGCGGCGCCGGCACACCGGGTTCTAGTCCCGGTCGGGGCGCCGGATTCTGTCCCGGTTGCCCCTCTTCCAGGCCAGCCCTCTGCTGTGGCCAGGGAGTGCAGTGGAGGATGGCCCAGGTGCTTGGGCCCTGCACCCCATGGGAGACCAGGATAAGCACCTGGCTCCTGGCTCCTGCCATCGGATCAGCGCGGTGCGCCGGCCGCGGCGGCCATTGGAGGGTGAACCAACGGCAAAGGAAGACCTTTCTCTCTGTCTCTCTCTCTCACTGTCCACTCTGCCTGTCAAAAAAAAAAAAAAAAAAAAACCACAATTTTATCAATCTAATTTACTTTACATGTGGAAGAGAATACAATAAAAGGACTGCAAACTCCTGCTTTAATTTTCTTCTCTTCCCCAATCCTAGCATTTCATGCATACCATTTGGAAGAAGAAAAATTATACAAAGTAAATTTTCTCCTAAGATTGCACATATATATATATACACACAACACACACACAAACACATACACAAACACACACATACACACGTTACACAGATAATTCATACAAATAGAGTTCTATCTCATTTCCTTATAATTTAAATATCTTATTAAAAGTAGATCTTTTTTCTCTTTTAAAATAGGTTTCTATGGCGAGACATTTTGTTCATTGCCTTTTTAAACCCTCGAAAAAGAGAATTCTAGCAGCCTGAGAGGTTTTCTGAGTCACTCACTGACACCAAGCGAGACAGCAGCTTGGAAATGTCCAGTGTTTGGTGTGGTGATTTTAAATTGGTTCAGCAAGTTCTGTGACGTTCTTCCACCAGCAGGTGGAGTCCATTCCCTGTCTCCTTGAGCTGAGCTGAGCCTTTATGACGGTATTGATGACTGAAACAAGGCAGAAGGGATACCACACATCTTCTAAGGCAGAAAAGATCACACAGCTTCCAACCCTATACAATTACCTTAGTTACCTTAGGTGCCACATGAACAGACTGCATGGCATGGGACAAGGACACCCAAGGGTCACAGCTATCCCAGCCTCGGCCAGGCCAGACGTGAGGGATGAAGCACAAGACGACCTAGGCCTGGGCACCTGGATGACAATCGCCCAAGAGACCTCGAGTGACAGCTGCCTAGCTAAGCCCAGTCCATCCTAGATGGACCAACTGTTCTGGGTGATTTTTTTCTTTTTCTGCATCAACAGATACCAAGACTACACTGGTACAATGGTTTGAAATAGCCCCCAAAGTTTCTGAGCTAATAACTTGGGCCCCAGCGTGGTGGAGGTGGGAGGCAGGGCCTGATGAAACCACGCCCCTAAGTGCCTTGAATGCAGACGTTGGATGCCATCGGTCTCCCAGCCTCTCTCCCTTAGCTTCAAGCTTCCTTATCTTGCTTTATGATTGCAAACCAACCTCTTACTACAATTAGCTCTCTGAATCCATGAAGTGGTACCATCAGTCCCACAGATGCCTAATTCCCTTGATGCTTGGCCTTATCCTGAGGGCTTTCTGCTTTCTTTCCTAGGAACCCAAGTCCTTTTCTTTTTTTAAAGATTTATATATTTATTTCAAAGAGTTACAAAGAAACACACACACACACACACACACACACAGAGAGAGAGAGAGAGAGAGAGAGAGAGAGAGTGTTTCCATCTGATGGTTCACTCCCTAATTGCCTGCAATGGCTGGAGCTGCACTGATCTGATGCCAGGAGCCAGGAGCTTCTTCCGGGTCTCCCATGTGGGTGCAGGGGTCCAAGGACTTGGGCCATCTTCTACTGCTTTCCCAGGTCATAGCAGAGAGCTGGATTGGAAGTGAAGCAGCCAGGTCTTAAACTGGCACCCATATGGGATGCCAGTGCTTCAGGCCAGGGTGTTAACCCGTAGCGCCACAACGCTGGCCCTGGAACCCCAGTCCTTTAGCAAAAAGTAACTACCACCTTCATGTATCCTCCAGACTGAGGGAGTCCACTTTGCCATCATCAAAATTCCCTAAAGTACATAATATTGCTTACCTGTCAAAAACAGGGCCGTGAACATTGCAGACCAACCAGGAACTTGGACATCAGCTGAACACATACTTCTTGGTCCCAGTTTCACTCTGAAAGAAGCTTTATCCCTAACCCCTCAGGGAGCCCATGGAACTGATAGCTGCCCAGCTCCACCACCACTTGATGTCAGTTGGCTTGCTGTTCATCCAGTATACAGACCCAGTTTGGGGCTCTATAGCAACTTCTCCAACCAGTTTTGAAAGTGTTCTATATCACTAATAGTGGGTGTCTGTGTCCAGGGCACTGCCCTCACGAACAGAAAGAAGAGGCAGAGAAAAGAGAAAAGAGAGAAGACAGAAGAGAGAGAGAAGTCTTCCATCCGATGGTTCATTCCCCAATTGGCCACAATGGCCGGAACTGTGGCAATCCGAAGCCAGGAGCCAGGAGCTTCTTCCGGGTCTTATCATTGGAGAGGTTTCATTATCTCAGGAGTGGAGTTCCTAAAAGGATGAGCTTGGCCCCCTTTTGCCCGTACACCTCTCTCTCTCTCCCCCTGCTTTACTCCCTTGTGCTATGGGATGACACACCACAAAGTCCCTCACCAGATGTCAGCCTCTTGATCTTGAACTTCCCAGCCTCTAGAACTGAGGAAAATAAATCACCTGGACTATGGGATTCTGTTACAGTGCACAACAGACTAAGACAACTGGGAATTCAGCTCTGCGCCTTATTTCAACAACAAAAGGAAACAGTATCTACAGCATACCCAAATCTAGCTAATATGCAGTCTGTTTTCTACATGGGCAGTAACATACAATTTTGCCCGGAAATGGCTTTTTCTAATTTTAAGGCTATCATCTTGGTATCTAACTCTTTCACTTCACAGATGAGAAGGCCAAGGTCCAGGAAAGTGAAATGACTTACTTGGCCACACACACAGTACCTAAGGTAAGGGCTGGGGAGGGATTCAGGCCAACTCACTGCCTGGCCAATCCCACTAATATTCCAAACTCAGTGTTTTTATACTCATTATGGTTTCAGTATGTTAGTATAGTCTTTCCTTTGAACTTCAATAATTCCATTTATTTAAAGATCAAATATAAACTCATAATTCACTGGAGCATGGTCTCCCTTACTCAGACATAAATATGCATCACTGCTTGTGACCTTGGCTTTTTTATGAAACCAAGGAGTTTCGATGCAAATTTTTGCTGTTTCCTTCTCCACAGTTAGCCACATTCCAAATGTTCCCTGTCTTGTTGGAGCTACGCCTTTGATCACACGGCTGAAAGACAAAAGGCTCCACTCAGTACTTAGAGTTAACCTAATGGGCTAACCTGACAGGTTCCAGAACAGGATGGTGGTTCAACAGCTGGACTGACAGCGTCCATGACTCCACTGGGAAATGTTTCCTGGAAGATAACCTCGGAACCCAAGGAAGAAAACCATGGGAGACAGGGCCTCTGTGCCCAACACGCCCATGGCCTCTGACCAACACAAATGAGCACATACTGCAGCTCTGGGAGGCTGACTGCTCAAAACTTCATAACTCAAACATTACACACACATGTGAACATACAGGAGACAAGCAGGCATCCCCAAAAAGCTCATAGAAAATGTGCATTATCGCGGCTGATGCTGTGGCACAGAGTTAAAGAGCCCCAGCCTGCAGTGCTGGCATCCCATATGGGCGCAGGTTCGAGTCCTGGCTACTCCTCTTCCGGTCCAGCTCTCTGCTATTGCTGGGAAAGCAGTAGAAGATGGCCCAACTCTTTGGGCTCCTGCACCCGTGTAGGAGACCTGGAGTAAGCTCCTGGCTCCTGGCTTCGGATTAGCTCAGCTTTGGCGGTTGCAGTCTTTTGTGAAGTGAACCAGTGGAATGGAAGACCTCTCTCTCTCTCTGGCTCTACTTCTCTCTGTAACTCCTCTGCCTTTCAAAATAAATAAAATAATTCTTAAAAAATGTGCATTATCTTTTAATTCCTTTTCCATGAACTTTTTGAAGTAGAAGGATCCTCAAACACGGACATGCATTCATTCTCTCTCTAACACACACACACACACACACACACACACACCCCCTTTACTGGGAGCAAGGAACAGGTAAGAATGACTAATTTGTACCACAAGTCCATCTTCATGCTAACAGAGGGTTAAGTCATTTTTCTAAGGTTAAAGGGGTCAGATGCTACCAGGATTTAAACGCAAGTTTCTCTGATCCTGGCTGCCAAAAAGATCTTGAGGCCTGGGAAACTTCTAATGTTCTATGTGAGCAGAGGAATGCTTGATGAAGAATAACAGACTAATTGTGATGAACACAGTCAAGAAATCTCTCCCCAAACACAGCCACCCTGGGGGCAACTGTTCTGCCCTTCATCTGGCTTTAGCTTTTCTGTCATTTGATTCAACCTGGGAACTATTTTTGGAAGCCTTCCATAGACTTGAAGACTGTGTAAGGAATCCCTTCTTGGTGCCTGTAACCTTTGCATGTGTGTCTATTCCAGCTTGTGTATATCTGCATGGACATGGCCAGAGACTTGTCTGAAGCTGTCAGGGCAGGACTGTGTCGCGTTCAATTCATGTCTCCCATATCTGCTCCAGTCCCTCTGTTCCAACAAATATTCACTGAACAACAGGAAACCCTTCTAAACCACACTCTAGCCAGCTATGGCAGCTCACCTTTCCCAGAAATGACCAACACAGAACATCTTAGCACACAGTCTCCCTACATGTGACTCTGGCACTCCTACCAAGAGGAGGACAATTTGTGACAATGGCCAGATGTTAACTGACACGTGAGGCAGGTCATAAAAGGCGGGACAGTCTCTTGCTTTTGCTCATGGCAGCCAGGTGCCATGACGTACGGAAATCTGAGGAGCCCAGGGAAGGTCCATGTGGGAAAGAACTGGGCCCCTAGCCTTAGCTGGACTTCTAGGCTACCGCCGGCATCAACCTGCTAGCCCCGGGCATGCCATCTTGAAAGTAGGTCTTTCAGCCTCTGTCAGGCTACCCCAGCCGAGTCTGAGGACAGCACAGACAAATGTCCCCTGCCTTAATGCAGATTTGTTATCATATTAACTCACCAAGCCTTGGGCTGGTTTGTGAGGCAGCAAGAGTAACAGGAACACCTCCCACGTGGAAGTGAATGCAAAGCTCTCTGCGTAACCATCCCGATCTAAACCTCAGGGAAGGGTTAGTGCAGGAATTCAGCAGGCTGACTCTGACGTGGGTTTCCTTAGTGTCCTTTCTTGCCCAGATGCTGGGGAAAGGATACATCTCAACCCGGGGTCTTTCTGCAGAGCTGGGGTCTCTCTGATCTACAGCCACAACTTCCCCAGAACGAAGAAGGCCCAGGTGCACATTAAGAATCGCATGAAGGCTCCTGGCACACATGCACTCTGTGACTGGGGACTGAGAGGACAAAGCTGGTGGCTGGTGTGTGGTGGCTGCAGGGTGCGGACATGGCCATTTCTGGAAAGGAGCTGCTATCACAGAAGGGAACAAAGGCGGTTGTGACAGGAGCACAAATTCACACACCATAGATGTTCCCTTAAAGACATTCCCCAAACAAACAGGAGAGTCAGAATTAGATGGATGAAAAGGTCAACCCAGTCTCTAATAAAATAACAAGCTCATTAATATTCAGGGAACATCTCACTGACATCATAGAAAAGAACACAAACGCACCAGTTTAGACTACCTTGACTCCCTCAAACTCAAAGTAGGAGGCTCACAAAAAATGTTTCAGAGGCTGAGGAGAGGGTGGCAACAGGGAAAGGGGAGCCTCTGGTCAGTGGGTACACGGTTTCACAGGAGGAAGGTTCCGGTGACCTTCTGCGGTTACCAGAATTCCTAATAACGTACTGTGTATTTCATAGCTAAAATACTTCAAATGTTCTCACCACAAAGGAATGACAATGGTATGTTAATTACCTGATTCGATCATCCTACAATGTATGTATGCACTGAAACATCACATCGCACCCCAAAAGTACAATTATTGTCAATCAAAAATAAAATAAAACCTTAAACATGCCCCATGCTTTCCAGTACAGAACTTGAAAGGTGACAAAGGTCAACCTCAACATGTTTAAAACTATGTTGACAGTGTATATGTACCCTTGTTATAAAAAATGGCATATTTGCAGTTTTTGCTTCCAAACCTGAAACTATGTATAATCATAAGAAAATCCTGAATGGGAGGCCGTCTACAAAATGTCTGACCCATTCCTCTCAAAATTATCAAGTTATTTAAAAGAAAAAAAGAGAAGGCTGAGAAACTGTTAATGGCCAAGAGGCCTGAGACATAATTATTCCTGAGGTACTATCCAGATGGGATCCTGGGGCAGACAACGTCAACACAAACACAAAGCAAATCTGAATAAAGTATGGGCTTCAGTTGATAAAAATGAATCAACACTGGTTTCTTAATTATGTCCAGTGTACCGCAGCAAAGTAAGACGTTCGTAACAGCAGAAATTGATTACTCTGTAATGGAGTGTGTAACTATTCTAAAAGAGAAAAAAGGGGTTGGCGCTGCGGCGTAGCTGGTGAAGCCGCGGCCTGCAGTGCCGGCATCCTACGTGGGCCCCGGCTGCTCCACTTCCGATCCAGCTGTCTGCTGTGGCCTGGGAAAGCAGTAGGAGATGGCCCAAGTCCTTGGGCCCCTGCACCCCTGTGGGAGACCTGGAAGAAGCTCCTGGCTCCTGAGCCTTCGGGTGGGCTCAGCTCTGGCCATTGCGGCCAATTGGGGAGTGAACCAGCGGATGGAAGACCCACCCACCCCGCTGCCTCTCCTCTCTCTGTGTAACTCTGACTTTCAAATAAATAAAACTTTAAAAAATAAAAGAAAAATACTTAGAAAAAATGGTCCCAGGGTCAGAGGGACAATATGAAGGTCATCACATGAGCAATTCTAGAAAGGAGGTGTGGGGGGAGGGGGAGGCTGAGAGGAGATACTTTTCTGCCCTAAGGTCAGCCTTTGGCTATGAAGATCAGCCTTCACTTAGTGAGCAGCTTCTGATCTAATGTTATTCTCTGATGCGTTTTTGGAGCCTATTTAATGAGCGGGAGGGGGAAGTTCCATGTCTTGCAGCATCTGTCTCTATCCCCCCTGATTCTCACCTTTCTAATGTTCTCATTCAGGGTAGAAGTGTGGCGTTCAGAGGAGAAACAAACCCTTTGAATCATATGCCTGAACATACAGTTTTTTAGCCTGCTAAAACTGCAACTGAGCAATCAGGGTAAACGCTACCCAGGCAATATAAATAAATGCTTATACTTTTCTAGACCAAGAAAGCAGGCTGAGTGAAAATAGAAGCTTTCGCATTATTACCATGGACTAGATTGCCCTGTGGTTTAAACACAGAGCCATATAAGGTGTGGGACATGAGGATAAATCCATCCTCATTCAAAATTTTGGCCCACACTGCTTTGCTGCTAGAGAATGATGTACTCACCACCAAAACCCAATGTGACTTCACCTCTTTTGGACCTCAGCTTCCCAGACAGAAATGTTGTCTCCAGCCCTGAGCTCCCATGACTTTCTGTTCCAGTTCACAGCGTGGCCCTTCTGTGAGTTCCATTCCTTACTTCCTAGCAAACTGACCTGTTTTGTCTTCCAAGCTCTGAAAGGTGGTGTGAGAGTATTTGCTGAGATTCAGATGGTAAGAGACCAGTCCAGTTTCACACCCTAGTTCAAGGGTTCTGGCTCTGGAGGGTTGAGGAGAGCAGTGCGGAGCAGGACAAACTGCAGGCATTTCTGCTTAGGAGGCAGAAGTTAGGGTAGTCCCGTGGAGGGTCCTGGCACACCCCAGGAAAGCAGGAGACAGGCCCACGGTGGCACCTCCAGAAAGGCTCCCAGGGACCCTATACACGGCTTCCCCAGACCCTGCAGCACACAGCTCAAGGTCTGCTCTGGCAGTCTGCTCACGGAACTCCAGTGGAGCCCAGTGGAGAGCCCTGGCATGTGCCCAGAGGCTGAGGGACCTGACCTGAGCACATCAGCAGCCGGCTGCCCCTGGCTTAAATTCTGAAAGCTCAGAGAAGAATACACGCGAGCCCTGGCCTGCTCATCCCGAGCACCACTTCCCTGAAAGCAGCACTAGGGCTCTGACCTGAGTCCTCATGCGTGCAGTCTGAAGCATGGGCTCAGCACCCCAAAGAGCTTGCTGAGGACAGAGCAGAGGCAGCAGCTGGCAGCAGCTGGGAAGCAGGAGAGGGCAGGCCAGAGGCCTACCCAGCGAGGGGCAGGCATCCGAGATGGGTGTCTGCTCCCAAGCCCTGGCCTCTCCCAGAGTGCCCTGGGGGGCTGCTCAGCATTCTACCAGGGTTCCTGCCAGGCTGGTGCTAAGTGTGTTGGTCCCTGTTCTCTTTGTTGCCAAAGGTCCACTGCCTACTTTAGTTTGCCTGAAACAAAACGTCTCAGGCCACACAGCTATGCATCCTTGTGAAACTGCCTAATTTTCCATGTCAAGGCAGGATGTCCATACTCTGACATATAATTTAGGTTTTGAGCGTGAGCTGGATTTCACAACTGAATTCTGAAACTCAGTCTTCCAGGCTGTGTGTGCTTGGGAATCAAGGTTTTCCTCTCCCTCTTCCCTCCTCACTGCTCATCCCTACCTCAATGCCACCAGTGATACTATCACTAACGCTAAATACATCCACGTATTGAGCACCTACCATGTGCCAAGTACTGTACTGAGCCATTTTCACTATACCATCTTGTTAAATCTTTTAAACATCCTGACACCAAATCTTAGCCCATTTTCTATGAGTATAGGAGTACCAGCCCTCCATGTTCTTAACTATGCTCCTTTTGGCTATAAATCTGTGGATTTGAACACTAGAATGATTCGGTATAGACGCGGAGGTAGCTTTCTAGTAGGAATGCTTTTAAGACCCTCTTGACAATGCCAGTGACACAGGAGCAGCACACAGGACTAGGAGAGGACCATGGGAGGTGGCCTGCATATCAGGATTACACTGGCTGGATACTGTGGCTTGGTATGACCTGAGTGTGCCCCCAAGGGTCCCTGTGTTGGGAGTCTGGTCCCCAGTGTGGTGATGATGGGGAGGAGCCTCTCAGAGGTGAAGTCGTCACTGCCTGTAGCTCCTCCTCGTGGCAGGGTTGCTATGGAAGAGCAAGGCTGACCTCCTTGCTCGCTGCCTTGCCATGCTCCTCTCACTTGTGCTCCTGCCCTGACCCTCCACCATGGGCCCACCAGGGGCCAAACTGAACAGCCTGCCTCGCCGGGAACTTTCAGCCTCCAAACCCTGAGCTACACAAGCCTCTTCTGTTTATGAAGTACCCAGCCTCAGGTTTCTCATTAGCAACAGAAAACGCACTAGCATAGCGGTTTTATGTGTAGCAACCTGTCGGGGACCCCTAGAAAGCTGGAGGGACCCAGGGAGACCGGATCTTCTTGCTACAAGACCAGCATTTGCTCATTTCTAACGTCACACACCCAGCGGGCTTCAGATGACGGTGGCTCCGTGTCTCCCCGATCAAGCAGCACCTTAACCTCAATCACCGAGGTGGCCGCTATTTCCTCCACCATGGGCAACAAGATGCACACAAAATTCTGCCAAATTTTCTACAGTTAGGTTTATCCACAGGTAAGAAACACGACACAGTGTGCTGTGTTCAGCATGCATCCCACATGCACCAAGTTTCTACTGTGTTTGCCAATATTTTATCCATGCAAACAGATTTAATACAGAAGTTTTCGTGAGGTAGCCTCATTTCTACTGAAGCTCAGAGGAGCTGAAAGATGTACTTAAGGTCGTAAGTTCAAGGTGAGCCAAGATGCGCCCCTAAATGTCTTCTTGCTTTTCTCTGGTCTCCTTTCATCTATTTTCAGCTGTGGAGGCTGAGAGCTATAAAACCCCTTCATGGCGATGTCTGGTTACTTCTGTTCCTGGTGAGTCCACTACTGAGCAAGGGCTCTCCGATTCAGCAGGTCTTGGAGATGACAAGCAGATGACCCCGCAGGGCCTGGCTCTCTTGGGTCATTCCATGCTCACCCGGGCGCCAACCGAGGTACATGGCCAAACCCTGCTTCTGAGTTAAACCCAAGACGTTAAGCACATGAGCTCTACCTGGAAATGCTGTGAGGATATTCAGGATATTCGTCCTTGCAGACACACACCCCTCTGAAACAGAAGGGGAGCTGCCCTATCTCCTGGGTAGTGGGACAGGGCAACAGGTTCCTTGTCTATGAGATTTCCTTAGCTGATTCTCCCTCACTCCAATTACTGCTCTCAAACCCCAGATAGCCAAGGCACATGGTTAAATGCAACCCCCAACTCCTAACGTGGCCCAGATTACCTTTATAATCTAGAATATGCAGTACAACTGGATCCTACAGATCTGGGAATAGGACACTTCCTAATAAAGGGGTGTTTCAGTTCTGTTCTTCACCTCTCTCTTTTCTTTCCCAGGGAGGTGTGGAAAGAAAATAAACACCAGGTATACTGTCACTCCCTGGTATATAATCTGTATCAATTTCTTTTTTCCTTTTTTTTTTTTTTTTGACAGGCAGAGTGGACAGTGAGAGAGAGAGAGAGAGAGAGACAGAAAGGTCTTCCTTTTCCGTTGGTTCACCTCCCAAATGGCCACTGCGGCTGGCGCACTGTGCTGATCCAAAGCCAGGAGCCAGGTGCTTCCTCCCGGTCTCCCATGCGGGTGTAGGGCCCAAGCACTTGGGCCATCCTCAACTGCACTCCCTGGCCACAGCAGAGAGCTGGACAGGAAGAGGAGCAACCGGGACAGAATCCGGCGCCCCGACCAGGACTAGCATCCGGTGTGCTGGCGCCGCAGGCGGAGGATTAGCCTAGTGAGCCGCGGCGCCAGCCTCAATTTCTTAGATAGGCTGACTGTGTTGGGATTCTACCTGGCTCCTTCTATTCACTGCGATACCCTCTCTTTGGCTCTTTTAGATTTTGCATTAAGCTGGTACACTGAACACTAGTTCACCCCCCCAGATTCTCCCTCAGTCTCCAGCAAGGAAGTTCTCATCTCAGTGAAGAGCCTGAGCCCGGATCAAGGTGCAGCTATTTTAGACTGGGCCTCCATCTTGTAACTCAGGCCTGACTGGGCCCTGAACCCTGAGCCAAAAGCTCCTGAAAAAAAAAAAAAGAAAGAAAGAAAGAAACTCTCCTTGCGATAAACTCCCCTAGCAACAGCCAATCAGCAGATAGCAGGGAAACACCTAATGTTCCAGGTGTCTTTTCAGGCAGTTAAGGTGACTGATAACATCCTGAGACCCTGCAGTTTGACACGTACACCCTAGCGGCTTGGACCCTATACTTTAGCCAATCATTTTAAAAGGCATCAACCCCAGGCCAGCACCGTGGCTCACTTGGTTAATCCTCCGCCTCCGGCGCCGGCATCCCATATGGGTGCTGGTTCTAGTCCCGGTTGCTCTTCTTCCAGTCCAGCTCTCTGCTGTGGCCCGGGAGTGCAGTGGAGGATGGCCCAAGTTCTTGGGTCCCTGCACCCGCATGGGAGACCAGGGAGATGCACCTGGCTTCTCGCTTCGGATCAGCGCAGCGCCGGCTGCAGCGGCCATTTAGGGGGTGAACCAACAGAAGGATCTCAGTCTCTCTCACTGTCTAACTCTACCTGTCAAATAAATAAAAAAAAAAATCAACCCCAAAAGCCATCCAACCACCTTTACTAGGTCCATTCCTGCTGCTGGATGCACTAATCAATTTTAGGAGATGTTCTTTGAATTTCCCGTGGAATGAGATGATTTGCTGAATGGTGCTATAATGTATAGAATGTCTCTAAAAACCCTATAAAAACCCCCGTTAACTGAAGAATCGGGGCTCTCTATTCAGATCTGCTGTGCCAGTGACGGTTGAGAGCCCAGACCCGGGCCTGTAATAAAACTTGTGTGGGCCGGCACCGCAGCTCACTAGGCTAATCCTCTGCCTGCAGCGCCGGCACCCCGGGTTCTAGTCCTGGTTGGGATGCCGGATTCTGTCCCGTTGCTCCTCTTCCTGTCCAGCTCTCTGCTGTGGCCTGGGAAGGCAGTGGAGGATGGCCCAAGTCTTTGGCCCTGCACCAGCATGGGAGACCAGGAGGAAGCACCTGTCTCCTGGCTTCAGATCAGCGCAGCACCGGCCACAACGCGCTGGCCATGGCAGCCACTGGGGGGGGGGGGGTGAACCAAGGGAAAAAGGAAGACCTTTCTGTTTCTCTCTCTCTCTCTCTCTCTCTCTCTCTCTCACTGTCTAACTCTGTCCATAAAAAATGTTTTACAGCAGTATTGGCTCCTTGGTGGTCTTTGGGGACAATCAAAATGGGCATAACACATGCTAGGAGTACTGGCAGCTGATGGCACACACGGCTGAGTTTCTCTTCAGGAGTCACAGTGGCTAAAGAGAACTGCTTTGCTCAAAATGACAACCCCTTCTTGGGAACCTTAAATCCAACGACTAGTTTGTGTAGGGTGAAGGGGATGGCTTCCTTTGCCTCAACTGGGAGGAACCTGAAGGGCTATCCCATAACATAGCTACCCTTAGAGTCAGCGGAGACCTCGGTGTGACTGCACTGCCCCTCAGCTTCTCCCTGCCCAGTCCTAACGGTGCTGACTCTTGGAGAATTTCCAACACCCTCCTATGCGCAAAATCTGCAGCTCGATCTGCTTCCTGGGATGCAGGTCTGCCCCAGCTGATGTCAATCAATGTGGACAGTGAAGGGGATGGCCCATCCTTCTTTTCATTCCTTTCCAGCCTTGTTCGCCACATTCCTGCCACCTTTCACATCCCTTTGCTGCCTTCCTATCTGTACCTCCACCTGGTTCTGGTCACTCAACTCACAAACTGCAACTGATGTAAAGTTTTTTAATTTTATTTTATTAAAAAAAAAAAGATGTATTTACTTATTTGAAAGGCAGAGTTACCGAGAGAGGGAGAACAAGAGAGCTAGCCTATGTGTGTGTGAAAAGCGCCTGAAGACCAGCACCTACTGCGGAAGCTCCAGAAGCCGAGCATTTGGCACTTCCAAGTCTTGCCCAGACCCTGATCACCTCCCAGGTGTTCCCAGCCCTTCCCCCAAGGGAAGCTCCCAGGAGAGCTCTCTCCTAAGGACAAAATGGGTTACCAGCCCTGATAACATGGGGCAAAAAAAAAAAAAAAAAACCTTCAGACGCCCCAAGGGAAGTCCCTCTACTCTGCTTGGCAACAGCAAACCTGGGGAGGAATTTGCTAATTTTCCCTCCACAGCCCTTGGTCATAGAAGAGGAGTGGAAGGAGAGGCCTGGCCTCCTTTTCCTTTATAAGCCCCAGTCTAAACAACGACTGGGCGAGCTCAGCCCTCTGGTCTCTGTTGAGCGGCCTGCCTGGCCTGCACAGCTGTATTCTCTCTATTCAACCATGCAACCTCGCTCTCCCCCGCCAGGTGACTGGGCGCTCTATCTGTCCCTTCTGTTCTGACAGATGCCCTATCCTCAAAAAAACCTTATTACTTCGCTCTCTGACTCACATCTGAATTCTTTCTTGCATGAAGACAAAACCCCCATGGATTCCATGGCTCTTTTCTCTGGCGACACATCTACTGATTCACTCCCCAGAAGGCTGCAATAGCCAGGGCTGGGCCAGGCCAAAGACAGAAGCCAGGAGCTCCATCTGGGTCTCTCACATGGGTACAGATTGGGCCATTCTCCACTGCTTTTCTGGGCGCATTAGTAAGGGAGCTGGATTGGAAGTGGAGCAGCGGAGATAAGAATCAGCACTCATATTGTTGTAGGCAGGCATACAGGTTAAAATAGGTTAGATCTGGGAGCTGGAAGACCATGACTTCACCATGCTCCTGTGTGACCTCATGCCCTACCTGACCACACCTGGGTGCCCACCTGCCCACCAGACCATATAACTACTCCCCTTTGAAAAATATACAAGGAGCACCCCAAAAGCTCTCTCTGCCTCTGCTTTGCTGCTTCTGAAAAGCTGTGGATAGCTGCTCAAAAACGCCCGCTGTACGCTGTACGTGGCTTTTGGCCTGCTTTCTGCTTGCTATGAACTCCAATCTAATTCCAGACTTTCCCTCTCCTTAGATTAGACTAACGCCCTCACTCTCCTATGCATTTCTCTCACTGAATAAAAAGCTTAAAACGTCTCATGCTGCCTTGTTCATTGATGCCGATATTCAGAATTCTTTGAATATTAGGCAGGAACCCACACAGGCTTATTAACATTGGGAACTTATTAATAAGCACAAAGTGATACCATATAGTCCGTTATCAATATGGGATGTTGGTATTGCAGGTGGCAGCTTTACCTGCTGTGCCACAACACCAGCCCCACGGTTTTATTCTTATTACTGTGTTTGCTCACATCTTTTTTTTTATTTAATAAATATAAATTTCCAAAGTAAAACATTTGGATTATAGCGGCTTTTTCCCCCCATAACCACCCTCCCACCCACAACCATCCCATCTCCCACTCCCTCTCCCATCCCATTCTTCATCAAGATTCATTTTCAATTCTCTTTATATACAGAAGATCAATTTAGTATATATTAAGTAAAGATTTCGACAGTTTGCACCCACTCAGAAACACAAATTGTAAAGTACTGAGTACTAGTTATACCGTTAATTCACATAGTACAACTCATTAAGGACAGAGATCCTACATTAAGTGCACAGTGACTCCTGTTGTTGATTTAACAACTGACACTCTTATTTATGAACTGAAACTGATCAGTTTGACTAGTGAGATGGCATTGGGGCATGCCACCTTGATGGGATTGAGTTGGAATCCCCTGGCACGTTTCTAACTCTACCATTAGGGGTAAGTCCGATTGGTTTGCTCACATCTTTCCATGAGCCTGGGAGCTCATTGGGAATAGGCAACTCTGCACTGTGCCACATGGTAGTTATATCCATAGCTATGTGCTATAAGTATAAAATACCAAATTTTGTAAATTTAGTATGAAAATATATAGATTACATTAATAATTTGTGTTATTGATTATGTGATGAAATGGTAAGATTTTGGAAATATTGGGTGAAATAAAATGTACTATTAGTGTGCATCTTTATTAATGTGATTACTACATGATTTAAAATTATGTATGTAGTTCATATATTATTTCTACTGGACAATGCTAAGTCTTTGCTATAGAAATGATGAAAAGCAGAATATAACATACTGTCAGAAAAGCCTTCCTATGTAGGGGCCACTCACAGCATCAGCATCGCCTGGGAACTTGCTAGAAACAGACTTTGGGGTTCCCATCCCAGACCGACTGAGTTGGAAACTCCAGGAAAAGGCCTGGTAATCTGTGTAGAAAAAAAAAGTCCCTAGGTGATTCTGTTCTGACTAAAGGATCCAATCAGTACTGTATGAATGTGAGTTACATTGAATGAATGTGATGACTGCAACTTGGCACTGTTGTGCTACTATATTTGCTCAACTGTTTTATATGCAACCTCCACTGTTTTAATTATGAAATATAGTTATTGCTCTATAGGGCATAGAAAATGGCCCATTTTTATATATGGATGGCTTATTTATACCTAAATGTGGAATGACATGAAATAATAGAATAGTTATCAAACAACTGATTAGCAAAGTAATGCAATGAGAATTGGCATATGGTTCCATTTCGAAAAATAATAATTTTCGTAAGCCAAATACTGTGACTTGGATAAAAGTAAACTTTAGGACAGTTTGATGGAGCTCAGGCTGCTCCAGGACAGCATCAGACCCAGAGAATCTAAATAGATGCTAAGGGAATACAGAGGAATCCGTAACCAGCTCTGTAGGATTGTGCTGTCTGCTGCACTGGTAATGGAGAGCAGGCATGCAACACGGAACTGGCCCAGGCGTTGGTTAAGTCTGACATAAAAACAGCCCGGAGGCCAACAGCATGTCTCTATCCTCTTCAGCTTGGCGCCTTGAGATACTGCTTTTTCTGGAAACCGCAGGGATCCCCTGCTCTCTACACTTGCATAACCCAAAGAGGGCCAAGAACAAATGGAATCTGAACTGTCTGCCTCTGCTGAAGCTAATTTGCATTTGCAAAGCACCACCTCAAAAGGTATGTTTATTTGCTGGTTCTTGCTCAACATCAGTGGGAGAGAGGTGGCAGCACCCCATGACAAGTGGGCCAGCTTCCAAACAGCTACTTCCTGAGCGCACCATAAGCCAGGGAAGGCTTAGCAATGCCACAGGGATCCCTTTGCAGCAGGAAAAGATTCTGCATTGACTCCAGCATTGTGCACTTGGCTTGTGTTGTCTTCTTCTGGGTTCTTACTGAACAGATGCTGAAAGGCAAAAACTGATGAAGCCCAAATGGTACAATTGGGGTTACGAACAAGGATGTGAGTATACAGGAGGTCATGCTCGGTGGTCCGGGTGTGATCCACCACCAGTCAAGGACTAGGTAAACCAAGGCCACAATCCTTTCCCTGGGAGTGGGGGTGGGGGCAGTGAGCACTATGGAGGAGGCTGCAGTGCTGAGCCAAGTCCTCTTTACCCAGAAGCCTGCCATCCCCCAGGTTTTATTTCTGTTCACAGCTGTGTAGTGACATTATCACCTTCACGCACCATGAATTGCACTGCAGGACTTCTGTGCTAGCATAGGTTTCTGTTGTACCATTTCCTGGAAGTAGTTTTGGTCTGTGGCCTTCCCCCTCCCCACCACCAGGAATATAAGCTTCACAGCATCAACAGTGACAGTTGCATCAGGTTTACTGACAATCATGCTATTAAACACAGAAGTGATAGCCCTCCCAGTGATGGTGGCAGCAGGATGGGGGAACAGGTCTCACTCATTCAGCCCTAATATATTCTAGGTGTTGTGTTAAGAACTTTATTACTATGTCAGACTCGATTTTCCAAACATGGTTACACCAAATTATTCCAACCCATAGGTTCTTCCTACAATTGACGCTGACATCATCTAGAGGTAGGACCTGTGTTTCCCCCTCTTGCATCAGGGAAGGTCTGTGACTGTGGTAGAATTGACTTTATGAGTTCCAAGGCTAGGTGATCAAAGGCGACATGGAGTAAGCCCAACCACTCTGAGGCCACATGCAGGCCACATGCAGAAGAGCCAGAAGTGGAGGCAGACCCCCAAGGAGCCCCACTTGTTCAGGCCTCTTGCTGCATGGGTCTTCCCATGGGCATCAGCCAGACCTCCAAGTGGGCAAACCTTTGTTGAGTGCAGTCCAGTTGAACCAAGAGAAGCAGAAATGAAATGTCCCTTCTAAGTCCTGTCTTGATTAGAGGGCCTCAAATAAAAATAATATAAATGACCTCACTATTTTAAGATGTTACATTTTGGAGACAGCTTTGTGGTAGCTTTGGGAGAGAATGCCCACACTTCTGGGAATGCAGAGTCCCTACCCGCACTTCCGGGAATGAAAAGTCCTTGCCAAGGTCCCCGCAAGCGCCTAAAGGTCAACCAATGAGGATCAGACCTGCCTCAACATTTAACCCCCACACCTCGTATCTATGAAAGGAGCCCTCTCAACCTCTGACGTGCAACTCCGTCGGCCCCCACCCTATTGGGACCAGGGAACCTTGCCCAGGAGCAGAATCCCAGTAAAATCCTGTAAATTGATTCATCTGGCTGGGAAAATTTGTTACATGCCAGACATTTTGTTGCACAGCAATGGTAAATGGAATGCCTATATCATCTCATTAAACCCACAAAGTAACTTTTGATATCGGGTGTTATTATCATGCTGTTTATCTTACAGATAATGAAATATGTGAAGAACTTAAGTAATCTGCCTATGATTTCACAGCTGGGATGTGGCAGAGCCCAGGTGCAAGTCAGGACTAAATGCCTTGAGGACGGGCTCCTACCCTGGCCGCACTCTTAAGCATGGGCTATACTCTCTAGTGGGTCTGCACACCTGTCCAGAAATGTCTGCTCAATTACACAGGAATCCATATGGGCAGATATCTGTAAACAGAAGCTACCACCAGGTCTTGCCCCGACTCCCTTCCCCACCTCTAAGACCCTGCCACCTCAAGCTTTAGAAGGGAGATTGGAAAGGAGGAGAGGAGCAAGCAGGAGTAAAGGAAGCAGAAGCTAAAGAAAATAAAAGGCGTCAGGAGCTGAAAGAACAACTTCTCAACCAGAAGCTTCTCCACCATCTCCTCCTCCTCTTCCCTGTATGCCCAGAGCACCGAGTTTCATATTCTCATGCTCCCTTAGACCAAAGAAATGTGAGACTTTTGGGTTCTAGGCCACAGAATCCCTATTGCTAAGACCATGCCTACGCTCAGACTCCTTTACAGCTTCCTATTTCTGGGATTCCATGAAATTCTTGCTGTCCACGTCAAAATCATCTTGTATTCAAATAAACACTCGACCTACCGGAAGTTATAAGTTCTTTGATCCAACAATTGGACTGTAGATAAAACAGTTATCTAAAGAAATTCTACCTCTCTTGTTTTAAGTACATAGTTATCACATAAGGAAAGCCATATACTATTATTCTATGAATAGTAAAAAAGAAAAAATATTGCCAATTAAGCTATGTTGCAACCCTTTGTTATATTTGCAACATCTATGCTACACTTACCGCAGACCTCCTTAGACTTATCTGGACAACTTATCATCCATCCCACTGCATCCATCCCAATGCCATTGCGTGGTATGTGACTGCCAGGCATTTTGCAAGCACCTTAGTAATTAACACCCAGTTTCAAATGCTTTGTGTCTTCTTTCCTTTGGTCCTATTTAGCACTTGTTTCTTTGGACTATGGAATAGACATTCTCTCAAAGAGGGGCATTTGTTTCACAAATACCAACTTCCTGCCCTGCTGGTCTACTCTGATTCTCTCCTGCAGACATAACTTTCTGTTTGAGTGCTGAGTCACAGAACGTCTTCGTGAAGACTTTTTTGTGTTATATAATTAACTCGTTTATTACAGCCTAATGATGTCTCAAAGACGGTACTTCTAATGGTCTTTCAATTCCTTCAGTCTTCATTTGATGCTGACTTTGCTGTGAAGGCAGATGTGGTGTGGTGTCTAGGCGCCACCAGTCACTGTTTTCACGCAGGAGCCACCGTGCCAGATCCCAGAGCTCGTCTCTTCATCCTGGTTTTGCAGCAGAAGGAGCAAGTGGATTTGGCATGCTGGCTAATTTCAATTTTTCTCCACCGTTTTCCGGAGGGAGGCACCATAGCCAGTATCATGTTTACCAACAGTCCTGACCTTCTTGTTCCATTCAGCCACAGGACTGACCCAGAGAGTGAAGACTGTTTGAACAGCCCTAAAATACACTTAATACCATTGATGCATTTGCCCCAGACAGACAGATGATGAGGTAAACCAACACTTGCCCACCCGTGCACAACAACTAGGTCATAAGCGTGGTCTGGCAGATGGCGACCATCAGACGCGTCCTGGTTTTAGAGATACTAAAATGAGCAGAAGTTTCTTTAATATGTAAACCCGGAGGAACATGTGTGCCTAATTAAAATCCTGATTTTGAAATTTAGGAGGTAAAGGAAAAAAACAATGATCTCAGAACAGCATGTTGTAAGCTTTTCCTCTTCTCAGTCATGTCCCAGTGCCCCACAGTGAAATTCACACACTTCCAGCTGAATAGCTGCACATGGAAGTCACATGGACTGAAACGGATCCAACTGTGGAGTTTCCGAAGGTACTAATTTGGTATGATCCACAGAACTGCACCTTCACACTTGCCCTCGCTTCCTCCTGTAAGCTCAAAAACGATCTTATGGTTTGCATAATGCATCACGCACACCAGTGTGAAGTGCTGATCATTTAAAGTAAGAGAATCAGAACTGAACTACAGCTAGTTTTTAAAAACATGTGCCGAGCACATATGCCAAAGGAATGTGTAAAGGAAAAAGCCAAATTAGAAATTTATATCCATGTAAAAATGGTTATATGACATTTAAAGTAAGCTCTGACAAGAGCTTACCGGCTAAGAAGGCTGCTGGCTCCTTAAACCCTACCCTGAGCTGGCCTTGCCAGGTCTGCTTGGCAGGGTTGGGGTGCAGGGATCTGGGAAAGATGGGTGTGCATGCTGGTATGCCCAGGAAACTCTCCTGCTCTGTGGCTGGACTCCCCTCTCAGTCACAGATCTTGTGTCTTTTTCCTGCTCAAGGTTCAGACTCAGGTTTGTTCTTTCCATCCTACACTGACTCAGAGCTGCTGCCAGAATCCAATATAACTGAACAATTCACAGTAGTAAACAGGCTTCCTGGCAAAGCTCCCTGGAGATGGTGCTGAGCAGAGGGATGTTCTGAATGCCAGCTCACCCTCCTGTGCCCTTACACTGCGGCTGGAGTCTGCCAGATGCCTGACCAGATCCCGGGAGTGGCTCCACACGGGTCAGCCTCCAGATGTTCTCAGCCAAGCAACGGCCATGGCTCCGAGCTGCACTGGCACACACTGCCAACACTCTCACCGCAGCCATGGGAGCCTGACATGGTGCTGTTTGCCTAAGATGTATGTCTTCCGCTTTCAAAGCGGCTTCAAGCTGGTTTACTACAGGACTGGTACAAACTTACCTCTTGTAACAAACACTGAGATCAAGAGCTTACAGGAGAATAAGAAGACTAAAGTAAACTGACGCAGAGATGGAAAATCCAACAGGCAGAAGCAAGAATATATGTGAAATCCAACGCTGCTTGCCTTGGATTCTGTAGTCTCATTGATAAGCAACCTTAGAGGATAGAAACCAATCAGTGACACAGCAAACTCAGACCTCCCGAGAAGGCCAGAAAACAAAGTTTGGGAGAGATCACATGGCTTATGAGGGACAGTTTGGGCAACTGGGTGAGTGCACAGGGCAGTGGAGATGCAGCAATGCTTGGGGCATGGGTCCCCACGGCTTTCATTGCCCCAGAGAAGGGGACCTCGATGGACCTGAAGTCACATTGGATTCTTGTTACACCCCTGCTCTTGCAGGCTTGGATCTTACTTCTCCGTTCTGGAAGACTGACTGACAATACCTGCATAAATGCTTACAAAGAACACACTCTCCTGATTGTTAAGACAAAAATCAGCATCAGAATGCCATGTATATCTTCAACTTCCTGGGAGTTGGGGCAAGTTGATGAAGGCAGCATTATCAATTCCCTGGTATCTCAGAACATCATTGTCTCCAGTTTCCAGTGTCTTATGTCATTTTTCTGCTCAAAAACCTCAGCTGGATTCCTTCAATTTAAGAGGGAATTTCAAGATCCTATGGGAGGTTGGGTGTCACTAGGGACACTGCATCCCGTATCTGAATGCCTGGGTTTGAAGTCCTCCACTTCCAATTCTGGGAGGCAGCAGGTGAAGTCCACAGGTCCCTGGGTGACCTGAACTGAATCCTGGCTTGGGAGACCCCAAGGGTTGTGAGGAATTAGAGGAGCAAACTGGCAAATGGAGTATCTTTGTAAATTTCTGCCTTTCATAACTAATATTTCTTTTAAAAAAGAAATACATAGGCCGGCGCCGCGGCTCACTAGGCTAATCCTCCGCCTAGCGGCGCCGGCACACCGGGTTCTAGTCCCGGTCGGGGCGCCGGATTCTGTCCCGGTTGTCCCTCTTCCAGGCCAGCTCTCTGCTGTGGCCAGGGAGTGCAGTGGAGGATGGCCCAGGTGCTTGGGCCCTGCACCCCATGGGAGACCAGGAAAAGCACCTGGCTCCTGGCTCCTGCCATCGGATCAGCGCGGTGTGCCGGCTGCAGCGCGCCGGCCGCGGCGGCCATTGGAGGGTGAACCAACGGCAAAAGGAAGACCTTTCTCTCTGTCTCTCTCTCTCACTGTCCACTCTGCCTGTCAAAAAAAAAAAAAAAAAAAAGAAAAGAAATACATATTTGGTCTCTGCTCCTAACTGACACACACAGCCTCCTTTTACACACCAACATGATGAGCTGTGGCTAGGTGCTGCGTGCAGACTCAAGACCCAGGATGGTTGCCAGGGGAACCAAGTGACTATCTGGTTGGAACTTAACCCATCCCTGACTCCCAGGAGAGCTGGAAGTCCAGCTTATCACCAACAGCTAATGATCTGATCAGTCACGCCTGTGTCACGAAGCCTCCATAAACCCCAAAAGGACAGGTTTAGCAGGCTTCTGCACTGCTGAATACATGGAAGTGCTAAGAGGGAGCCCACACAGAAAGGGCATGGAGGCTTTTGGCCCCGACCCACAAACCTTGACCCATCCATCCGTCTATCTGGCTGTTCCTGGGTCGTAGCCTTTCATAATAAGCTAGTAAGCTAGCAAAGGTTAACTGTTTTTTCTGATTTCTGCAGGCTCTTCTGAAAAACTACTGTCCCTGAGGAGGGGCTGTGCTTTGTCGCTCCCCCTCTTCATGGAGGAGCAACACAGGACCCTGCGCTGTTCTTTCGTCTGCTCGGCCCTCCCCGGGTTTGCTGCTGGTTCTTCCCGGGTTGGCTACTATCCCTTCCACCTCCGTGGAAGGGCAGTTCCCCCTGGCCACATTCCCCACTTCCGCAGGGGAGCGGCACACCGCCGGCCGGCTCTCTCAGGGGCTGCACAGGCGTTCCCTCAGATGTTCCCCTTAGATGTTCCTGGTGCATGCCGTCTCTCTCCTCCTTTATAGTCCTCCTCCGCCAATCCTAACTCGGCTGCCCACACGCCGAGTACGCTGCTCTCCAATCAGGAGCAAGTCCTACAGTTTATTAGTTGAACTGGAGGCAGCTGTGCGGAAGCTGTTTACTTCTCTCCCAGCGCCATATTGTGGGAGAGCAGATGCATAGAATAAGTCTTAATTCCAGTAACAGTCTAGTCCGGTTTGCTCCCCACAGTGCTTCTGATTGAGAGCAGGTCAGCCAGAATCACAGGTCACAACCTGACCTGTGACCAGTGTCCAAGGTGGGGCGGTCTGGAGGAATGAGTGTCCATGTGTGAGATCCTAGGTATGCAGTGTCAGAACTGAGTTACATTGTGGGAAACCAAGCTGGCATCTGCAAATTTGGAGAACTGGCTGGTGTGGGACTCCCGCAGCCCTCACATTCGCCATCAGAGGTGCTTTTTGTGGAGTGTGAGTACACAGTGTTTTTTCTATTTAGCAGCAGAGCTAAAACTTGAACCTACGTTTCTAACTGTTCATAACTGACTTCCTCTTATACATGAGCGTGTGTGGCAACAGCTAAAAATTTCCTAAGCCAAATGATATAGCCACATTTAGTGATATGATTTAGGATCATTTCTTGTTAGGTTAACAAGAAAATACAGTTGTAAGTAAAATGCTGAAAGAATTAACAAAATCATCCAATGATACAATTTCCTTAATGCTAAGAATGAAGTAACATTACCTTTTAAGATGTTGAGATCTGTGAATTTTTTTTTGAAGATTTATTTACTTACTTTGAAAGCCAGAATTACACAGAGAGAGAAGGGGGGGGGGTCTTCCATCCACTGGTTCACTCCCCAGTTGGCCGCAACAGTCGGAACTGAGCTGATCCGAAGCCAGGAGCCAGGAGCCAGGAGCCAGGAGCCAGGAGCCAGGAGCCAGGAGCCAGGAGCTTCCTCTGGGTCTCCCATGTGGGTGCAGGGGCCCACGGGCTTGGGCCATCTTCTACTGCTTTCCCAGGCCATAGCAGAGAGCTGGATCAAAAGTGGAGCAGCTGGGTCTCGACTCGGCGCCCATAAGGGATGCACATACTGCAGTCGGCAGCTTTAACTGCTAAGCCACAGTGGCCCCAGAGAACTGTGAATTTTAAGGTTTTGTATGTGTGCATCTGGTAAGCAGTGCTCAACCTTGTATCCCAGTGGCATAAGGGCAAATTTTCACAATTCCCAGGTGGATCTAATGGGAAACCAGGGCTGGAGTCACTGACCTCATGGAAGGGCACACTGTTGGAGCTGGCACTGTGGCATAGCTGTGTTCACAACTGACTTCCTCTGGCTTGCAGTGCCAGCATCCAATATGGGCACTGGTTTCAGTTCCAGCTGCTCCACTTCTGACCCAGCTCTCTGCTATGGCCTGGGAAAGCAGTAGAAGATGGCCCAAGTGCTTGGGCCCCTGCACCCAGGTGGGAGACCAGGAAGAAGCTCCTGGCTCCGGATTGGCATAGCTTCAAGTGTTGTGGCTGATTGGAGAGTGAACCAGCAGATGGAAGCCCTCTCTCTCTCTCTGCCTCTCCTTTCTCTGTGTAACTCTTTCAAATAAATAAATAAAATCTTAAAAAAAAAAGGGCACACTGTCTTCTGCCTGAGTCAACATAGACTCATTGAACACAGTCTAAGAAGCAGAAATAGTGGAAAGAGTGAAGTCTTTGGAATGAGATAGGCATGGCTAACACCTAGGGAGCTTTGGGAGGGTATATGCTATGCATCACTGAACAACAGGGATATTATCTGAGAAAGGCATCATTAGGCAATTTTGTCATTGTAAGAACATCAGAGTGTTCCTACACAAACCCAGATGGTACAGGTGGGGAGGGAGGGCACTTGCACCTATATCCCCAACCTCAATAATACCAATTGTCATGACTGCTGTTTTACAGCTCTTTTGTAATCTGATTTCACAACATGATGTGGTGGAAAAGATATAAGTTTTGTAATCAGATACCTTGGGAACCCCAGCTGTCAATGTCTTTAGATCTTTCCTCTTGTTCTCTTGCCTGGAGGGTGTGGGAACAGTGACTAGTATTTCAGAAGCAAGTTGAGGAAGAGGGCCAGGGTCTTAGCACTCAGCATGTAAACTCCCCCTAGTCACCCCATTTCTGTATGCAGTAGCTGCTGCTTCCTCATAACCCACTTTTATCAGCTGCCAGAGAGGGCTATGCAGAACCCTGCAGGGTACAAGAAGTAGAGAACCCCCTGCTTCGTGGGTGGGAAGGCTCTGGAGATATGCTACTTCTTACACTACCTTTCAACCTAACCTCTGGCCTGCAGTTCTGCCTCCACCTTCATTCCACAGTGAACAGGAAGTACTATCAATTCCTGAGCCTTTGGGGAATTCATGTACATTATTAGCTGGGGCTGGTTTGGGTCTTCCCCATTCCCAAACTGCAAGAAGTCACCTTCCTCCATTTGCTTTATAGCTTCCTGGATTGCTGTGCTTGCTCTCCTGTTTTGTTTTTGTGCTGCATTGCTTAAAAAAAAATTAGACCACCTATTCACTGAAGCTTTGATTAAATGTATGTGTTTATATTGTGTCATTTTTTAAAATATATTTTTGACAGACAGAGTTAGACAGTGAAAGAGAGAGACAGAGAGAAAGGTCTTCCTTCCATTGGTTCACCCCCCAAATGGCCGCTGCGGCCGGCGCGCCACACCGATGGGAAGCCAGGAGCCAGGTGCTTCCTCCTGGTCTCCCGTGGGGTGCAGGGCCCGAGCACTTGGGCCATCCTCCACTGCACTCCCGGGCCACAGCAGAGAGCTGGACTGGAAGAGGAGCAACCGGGACTAGAACCCGGGATGCCGGCACCGCAGGCGGAGGATTAGCCTAGTGAGCCACAGCGCCGGCTATATTGTGTCATATTTAACCAGAGTTCAACCTTGGCTTTAAATGTCTCCTGTGTTATGTTCCAGCAATGTGCCACTGAGGAAATTACCTAAACTAGACCTCAGTTTTAGTCAATTTGAAGAGGAAAATCTGCATTTCTTTGATTATTTATGAAACTGGATACTTTTCCAGACATTTTTTGTTCATCTACATAATTTCTTTTGCTCATGATCAATGCCTGCTTTTTTCTTATAGGATTAATCTTTAAGAACTTACTTGTAAGCAGGGGCATCAGCCTGTTAACTCTCATGCTTACTGCAAACAAGCTCCCCCAGTGGTTATTTGCTTTGATTTGTTTTGTTCTGTCTATGGGGTTTTGTTTTTCGCCAAAGGAAAGTGCCTCCTGGTCCTGTTTTTGGAGATATTTCTCAATATTCTCCTCTAGTCGGTAATGTGCCACTCAGATACCCTCTTCATCCCCAACAGTGAGAAGTGTTGACTGCTGCAGGCTCACAGCTGAGTCCTTCTCCGGACTCTCCCCCAGTCAATGGAAGCTGCCTTAACTGCAATCACTCCCCGTGCCAGGGCTGACCCCACACTCAATACCTGAGTGCTGTAAGGGTACAAAGGACTTTGACTCAACTTGCGACAACTCTGAAGGGTCAACTCACTACACAGTTCCCCAAAGAGTGGGCTGAGCTGTGTTAAATGGCAGGGCAGCTGGACTGTGCCCCTGCTCCACCATGCTTCTGTCTTAGCCTCCCAGGGTACTCATCATTAAACATTTTATTAATTAGGAAGTCCTAATTAATGCAAGGTTAGTATGGACATTTGGGAAGTGAACCAATGGATGTGACATCTCTATCTCTCTCCCTCTCTCCCTACCATCTCCCCATTCCCTACCATTCAAATAAGTAAAATAACTTTTTAAAGAGAAGGTATACATATATTGAAAAGAAATAAGACTGTCTTTGATTGCAAGTGATACAACTGTCAATGCAGAAAATTAGAAAGAACTGACAAAACCCCCAAAACATAAAAAAAAATCTCAAAATAGAACTTCCACATGATCACACTACTGAGTATATATCCAAATAACATGGGATCACTGTATCAAAGAGATACCTGTTTCACCATGTTTACTGCTGCACTGCTCACAATAACCAATGTATAGATTCAGCCAAAGTGTCCAACGTCACATGATTGAAGAAAATGTGATATGTCGACACAGTGGAATTCTATTAAGCCACCAAAAAGCATGAGACCCTGTCATTTTCGGTAAAACGGATGGAACTGGAGGATATCATGTTAAGTAAAATAAGGCACTTACACAAAAACAAATACTCCATGTTCTCCCTCACACATAGGAGCCAAAAAACAAAACCAAACAAGAAACAACAAGTCTCAATCTTGCTCCTAGAGGCTGTTTGGGAAGCACACAGGGGAAGCTGGCTGTGGGTCATTAATCATGACAAATGCACTCTGCTAGTATGAGATGAAAATCGGAGCAGCTGGGGAGGATTTGTAGATGGTGATGAATACGTCCACGAATATGGCTGGGTGAGAGGTAAATGGGAACTATAAGAAACCATTCTGAAGTAAAAAGTTAAAAAAGCACCCTCCCCTCCCCAAAAGTCACCTATTTAACAATCCTGGAATTAATAAGTAAAGTTCATCTACAAAAGTCAATCACTTCCTTATACACCAAAAATGAAGAGTTGAAATTAAACATAATGCCATTTATATCAGTTTTGTTCCCTCAAAAAGGAAAGAAAACACTTATGTATAAATCTAACTATATATACATATATACATAAATTAATGATACATGAGGATACTGACAAAATTCTGATGAAAGAAATGAAAGACAACCTAAATCAATGGACACATAGTCCATGTTCAAGGACAGGAAGAGGCAATATTGTTATCATTTTGATCTAATTTTTTATAAATTCAAAATTGCAGATCAAGTTTATTTGGTAGATATTGACAAACTGATCAAAGTAAAAAGATCAACAGTTAATATTAACAAAGAATAATAAAGTCAGAGGACTGACACTACCCAACTTCAAAAGCTATTTGGGACACATGTTATTGGTGAAAGAAAAAACAAGCTGACCAACAGAGTGAGAATCCAGAAATAAGACCTGTACAAAGATATTTAACTGATCTTTGGTAAAGGAGCAGAGGAAATACAATGAAGAAAGTACTGTTTTCTTCAACACATAGTACTGGAACAACTGGATATCCATATGAAAAGAAATTAATGTAGACACAGACTTTTACAAAACTTAACTCAAAGTAGAATATAGGCCTAAACACAAAATGCAAAACTACAAAACTTCTATAAAGAAAAAATAGGATAAAATCTAGGTATCTT
This sequence comes from Oryctolagus cuniculus, assembly GCF_051225735.1. Lineage (NCBI taxonomy): Eukaryota > Metazoa > Chordata > Mammalia > Lagomorpha > Leporidae > Oryctolagus > Oryctolagus cuniculus. Next base: position 175,785,181 of record NC_142870.1, on the reverse strand, counting down.
TAGGGTTACTGATTAATTTTTTTGACAGAATTCAAAAAGTGTGACCTATGAAAGGAAAAAAATGGTAAACTGGACTTAAAAATTTCTGCTTTGGGGCCAGCGCTGTGGCGCAGTGTGTTAAACACCTGGCCTGAAGCGCCAGCATCCCATATGGGCACCGGTTCTAGTCCTGGCTGCTCCACTTCTGATCCAGCTCTCTGCTATGGCCTGAGATAGCAGTAGAGGATGGCCCAAGTCCTTGGGCCCCTGCACCCACGTGGGAAACCCGGAAGAAGCTCCTGGCTCCTGGCTTCGGATTGGCACAGCTCCAGCCATTGCAGCCAATTGGGGAGTGAACCATCGGATGGAAGACCCCTCTCTCTCTCTCTCTCTGCCTCTCCTCCCTCTGTGTAATTCTGACTTTGAAATAAATAAATAAATCTTTTTTTTAAAAGAAAACTCTCCAGAAAGATGGAGTTTACAGCCAACTTTGACTCTCCTTAAAGAATTCTTAATTTTTTTCAATTTTCTTTCATTTGAAAGCCAGACACACACACGCACGTGCGCGCACACACACACACACACAGGTGGGGGAAGGCAGAGAGGGAGAAGGAGAGGGAGAGGGAAAGGGAAAAAAAGGGAGAGAAATGGGCTGAGATATTCTATCCCCTGGTTCACTCCTCAAATGCCTGCAACGGCCAGGGCTTGACCAGGTCAAAGCCAGGAGCCCAGAACATTCCAGGTCCCCTACATGGGCGGCACAGACACAAGCACTTGAGCCACCTTCACCTGAGTTTTCAAGAAGCCGGATCAGAAGCAGAGGAGTAGGGACTAGAACCAGGCACTCTAATATGGGCTATGGATGTCCCACGCAGCAGCTTAACCACTGTGCCACACCTCCACCCCTTACAATGCTTTATTTATTTATTAAGAGGAGCCAGATTGGAAATGGAGCAGCCGGGACTTGAACTGGTGCCCATATAGAATGCTGGTGCTGCAGGTGGAGGCCTAACCCACTAGGCCACAGCGTTAGTCCCTAACTCTTTTTTCAAAAAACAGAATTGTACAATGATTTCCCCATTTCAATTCCTCAGCACTGATCCCTGTCATGTTATGCCAAATGTTAGCTCTCCGTTTTTTTCTTGACCCCAGAACCACATGCTGGGCTCTGTTGTCTTTTACACGTGTTCTTGATTCTCCACTTGCTCTTATTCTTCCTACAGGGGAGACATATCTCTCCAAGCCTCTGTTTCCCTATCCATAACCAAAAGGTATGGTTATAACCAAAAGGTGCTGTCTTTCTGGCTCTAAGTTTGTTTTTATCTTTAGAAAGATTATTTATTTATTTGAAATGCAGAGTGACAGAGACAGAGGTAGGGAGCGAGGGAGGGAGACCTTCCGTCCCCAAATTGGTCACAACATCCAGGGCTGGGCCAGGCTAAAGCCAGGAGCCAGGAATTCCACCCAGGTCTTCAACAGGGATGGCAGAAGCCCAGGCACTTGGGCCATCAGGAGTATTACCCCCCAGGAGTATCACCCCCCAGGAGTATTACCCCCCAGGAGTATTACCCCCCAGGAGTAATACCCCCAGGAGTATTCCCCCCCCCAGGAGTATTACCCCCCAGGAGTATTACCCCCCAGGAGTATCACCAAGCTGGATCAGAAGTGCAAAAGCCTTGAACTAACACTCCAGTGTGGGCACCCCAAATGGCAGCTTCACCTACTGCACCACAGCACCCACCCCGACTTCTTCCAATGAAGAGGTGGAGAGGGATAGACCTACCGAGGAAGGGGAAGAAACGCAGTGGGAGATACAGCTCACTGCAAACAGCTATTCTGGACAGTGTCTCAGAACACAGGTGTGAGGTCTGGGAAGAGCAAAGGAAAGGAGGAAGGAGATCTGACGGTGCTACTGAGCTGATTACCACTATACTGCGGTGCACTTGCTGGAGACCAGACGAACTCTGGAATGTGCTTCACTGTCTTTCCAAGGGACACCGCAGGAGAACCCGCCCTCTGGTTCCTTCCTGCATTTGTCAAGGGTCTCCTGCCTCCTGGCATGTTGACCTGCTCATGTGCTAATCGTGTTCATATACTTGAAGGCCAAGTGGTTCCCACAACCAACCCATGTGGCTGTGGCAGAGGAGGTGGTGGTAGAACAAGAAAGATGCAGAGTGTAGCTGAGGGAGGTGCTGCCGGATTACTCCTCCTATGGCTGATTAACAGCTGGGGCAAAAGTGAGTGGAGAGGGGCCAGCGCTGTGGCACAGCGTGTTAACACCCTGGCCTGAAGTGCCGGCATCCTATATGGGCACCAGTGCGAGACCCGACTGCTCCACTTCCAATCCAGCTCTCTGCTGTGGTCTGGGAAGGCAGTGGAGGATGGCCCGAGTCCTTGGGCCCCTGCACCCATGTGGAAAACCCGGAAGAAGCTCCTGGCTCCTGGCTTTGGATCAGTGCAGCTCCGGCCGTTGAGGCCAATTAGAGTGAAGCAGTGGATGGAAGATCTCTCTCTCTCTGTCTCTCCTCTCTCTCTGTAACTCTGACTTTCAAATAAATCTTATTAAAAAATGTGAGTGCAGAATTAAGGCTGGAGGATGCAGGGAAATTAATTTTGGCTTAAGTCCTTAGTTCCAACTCAGTACCTGGAAGACCCAGATGAAAGATGCAGTACTTCAGAGCTGGATATCAAAGGGCCTGGTTTGAGTCCTGGCTCTCCCACTATAACATCCTGGGAAGCAGCAGGTGATGACTCCCACCCATGTGGGAGACCCACATGGAGCTCCAGGCTGGCTCGTGCTCTCTCCCTCCCCCTTTCAAATATAATGAAAATAAACTTAAAATATTTAAAAATCTGATTTAAAAAACGGGCTGAGAAATCAGGTATTTGCCAGAAGGCTTAAGAACAGAGGGCAGAAATATCACTCAGATAAAGATATCAAATGCGTGTGATGTTTATGCTTTAAACTCTCTAAGGACTTAGAGCAATCCTACAGCAACAGCCAACGCTGTGAACAAGACGTGACCTTCCCTCTGACCCCTTCAGCCTCTTACTTGACCTCGCTCTGTCCCAGCCACTTGGCTCCACATGGCCCAACGCACCATGCAGGTTCCTGCCTCACTGCTGAACTCCAGTTGCTTTCAACTTGAAGGCTCCTCCCACACTTGATGCTGGTCTCTGCTCAAGGTCATCTGTGACCAGTCCTCATATGAAAGCATTTCTGTCACCTTGTATCCTCTGATCCTTTATTTCTTCCCATATTACTTATCACTACCTTAAAGTATTACATCTCTGCTTTTTTTAAAAAAAAAAATTTGCTTTCAGTGTCTAATAGAATGCAAGTGCTATTGAGGCAGTACCTTTATCATGTATGTATCTAATAAAGTCTGGAAATAGCTGATTCTTAATAAATATTGTAAAAATTGAATGATTGACAGATTGAGTGAATGAAGGTACTCATGCCTTGCTGGTGTTGAGTTTCTTTTAAAAAACAGAAAAGGGCAGGCAGTTGGTACACTGCTTAAGGTGCTGCTTGGGACACCTACATCCTCAAGTCCTGGCTCCTCCGCGGCCAACCCAGTTTCCTGCTGATGCGCATTCTGGGAGGCAGCAGATGACAGCTCAGGCACCTGGGTCCTCTCCACCCACACGAAAGACTCAGGGAGGCAGCAGATGACGGCTCAGGCACCTGGGTCCTCACCACCCACACGAAAGACTCAGGGAGGCAGCAGATGACGGCTCAGGCACCTGGGTCCTCACCACCTGTCGCTCCCCCTCTTCGTGGAGGAACGACACAGGACCCTGCGCTGTTCTTTCGTCTGCTCGGCCCTCCCCGGGTTTGCTGCTGGTTCTTCCCGGGTTGGCTACTATCCCTTCCACCTCCGTGGAAGGGCAGTTCCCCCTGGCCACATTCCCCACTTCCGCAGGGGAGCGGCACACCGCCGGCCGGCTTTCTGGGGGGCTGCACGGGTGTTCCTTCAGCTAGATGTTCCCCTTAGATGTTCTCCGTGCATGCCGTCTCTCTCCTCCTTTATAGTCCTCCTCTGCCAATCCCAACTCGGCTGCCCACACGCCGAGTACGCTGCTCTCCTCCAATCAGGAGCAAGTCCTACAGATTATTGGTTGAACTGGAGGCAGCTGTGCGGAAGCTGTTTACTTCTCTCCCAGCGCCATATTGTGGGAGAGCAGATGCATAGAATAAGTCTTAATTCCAGTAACTCAGTCTAGTCCAGTTTGCTCCCCACAACCACCCACACGGAAGACTCAGGGAGGCAGCAGATGACGGCTCAGGCACCTGCGTCCTCACCATCCACACGAAAGACTCAGGGAGGCAGCAGATGACGGCTCAGGCACCTGGGTCCTCACCACCCACACGGAAGACTCAGGGAGGCAGCAGATGGCGGCTCAGGCACCTGGGTCCTCTCCACCCACACGGAAGACTCAGGGAGGCAGCAGATGACAGCTCAGGCACCTGGGTCCTCTCCACCCACACGAAAGACTCAGGGAGGCAGCAGATGACGGCTCAGGCACCTGCGTCCTCACCACCCACACGGAAGACTCAGGGAGGCAGCAGATGACGGCTCAGGCACCTGTGTCCTCACCACCCCACGAAAGACTCAGGGAGGCAGCAGATGACGGCTCAGGCACCTGGGTCCTCACCACCCACACGAAAGACTCAGGGAGGCAGCAGATGACGGCTCAGGCACCTGGGTCCTCACCACCCACACGAAAGACTCAGACTGAGTCCTGCGTTCCTGGCCTTTACTTGGCCCAGTCCTGGCTGCTGTGGGCGCTGGAGGAATGAATCGGTGGATGGATGACCTTTCTCTGCCTCTTTCAGTTTCTCTGCCTTCAAATACAAAAAAGAAAAGAAATAATAAGTTAGTTTTTAAAAAAAAGCACACAGAGAAGGGTCCACTTGCTCCAAGTCCCTAAGTGGCCGCTAGACCACACTTTCAGGAAGGTGATGGATGCTGCAATGAAGGCTGTGATGCAGCAAGGGTAAAGCTGTTGAGACCCACACGGCCAGGCCACAGACAGCGTCACTGCAGCCATGTGGAGCCGTTAGGGGTGCCAGGGGCTGACGAGAGCCGTTCTGAGACGCACTGCAAGATCCCACCATCTGCCTCTGCCGCACCCCTACACTCTCCCTCTGGCTTCAGATGCGACTTTTGTTCTCCTCATTGTTATTCTGTAAGATTTATTCATTTTATTTGAAAGGTAGAGTTAAGGAGATACAGGGAGAAACAGAGAGAGAGAGCTCTTCCATCTGTTAGTTCACTCCCTAGATGGCCACAACGGCCAAGGCAGGCCAGACTGAGGCCAGAAGCCCTCCCAGCTAATTTAATCAGGCATTTAACCTAAACTTAGTGTTTGAGTGTGTGCATGCGCACACATGGGCAGGTGCTAGTCTTTTTTTAAGACAGTTCTGAAGATAGGAAAAAAAAAACCCGGTATACCTTTAAACCATTCTATTGTAGCCATTATCATCACCTGATTCCATTTTCTCCCCATCCTTTCAGCTGGTTATTCACCCTGCACAGCACGCGTCTGTAATCAAGGAACTGCCGAGAGTGGCACACGTGCACGGACAAGTTCTCTTCCAGCCAATATGCACCACCAGTAACCGTAAGGACGTGCTACAGAGCCTGAAGGTGACAACCTCCTGGGCATGACTCCGGCAGCAGAAAGGCACTTATTTGAAAATGAAGAGAGCAGCTGGGAAAGAAAGCTAAATGAAGGTGCTTTAGTAATAAAGTGATGTGATGAAACTTTTAAAAATAGGAAATACTTAGGATTTTGGTAACTTCTCTAGATAATGGACATTTTAGGTAGTGAGCCAAGTAAAAGAGCCATTGAGCCAAGACTTTGAGGAAGAGTTAAGCAGGAAAGCCCATGAAAATAAATTCCTGGGTCAGGGTTTATATTAAGGAGAAACAACAGCCCGATTCTTAAACAAGGATGGGATTGCCAGTGGCACTCAAAGAATATTACCGAGGTTGTAGAAATGCAAGCATACGACATAGCCCAAACTATGTGGTATTAATTTCTCAAGATGTTCTCATTTTTTATTTGAGAGGCAGAGAAACTGACACAGAGACACAGCGGGAGCTCCTATATGCTGGTTCTCTCCTCAAATGCCCACAATAGCCGGGACTGGGCCAAGGCCAGAGCTGGGAGCCAGGAACTTAATCCAGGTCTCCTACATGAGTGGCAGGAACTCAGCCACTTGAGCCACTCCCACTGGTTCCCAAGGTCCGCGCTAGCATGTGGCTCTAGAGTCAGGAGCTAAAGCCAGGGATCAAACACAGGCTGATGTGAGATGGTGGTGTCCTGACCACTAAGCTAAGTGCCCACTCCTCAACACACTTCTAATACAGCATTTGTGGATACCGATAAAATGAAATCAGGGCCTAAAGTCTCTAAACAAAGCAGAACCAGTAAAGAAGCTTCAAGCTTGGGAGTCAGGGATTTGTTTGTTTCCTCAAGCTGTGTGCAAAAATTTTTACGTATATAGCCATGTACATCCTTCTTGGAAAAGAATAATAGTAGAGTTGGCAAACATATTCTGTAAGGTCCAGAAAGTAATATTTTGGGCTTCATGGTCCAGATGGTCTCTGTTCCAACTATCCAACATTGCTAATATAGTGTGAAAGCAGCCACAAAATAATAAATAAAATAATGGGAGTGGCTGCATCCCAATAAAACTTTACAGCAACAGAAGGTAGGCTGGATTTGGTCCCTGGGCCAGTTTGCTGACCCTTAGTATATGTTGTGCTGTCCCAAGAACTTTCTGTGACACTTAAAATGTTCTTTCTCTGTGCTATACAACGTGAGGCTGCTGATTAAATGAAATGGACCCACGGTGACGGGGGAGCTGAGTTTTTAATTAATTAAAATGAAAACTTTATACCTACTTCTGGCTACTATACCAAACATGGTGGATCTAGAACTTTCATCATACAATCAGAGGCATAGCCTTCCATACGAAAGCCAAAGGTTCCCAGAGAAGAGACCCTCACCCTGCACCCACAGAGAGGGTTTTGTCATCAAGTCAGATGCAGCTGTCAATCATGGCCTCTGACGGATGAGTGTCAGGGGCTGCAGGGATGATCTGATTCTGTGACAAACCCTCAGGCATCTGACAGTGACAGTGCCACAAGGGACAGTGTCGTCTGTCTCTCAACTGATCCTCCTGAGAGTTAGCAAGAGTGACACTAACGGTCATCCACTCTACCGATGGCCCCTTGGTTACAGGAGCACGTTGTGCAGTGTGAATACAGCTTGAAGGACATAAAGACTAACAGTTGACGGATGACGGCTAAAACAGAAAGTTCAGGGCGGACTCCACCTTCACTAGCCCCTGACTCTTGTAAGCATGTCCCTGTAAGGCTGGTTGCTGCAACATGGGAGGCACTTTGTTCCAACTGTTTCCTCTGCTAGCCCCAGCAAGCATCCACCCCGAGACAGATCCTTGGTTAGCTGCTTCACTCCTGTGGTCTGCCACACAGTCCTGACCTCCCAGCTTGATGAGAATGTTAAACAGCTTTTGGAAGCAATGTTTGAGGTAGAAATACATGTGTCAATTCATATTTAGTGCCTGGATTCCAGGAAGCTCTCTGTTGTTAATTTCTGCCATGCTCCCAGTGGGATTTCTAGCCTAGATTGAATTGAAAACTTTCTTACTGTCCTCCCCATAAGGAGTGACTATGCCAGTGGCAAGTGGACATCGCGGCATCTTCAGGGGTCCTGACTCATCCACAGCCTCTGGTGATGGAACTGAACCCAAAGTTTCAGTTACCTGTGTCTCTGATATCAACTGACTTCTCATCTGACCTCTGGATCTCCCATCACTAGAATCTTCCTGATAGATTTGATAAGATAGCTTCTCTCAGTTCTCGAGGTTTAACTGGGTTTATTCCCAGATCAGTGCAGGCCTCATGGAACACAGGGGAAGCCGAGCTTGGGGAAACCAGAAGGCAAAAGAATGGTAATCAGGTTGGGTTCCTGGGGCCCCCGAGGGCATGCAGCTTGCCGTCTATAAATGGCATGATGTGGCAGCCAAGGGCAGACTCCCTTTGCATTATACTCCCCAGGGGGTTCTGAGAGAAAACGTTTGGCTTCTCAACCTACACACGGCAACATGCACTGGATGTTTTATTGTTGATTTTGGGGAATATGGTCCCTTGCCTAGCTTCGCTGCCTCTATTAGAAGACCCCATCAGAGTAACATTGCCCCAGGATGCTAAATTGGACCACAACATAATCAGCAATGAAGGAGACTTATTGAGTCTGGAACATATCCATATCCAGGGGTTTCTTTATTCCAGCTATTTTTCCATTACTGATGATGCCTTTGATGACACTGGGCACTGCCAAATGAACCAAGCACCCACACCAAATGACATTATTTTCCTTTTAGTAAAATGCCTCACTAGCCTGCAGCCTTATTTCTGTTAGAGACATGAGCATGGCTGCTTCCTTTAACTTTTGGTTACTGACAAATGCAAACCTGTTTGAAAGCAGGCAGAATGGTATTATGAATCTCCCATAAACCAGCCATTATCAACGCCCGGCCAGTCTTGCTTCCTCTGCATCACCTCCACCACCCTCTTCCCCCGTGTTATCTGGAGGGAAATCTCAGAACCAAGTAACCATATTTAGGGATGCCTCTTATCCTCCTTCATGATGAATTATGTTGTCTACTTCCTATTGCTAACGTTTTACTTGGAGGTAACTTCTAAACCTCATACTTTCTAGGTATTCCTTTTTTCCCTCTGGCCTGATAAGCTTAATTATAGTTATTTATTCACTAATTTCAATAGATTGAACACATTAAAAATATGTAAATCAGTGAACACAGAAAGCATCATTTAGAATCCAGTAAACAAGTGCCATTCTCTAGAAAAGCTAAAGTTGGATGATGTAAGCATTTCATTTTAGCAAAACCAACAGAACGAAGTAAACATACCATCACCAATACACAAAGACAGACACAAGGTACACTCTTCTTGATCACTTTCCTGTCAGACCAGTTTTAATGCCCATGATTTTCTCCTATGTTATTCCATACAAGGATTTTTCCCCAAGTAAACTAACTGTAACCTACATAGCAAATAAAACATCCTCTCCTCATTCCCCTCCTCCCCTCCTCCCCTCCTCCCCTACTCCCTCCCTCCCCCCCCCCCCTCTCTCTCTCTCTCTCACACACACACACACACACACACACACACACACACACGAAACCTGGTGGAGAATTCAGACTTAGAAGAGAGCTTCCTCTCCATCTCTCTGCCTGTGTGGCCCCCGCCCCCACTACAGCTGCTCTCCATAGCAACTGGCATAGCAGAACTGCCATGCGCCACAGGCCTCCTTCCACAGAGGAGGTAAAGCTTCTTATCTATAGTCAATTATTAACTATTTAATAATTACTTTAATAATTAAAAATTAATTATTTTTTAAAAAGTTGTCTTCACGAGGGAGCAGATCCAGCACATCAGGGTGGGTAAACTGGTAGAGCTATTTGTGGAATTTTAATTCTCTTTTTCCTCTTTCTTTTGACAGTCTGCTTTTTTCTAAAAGTAAAAGGGGTTGTGGCATAGCAGGTAAAATTGCCATTTGAGATGTTGCCATCATATGGGTGCCAGTTCAAGTCCTGGCTGCTCCACTTCTAATCTAGCTCCCTGCTAATGGCCTGGGGAAAGCAGCAGAAGATGGTCCAAGTGCTTGGGCCCCAGCCACACATGTGGGAGACCTGGAAAAAGCTCCTGGCTTCTGGCTTTGGCCCAACCCAGTCCTGGCCACTATGGCCATCTAGGGAGTGAACCAGCAAATGAAAGATCTCTCTCTCTGTCTCTGTCTCTCTTCTTCTCTCTCTGTAATTCTGCCTTTCAAATCAATCAAGCAATCCTTTTTTTTTTTTTTAAAGCAAAAGGACCAGATGAAGACAGGAGGAAACTTATTCCTTAGTGAACCCATATTTCATCTTGCCCCACATCAAGGTCCTCAATGTGAGGAATTCTAGACTTAATACTCTCTAGGGAGAGAGAATGTAACCAAACATGGTCCCATAGCTGTTCTCCTGGGATACCCTGACCACAGCTTAGAAGCACGCACAGTCAGCAGTGAAGTGTTCACTGTGCAGTGCAGCTTAGGGGAAAGCCGAGGGCCCGGGCTTTCATTCTGGAATCGGCCTTTTCTCCTGTCCTTGAATGCCTGGAGGCACGATAAGGACGATCAAAACCTTTCTCCTGTCCTGAAAAAAATATAAGGAGGCCAACAAAGCAAAGGAAAGGGTGAGTAAAATCTCTCCCCAAAGACATCTCCACTTGATGAGCAGTTGGACCTGCCAGGCAAAGCAGACACCAGCAGCTGTTTTCCGCCCCTTTGAGGATTTTACTCCTCCTTTCTGCTGTAGCCTTTCTTCAAGTACAGTCTGCAGAGAGAAAACCAGCAAAGCTCCGCCAGTCCCAGCCAGCATCACAGGTTCCAGACGCCCAGGAACTCCTGCTATGACGCGTCATCTGCTCACAGAACAATACGTAAAGAACCCCAACCTCATTTCCCAATTACTTCTCTGGTTCTAGAGATGCACATGTAGAAATTACTTCTAGGCATTAGGCAATAGTGGGGTCACAGTGTTTTTCAAAGCAAACACCCTTCCCCATCATCCACCACACATTCCATGGGGCTGAACTGAACACAGAAATAGAGTTTTCAGGGAGTACCAGTGTTGCCACTGTACCCCTAGACTCACTCATTTAATTTCTCAAACTTATTCACTAAGCACGATATCAAGTCTGAAATTTAAATCAATCCTGACCATCTTGGGCATTTTCTGCGGTGGAGACACAGAGATAAACTCCAGCACAGAGTGATGAGGGTTAACAGAGGCATGGATTAGCACAGTGAGATCAACAAGGAAGGACTAGCTACTTTGCTCTAATGGTGTTCCTCCCTGATTCCTTCCAACCCCTCCCAATTATCGTGGGAACCTGACGGACAGAAGGGTTAGAAGAAGGCATTGTTCAGCGTGTAGGCCTACATTACGTCTGCCACATTTTCAGTCTGCTACAAACTTGGACATCGAAGTAACAAGTGTGTAGTTTCACCATCCACTGGGGGAGACTGATTCTGTCTAGAGCTGTGCCGGTCTTCACAGCAGGAAATGAGAGAGGATAGGATGAGGATAGGACAAATCCATGTCTGCCTCTGCCTGGGAAGGTCTGATAACATTGTCCTCACCCCGTTTGAGTAGAAACAGTCATTCTGCCTATCGCAGAAGACACCCTGCTGATAGACACCCTGCTGACCCAGGCCATGGACCCCAGCAGACGGTATGCTGGCCACGGAGAGCTCACATGGCTGTGTGCATTGCAGACACAGGGAAACTAGTAAGACTACAGGCACTCTGACTTATCTCTACTAGATTTTCAAATCCAGGTGATGGAGTTTTTTTCAGTACTACCTAATTTCCTTGAGGTCAGAATGTCAAGGCATGGTGTTATACTTGGGCACAAATGATTAATCCCCTATGGGTACAGACTACTTTGCTTTCAGACCTCATGTTATTAGGATCCAAAATTCAAAATGATAGAGTTCCCTATTGGAAAAGCATACATAAACTTTAGTTCTGAATGTAGTTCTGAATTCCTCCTGGGAGAACACACCTGGATTCCCACATAAGACACTGGCATGTGATCAGACAGATTAATGGAACTAAACAGAAAACCCCCAAAAGATGAAAACTTAGACCACAATAAAGATGGTCTTGGAAAAGGATTTTTCAACAAATGGTCAGTGAAGTATAAGGGAAAAATAAACTGAGATACATATGCAGGCCCTTCAAAAACTTCATGGATAATGTATATTTTGAAAAGCACTGTGCAGGCTGGCGCCACGGCTCACTTGGCTAATCCTCCACCCGCAGCGCTGGTACTCCGGGTTCTAGTTCTGGTTGGGGTGCCAGATTCTGTCTCAGTTGCTCCTCTTCCAGTCCAGCTCTCTGCTGTGGTCCGGGAAGGCAGTGGAGGATGGCCCAAGTGCTTGGGCCCTGCACCTCCATGGGAGACCAGGAGGAAGCACCTGGCTCCTTGCTTCCAATTGGCGCAGCACGCAGGCCGTAGCAGCCATTTAGGGGGTGAACCAATGGAAGGAAGACCTTTCTCTCTGTCTCTCTCTCACTGTCTAACTCTGCCTGTTAAAAAAAAAAAAAAAGAGAGAGAGAGAGAGAGAGAGAGAGAGAGAAAAGCACTGTGCAAGGATTTCAAGTTTTTGCATGAAAAGACTCCTTCTCATTTCTCCACAGCATTTTTGAGATCCCTGTATATCACTCCACACTTCGGCCACGCTGCCCCCCTCCTGCATGTCCGCATCCATCACTGAATCCTGTTTCTCAGAAACACTCTTGGCCCTTCTCCTGCCTTTGCTTACCCTGCTGGACCTCAGAATTGCTTTTTTCCCATCCTAAACACGTCCACAGAAATGGGCCTTCATTGCAGAAAGGAAGGGATGCCTGTCCTCAAGACTGAATTTCTGATAGGAAGCAGCAAGACCAGGACAAGGGCAGCAAACACTGACCTTGACGCTAGTCTGGGAGGCAGCGCCTCTTCAAACACTTCACCAGAGGCAACAGCCCGGAGGCCCTCTGCTGACCTACATTTGCCAGAATTCCTATCACTGCTAAGATTCTCCTGGCATCACTACAAAGCCAGGCGTGCACAGCTGTCTGGGGCCTTGCAGGTGGCCTGGGGAAAGTCAGTTCTAACGTGCAGTAGGGTGCGTTTGGATAGCAGACATTTTCCATGCTCTGTCTTCATAAGAAGCCTGGCACATAATGCCCATGTCAGGGGTCCGAGTCAAACAAAAGGAGCTTTACCACTATCAGAAAATGTGGTTGGCTTCAACGAAGACCGAGTTCACTGATAATACCAATTGGAATAATTGGTGTAATTGGAATAATAATAATTGGAATAACTGGATAATACCAATTGGTTAATACCAATTTTTTTGACAGGCAGAGTTAGACAGAGAGAGAGAAAAGGATCTTCCTTCCGTTGGTTCACCCCCCAAATGGCCACTACAGCCGGTGGGCTGCGCCAATCGGAAGCCAGGAGCCAGGTGCTTCTCCTGGTTTCCCATGTGGGTGCAGGGCCCAAGCACTTGGGCCATCCTCCACTGCACTCCCTGGCCACAGCAGAGAGCTGGACTGGAAGAGGAGCAACCGGACAGAATCCAGCGCCCCAAATGGGACTAGAACCCGGTGTGCCAGCACTGCAGGTGGAGGATTAGCCTAGTGAGCTGGCCTGGAGCTATTTTTTCAATTGACTCTTTCCATAATTCTGAGTCTTTCACATAAAAACAAATTCCTTTCTCTGAGTGACCAGCGTGTTTCTTCTCAACAGGGGCACTACTAGCCCATTCAGCAACTTAACACAAAGTAGACAAAGGTACCCCTCTTTTGGACAGAAGGTCCCACTCAGGTGCACACCTCCATCCAGGTGCCTTATGCATGGAAAAATTTATACAACTGCACCAGGTGACCTTGATTCTGATGTACTTGTTCCCAGAGACATGCTAGCCTAAACTGTTTGGTTCACCAACCATCAAAGAGCAGCTGAGGGTACAGAGAACCTCAATTCCTGAGCCCCATCTACATGCTAGCAGTTGAATGTCTTGTTTCATTAAATCCTCCTAGTAAGCTTTTTGCTGTTATTTCATAGATAAGGAGGCTGAAACATCTGCCATAGTTAGTAAGTGACGGAGACAGTATTTGGACTCAGGACTGTCTAACCCAAAGGCCATGTTTTGTCCTCCTTGCAAAAGTTCCTCACTGGGGACTCAATCCAGTGAGACAGACACACAAGACATAGAGAAGTGCCAGTTACACACTCAGATGAGGCCACATCTTTCAGACAAGACGTAGAGAAGTACCAGCTATGTGCTCAGATGAGCCACAACTTTCCCTGACTCACGACAGGGTCTTAGCAGCTCAGAATGCTAGAGAGCCCAGATTCATGGGAACGAATTTGGGGTTTATCTTATTCCACTGATCATCAAGGAATGACATCGTACTAACTCTAGATTCCCTCGGTGAGAAGGCCCTCACACTGACCATGTGGGAACTTTAAATTTTTTTTTACTTTTGATTGTGAATAAAATTGCAGAGAAAAGCACAACAATCCTCATTTGCCACCATCCAGCTACCTAAGCGATCAGTATGGGGATAATCCTGTCTATTTATGCATCTCCAATTCATTATTCTAAAGTTAATTTGATACACAAAATGTCTTCTGAAAATAGTCTCCTTAAAAATGAAACCACAATTTTGTTATCACACCAAAAAATAAAGGTATTTCTTTGATACTATCAAATACCTTATTAATAGTCAAATACCATTATATACTGATTTTTCAAAGTTTGTTGAATCAAGATCTAAATAAGGTTTAAACAATGAAACTGACTGCTTCTTTAGTAATTTTGAATAGGTAGGTTATTTTCCCTTTCTCTTTTTTTTTCTTTGCAGTTTATCTTTTAAAAAGTAATTTGTTGGGGCCAGCGCCATGGCACAGTAGGTTAATTCTCTGCCTGTGGCACTGGATCCCATATGGGCGCCGGTTTTAGTCCTGGCTGCTCCTCTTCCAATCTAGCTCTCTGCCATGGCCTGGGAAGGCAGTGGAGGATGGCCCAAGTCCTTGGGCCCCTGCACACACAGGAGACCAAGAAGAAGCACCTGGCTCCTGGCTTCAGATCGGTGCAGCTCCAGCCGTTGCGGCCATTTGGAGAGTGAACCAGTGGACGAGAAGACCTGTCTGTCTCTCCCTCTCACTGTCTGTAACTCTACCTCTCAAATAAATAAAATCTTAAAAAAAAAGTAATTTGTCCTGTATGGTATCCCACATTCTAGAGTATTCCCTCCTTTGGGAGTTATTTTCAGGGTGAAAAATAAGGTACCTATGAGAACATAGGTGGGTGAGGGAAAGATTATAGAATCTGGAATCAGATTTGTTTAAATCCTTGAACTAAAATGAGAACTATATGGATTTTTTTAAAGATTTATTTTTTATTTATTTGAAAGGCAGAGTTAGAGAGAAAAGAGGAGATACAGAGAAAGATCTTTTATCCACTGGTTCAATCACGAAATGGCTGCAACAGCCAGGACTGGGCCATCCTGAAGTCAGGAGCCAGGAGCTTTTTCCAGGTCTGCCACATGGGTGCAGGAGCCGAAATGTCTGGACCACCCTCTGTTGTTTTTCAGGTGCATTAGCAGGGAGCTGGATTGGAACTGGAGCAGCTGGGTATCAAACTCGCACCCATATGAGATGCCAGCTTTGCACTGGCTCTGAAAGCTATATGGATTTTAGCAAGATGTTGAATATTCATTTTCCAATTTTCTAATCTATAAAATGGTCTTGAAAAATGACAGTGCTTAACGTGGTGAATTACGAGTGAAAAGTCATTAACAAGGCCATTCTGAAGGAGGCTGTGATGTCCTGTTCTCCCCTCCCCTATTCTGTCCCTAGAGTGACCGTACACATCAATAGAGGGGATCTGGCAATGCAGACAGTGAGCTGACTCACCTCCTGCCTCTCACTCTGGAACTCCGTCCTGCCCTTGGCAGTGTAGACAGTGAGCTGACTCACCTCCTGCCTCTCACTCTGGAACTCCGTCCTGCCCTTGGCAGTGTAGACAGTGAATTGACTCACCTCCTGCCTCTCACTCTGGAACTCTGTCCTGCCCTTGGAAGCAGGGCCCTTGCTGGGCTCACGCACCGTCTTTCAAGGTACTTCAGCTTTCCTCATCGTGTGCACTCCCAGCTAACACACCGAATATGTTGCTTGTTTATTCCTAATTGTTAGCCCCTCCCCACTAGAACGTCAGCTTCCCGAGGGTGGAACTGAGTCTGTTTTGTTTGCTGCCGTGTCCCTAACTCGTAAAATCACGTTTGGAACACAGAAGGCCCTCAATTCTTACCCTCTGGGTTGAATTATCTTCTTAGTTCTTGTGATGTTGAGGCATCCACCCCAAATAACATCTCTGGTCAAGAAAACATTAAAGGCTAAAAACAAACAAACAAAAAACAAAACAAAAAAAGGCTACAAAGAATTGTTAATTCTGTTCATCTATTTATTCTGCTCTTTAAAAATTTTGGTAGGGTGTTTATGTTCCTGTCTACAATTTATGTTCTGTTTCCAATCTGCTATTCTACGAGCCATCTGGGTAATCTCTAAATCTATTACCCACAATTTGGAGTATCTTATTTCTTATACAAATCACATTATTGGTATCTGCCAAGACTGTCAAGCTCTGGCAAAAATCCTCCTTTTCCTCCGTATGGGATAATGTTCACTGCTTCCTTATTAAGGCGGTAAGCTCAGCAGTTCTGCTGACAGTGAGCCAAGCTTCTTTTGCCAAGGGAATGGTATATGCTGGTTTTTTTTAAACCAAAGCCACCAAGTAATGCAGCAGCAGCAATGCACATACTCCTCAATCTCCCTACTGCCAGAGAAGATGGGTAATAGGAGCCGTGGATACACTGAGAATATTTCTAAGTCCAGGTGCTAGAATACGTTTCTGTTGTTTACAATAGTTGTAGCTCACATGTGAATAAACACGGGCTCTGACACGCTCAAAGGAGTTTACGAATCTTCCCATCCCAGTCACACTGGAGTTCTCAGTGGCATTCTTCCCCCTTCCTATGCTATAAAAGGCTGCTGCAGACTCCGTGTTCCTACCCACAATTTGATCTCATGTGCTCTCTATTCCAGCTCCGTGACCAAATCTGCCAGCTCTGTTTATGCCAGCTCACTTGGACAGTCTGGCTTTTTGATTTGCAATCTCGCCAACTCTGCGTTTTGGTTCTTCACATGGGCTTGAAGGCTACAAACTGTGGACCAAGGAAGCGCACCCCAGGTCTGAGTCAGGACCCTGGGAACCTTGCTGCTGGGCCCTGTTTGGACAGGAAACAATTTTATGCTTTGGCTCATCATCAACACATGCCAGAGGTACTGGTCAGGTACAGGGTTGGGCCATATCTCTTTATTCACAAAGAAAAGATGTTTACATATATTTTAAAAGCCAGTTTCTAGGTTCTAGACCCCTTTAGTTGTTAAGTAATAGGCACAGGGATGCCCAGTTGACAGCATGGCACTCTCTCACTGGGATGGAAGCAGACTAACAATCACACTAAATGTGATGGTGCTACAGATGCAGCTCCTCACGGTATGGCACCCAGCTTCTTGTAGTGAGGTTTTAAAAACATGCTTAACTCATTTCCATTATAAATCCATTCTTATAAATATAGAGAAAAGAACCAAACTGCACACTCACAGTCTCACCACCGAGATGGATGCACTCAACCCCTGGTAATTTCTTCCCTCTTCCTCTTCCCAGGACAGTGTGGAAAGCATACTGCTTTTCTGTTTAAGTCCTTTTTTTCTGTCCCTGCACATGTGCGTCCCTTTATTGCTCTTGCCTTGTGGTATTAATGGAATACTTAATGGACCAGGGACTCCAGATCAGGTGATGGCTGGAAGCACCTGTGTGTGTCTGCATTAGTTTCTTTCCTTTCTCTCACTTATGTGTGTGACAGGCAGGCTGTAGGTCCTTCTGTTGTCCCTAGAACTTAGTACTAGGGAGGCCAGCTACAGCTGTAGTGTATGACAGTATGTGTGTGTGCTTTCTGTCTCTGTGTAAATGGACAAGTGTTCACTCAATTGTGCAGTCACTATTTCATTTAATGTTAACGTATAATATAAAAATGAAAGTGATTTTGCTAACAAGTGCTTGTCCCCTATAGTCTGTGGGAAAATAGAATTAAAATTTATTTTGGTGTAAAAAATGAAATCCCTGAAAAATTTTTCTTTTTATTTGACAGGCAGAGTTAGACAGTGAGAGAGAGAGACAGAGAGAAAGGTCTTCCTTCTGTTGGTTCACCCCCCAAATGGCTGCTACGGCCAGAACTGCACTGATCCAAAGCCAGGAGCCAGGTGCTTCCTCCTGGTCTGCCATGTGGGTGCAGGAGCCCAAGCACTTGGGCCATCCTCCACTGCCTTCCTGGGCCACAGCAGAGAGCTGGACTGGAAGAGAAGCAACCGGGACTAGAACCCGGCGCCCATATGGGATGCCGGCACCACAGGCGGAGGATTAACCAAGTGAGCCACAGTGCCGGCCCCACCTGAACAATTTTTCATAACATAAAGTTTCCATGTCCTCATGAAATGAATGTCTCAGCTACTTTGGGTCCTGAGAGACGTCTGTGACAGCTGCTGTGGATCCAGCACACCAGTGAGATTTCCTGTGAGGGCAGCTGAGAGCACAGGGGGTGTGTTGCTTACGCCCCTGTCTTGACTGGCTCTGCATCAGATCTCTCATGCTGTCCACAGATTCAACCTCTAGTGGAGCCAGGGACTGGGCATTTCTGCAGAGCGGGGGTCTAGTCCACACTTTGTCTCACATGTCTGGGTGGGGTCTTCAAAGATTTCTCTGCTTGAAAATCACTCAACATGATGAAATACTCAAATGACTGGAGAAGGGACCCTCCCCATGGACCTAAAGCAGGAGTCAAAAGCTCAGAGTGGCTTCTCCTGGTTGCATGACGCCCACCAATTATTGTGTGATCAGGAGAAAGAAACTGAACTGCTGGCTTCTGCTGCTTGATCCCTAAGAACAGGGTATTAATCCATGCTTTTACCTTCTTCAGTAGGACTCGGGATGATAACATCTATTAAACACCTTCGTGTGGCAGGCATTGTTTAAAGCACTTCATAAACATTACCTTATTTAGTTCTCACAACCTACGAACAGGGTCACACTGTTATCTCTACATTAAGCAATTTTAAGATTATACTGTCAGAATATGGTGACGCCAGGGGAGTCATTTGACCAAAGGGCTAAGATGCTGATCAGGATACCCACCTCCCATGCTGGCATACCTTCCTTAGATCCTGGGCTCCAGCTTCTGACACCAGCTCCCTGCTGGGCACAGCCTGGGAGGCAACAGTGCTGGTTCCACCCATGTGGGAGACCAGATTGCATTCCAGCTCTGGCCATTGTGGGCAATTGGGGAGTGAACAAGAGGAAGGGGGCTCACTCACTCTGTCTCTCATATTTCTTAAAACGATAAGTTAAAAAAAAGAATACGATGATGCCAAATTTTGACAAGGCATTTTGGCCATGATGCTTAAAGCAGTTATTGATTCAAAGTAGACAGTTGGCTCTATTTACCTAAAAGAGCAAAAGGCTATGCTATCTCAGGTAAACAACGTCTTCACTATTTCTCTCAGAGAGAGGTACCAAGAGCAATGAGCTCTAGGCTTGGACTGAGCCTTCTCTAAGGACTAACTACTCCAGATCCTAAACTGATGCTACCTGCCCTTGCGCCAGAGGCAACAAAGCTACCGCCTTCTCCAATCACTAGATTCCACGTTATGAGGCACCTGAAGATCCCCATCAACCAGGGACCTCTGTGGGACCAGGTAGAGAACGACTTTAGTGCGCATGCCACAGTTCTGTTGTTACCTTGGCTGTGACACAGAATGGAGAGGCAGAAGTGATGTACATCTTACAGGCAAAAGTGACTTCAAGAGCGAGGATGCTCCAGAAAGACCCCCTTTCCCAGATCACGCTCCTAGAGAAGTGCCACAGTCCGAGAACGAGAAACTGCATCCCATCACTCAAATCACAGCTAATAATCTCAAAGTGCTTTGGAAGGCAGCCGATCCTCCTATGGGAGTGCCTTCAATTAGTATCTACATAATTCAGTAACAAAGCTGTCGTCCTCTCCTGCTAACTGGAGGCTGAAATGCTGATGAGAGGCGGCACATGCTCTGGATTTGTCATCATCCCTCTTATTTTCCCAAGCTATTAAAAATATTTTTCTCCAAGTATTACTCTTATCAAAAGAGTCTGGGCTTTTTTTTTTAAGCTGTTCATTTATCCTGATTTGATGGAATAGGAAAAAAAAAAACCTTAAAAATTCCTACAGGAACATAGCCCCATCCATTTATTCATGAACAGCATGGCAGGGATCAAATCAGGGAAGTCTCCGAGTAGGGATATTAATAGAACAGCGGAAAGGAGTTAATCTTGTATTAGACTACACTGGATAAGAAAACTGTCATCCAATTGGAGCAGCTTCCTCTAATTCTAATCACCCATGCATTAGGGAAAAGCCTTAAATACATATTAGAAAGTTCTTCAGGCTTTAATGCCATTATAAACTCTGTCCTCACAGGGACAAGGAGTTGCAAGGAGAGGAGCAGTTCCTTGTCTTTCAGGAAAACTTAAACATGCTTGTTCAAAGAGACAGTCAGAGGACTTACTAAATAAAAGGGTAAACTGATATTAAACAGTGGAGAAGCTGGAGAGCATTTTGCTTGGGTCACGGAAGCCAGCATCAGTGAGAGGCAGGTGGGTATCACCTGACTGCACAAGTGGTGTCCTAGGGACACAGCACATCACCAGGTGGCAGTGGCATTCTGACTTGGAGGGCACAACGGCAATGGTCGGAGAAACATCAGATAACAAAGAGCAAAGGACATTTAACTATATTTAAAATTTGTATGTTATTTTTTGAAAAGATTTTTATTTATTTGAGAAGTAGAGTTACAGACAGCGAGAGGGAGAGACAGAAAGAAAGGTCTTCCGTCCATTGGTTCACTCCCCAAATGGCTGCAACCGGCCGGAGTTTTTTGGGCCGATCCGAAGCCAGGAATCAGGAGCTTCTTCCAGGTCTCCCACCTGGGTGCAGGGGCCCAAGCACTTGGGCCATCTTCTACTGCATTCCCAGGCCATAGCAGAGAGCTGGATTGGAAGAGGAGCAGCTGGGACTCAAACCAGCACCCATATGGGATACCGGCGCCGTAGGTATAGGATTAACCTACTGTGCCACAGCACCGGTGAAAAATTTTTATAAGTTATTTCAAAAACCATTAAATACATGTACTTTCTGAAACTCTGACAATTTATTTTCAAAGTTGTCAACATTATAAAAAGCAAAGAAAGTAGAAGTGTGCCAGATTAAAGAAACATGTCATCCAACGGTCCTGAGCTGCTGCTGTTCAGAGGAAAGGGTGCGTGGGGCTTATCCTGATGGACAGAACCGGAATACAGACGCCTGGCAGGGAGCATGGAACAGTGTTAGACCCAGCGACGTGTGCACTTCTGATTTCACGGTCCTTGAACTGTTGGAGGTGCCCTTGTTTTTAGGGGTAAAGGGTAAGATACGTGGAACTCATCCACAAATGCTTTAGAGATACACACATACACACACACACACACACAGACTGACAGGACAAACGGGTAAAATCTGAACACTTAGTGAGCATGGGTATGGAAAGGGCAAACAATGACTCCAACTACAGGAGGAATCTAAGCCAAACTCCCAGAATCAGAGAGCAGACTGGTGGTCATTAGGCACTGAAGGGAGGGGAAGTGAGGCTGAGACGACAAGCAAGATTAAGTTTCAACCGGCAGTGACAAGTTTTGGAGATGTGCTTCACAGCATGCGTCCACACTGGACAATACTGTACTGTTCACTTAAAATTTTGTTCTGAGAGTAACAGCATTGTAAATGTTCCTGCTTGGGGCTGGTACTGTGGCACAGCGGGTCAAGCTGCCATCCGAGGTGAAGTGCCGGCCCATATGCGCTTCAGTTCGATTCCTAGCTGCTCCACTTCTGCTCTAGCTCCCTGATAATGCACCTGGGAAAGCAGCAAAGGACGGCCCAAGTTCTTGGGTCCCTTCACCCATGTGGGAGATCCAGGTGAAGCCCCTGGCTTCAGCCTGGCCCAGCCCAAGATGTTGTGGACATTTAGCACCAGTGGATGGTTCAAAACACAAATAAAAATAAATGTTCTTGCTCCAATAAAAGTTTTAAATGGGTACATTTCTGATCTTTATACTACTCTTGCAAATTTCTATACAACTGAAATATTTAGAAATAAAAAGCTCACCAGAAAGGTCACTCAATTACGTCAAGATATCAATTCTCCCAAAACTGGCCTGTGAATTTGATATAATTCCTATAAAAATTCTAAAGGGTTTTAATTGGAAATTGATAAGCTGAATCTAAAATATGACTAGAGATGCAAAGAGTTTCGAACAGCCAAAACGATTCTATAAAAGAAAATCAATTTGGAGGACTTAAACTATCTGATTTCAAAGCTTACCATATAATTAAGACAATGTGATACTGGCATATGAAAACAGAATTAGGATTAAAGAAATGAATTCTTATATTTATGATCAAATGATTTTTGACCAAGGACAATTCAGTGGCGGAGGGGAAATAGTCTTTTCAAAAAATGATGCTGGGGCAAGAATAATGAACTTAGAACCTTACCTCACACTACAAAAAAATTAGCTCAACACGGAACATAAACCTAAATGTAACAAACTACAGAAGTTCTGGAAGAAAACATAAGAGAAAATCTGACTTTGGGTTGGGCAGAAAATTTTCAAAAATGGCAACAAATAAGTTTAAAAAAACCTCAAGTAGTTGGATTTAATAAAAATGTAAAACCTTTGTGCTTTAAAAGACGGTGACTTGATCAGCCCTTGTCCTGACTGTTGATGAACAACTTAATATTTTATCCCTCTTAGTATTTTTTTTGTTTGTTCTACTTAATACTATTGGTTTAATTCTGTAATTAATACACAGTTATTCTTAAGTGTTGAAACTTAACTGAAAAGTGATCCCTGTTAAATATAAGAGTGGGAATAAGAGAGGGATGAGATGTACAATCTGGGACACACTCAATCAAACTTGCCCCAAATGGTAGAGTTAGAAACATACCAGGGGATTCCAATTCAATCCCATCAAGGTGGCATGTCCCAATGCCATCCCACTAGCCCATTTGATCAATTTCTGTTCACAATTGATCATAATGATAGGACTAAGAATCAAAGGGATCACATAAACAAGACTAGTGTCTGCTAATACTAACTGATAGAACAAAAAAGGGAGAGAACGATCCAACATGGGAAGTGGGATACACAGCAGACTCATAGAATGGCGGATGTCCTAAACAGCACTCTGGCCCCAGAATCAGCCCTTAAGGCATTCGGATCTGGCTGAAGAGCCCATGAGAGTATTTCAGGCATGGAAAGCCAAGACACTCTGGGGAAAAAAAAAAAAAAAAAAAAAAAAAAAAGTGACCTAAATGAAAGACCTCCGCAAGTGAGATCCCAGTGGAAAGAACAGGTCATCAAAGAAGGAGGCACCTTTCTCTGTTGGGAGGAGAGAACTTCCACTTTGACTATGACCTTGTCTAAATATGATCAGAGTCGGTGGTTGGTGAACTCAAAAGGCTTCCATAGCCTTGGCAACTCATGACAAGAGCCTGGGGTTATTACTGATGCCATAAACAAGAGTGTCAATTTGTTAAGTCAACAACAGGAGTCACTGTGCACTTACTCCTCATGTAGGATCTCTGTCCTTAGTGTGCTGTACATTGTGATTTAATGCTATAACTAATACTCAAACTGTATTTTTCACTTTGTGTTGCTATGTGGGTGCAAACTGTTGAAATCTTTACTTAATATATACTAAACTGATCTTCTGTATATAAAGAGAATTGAAAATGAATCTTGATGTGAATGGAAGGGGAGAGGGAGCGGGAGATGGGAGGGTTGCAGGTGGGAGGGAAGTTATGGGGGGGAAAGACACTGTAATCCATAAACTGTACTTTGGAAATTTATATTCATTAAATAAAAGTTAAAAAAAAAAGTTAAAAAGTTAAAAAAAAAAAAAAGACGCTATTAAGGGGCTGGCGTTGTGGCACAGCAAGTTAAAGCCATGGCCTGAAGCGCCAGCATCCCATATGGGCTCTGGTTCTAGTCCCGGCTGCTACTCTTTCAATCCAACTCTCTGCTGTGGCCTGGGAAAGCAGTACAAGATGGCCCAAGTGATTGGGCCCCTGCACCCAGGTGGGAGACCTGGAAGAAGCTCCTGGCTCCTGGCTTTGGATCAGCACTTTAGATCAGCACAGCTCCAGCCCTTGCGGCCATCTGGGGAGTGAACCAGAGGATGAAAGACCTCTTTGTCTCTACCTCTCTCTGTAACTCTTTCAAATAAATAAAATCAATCTATTAGGAAAATATTGCACAGTATAGATTTGCTAGAGAAGCCTCTATCTGGTATAACAAAGTTTTTTTTACAAGATTTATTATTTTGAAACTCAGAGTTACGGGGGTGGGGTGGGGTGGGGAATCTTCCATTCAGTATTTCACTTCCCAGATGGCCACAACAGCCTGCACTGGGCCAGGCAGAAGACAAAAGCCCAGAGCTTCAAATGGGTCTCTCATGTGGGTGGCAGGGGCCATCTTCCTCTGCTTTCCCAGGTTACCAAGGAGCTGGAACAGAAGAGGAGCAGCCACTTCTGATATGAATAGGTGTCCATATGGGATGCCACCTGGTGTTCCAGGTGGCAGCAATAATCACTATGCTGTAACACTGGCCCCTGTGCAAAAGTCTTACAATCTAATAGTAAAAAACAAACAAACAAAAACTACCTTTAAAATGGGCAAAAGATATGAACAGACATTTCCCCAAATAAGACATATGGGTGGCCAATAGTATATGAAAAGATGCTCAATATTGCAAGTCATCAGGGAAATGCAAATTAAAACCACAATGGATATTGCTTCATATCCACTACAATGGCTAAATGAAAAAGACAATATAGGCGCAAAAACTGACACAGCAAGTTACGTTGCCACCTGGGATGCCCCACCCCAAGTCAATTTGCCTGGGATAGAGTCCACCTCTGCTCTGATCCAGCTTCCTGCCAATGTGCACTGTGGGTACCATTCACCCATGAGGAAGACCCAAATGGAATTCTTGCCTCCTGACTTTGGCCTGGCCCAGTCCCAGCTGTTGCAGGCATTTGGGGAGTGAACCAGCAGATAGAGGATCTCTTTCTTTCTCATTATCTGTCACTCTTTCACATATATAAATAAACTTTTAAAAAGGCTTTTAAAAAAGACAATATATATGTGTGTTTATGCAGAGAATCTAAAATAATCATACATTGCTGTTGGGAACGTAAAATGGTACAGCCACTCTGCAAAACAATTTGGCAGTTTTAAAAATGTTCAACATGGGGCCAGTGCTGTTGCTTTGTGGGCTAAGCCTCTGCCTATGGTGCCAGCATCCCAAATGGGCTCCAGTTCTAGTCCCAGCTGCTCCACTTCCAATCCAGCTCTCTGCTGTGGCCTGGGAAAGCAGTAGACGATGGCCCAAGTCCTTGGGCCCCTGCAACAATGTGGGAGACCCAGAAGAAGCTCCTGGTTCCTGGCTTTGGATTGGCCTGGCTCCAGACTTCGGGGCCATTTGGAGACTGAACCAGCGGATAGGGACCTGAACCAGCGGATAGAGGACCTTTTTCTCTTTCTCCTTCTCTCCATAACTTTGCCTCTCAAATAAATTAATAAAACCTTTAAAACAAAGTTCAACACACATGTACCACAGAAACCCACAATTTCACTCTTAGGAATCAAGCTGAGGAAAATGAAAACAACAACCACACAAAGACATATACGAAAATGTTCAGAGCAACATGATTCTTACTAGTCAAAGCCTGGACGTATTTCCATCAAAATGAACAAAATGTGGCCCATCCAGAGTAGAATGTAATTCAGCAATGAAAAGAAATGAAACACTGATACTGGGTACAATATGGACGAACCTCAGCAATCAAGATACAAAAGACTATGTATTTATAGTTCCACTTCTATGAATCTCTAGAAAAGGCAGTTTTATAGAGAAAAAAGCAGGCTAGCAGTTGCCTAGGGCTGGAGGTGGAAGTGAGGTGCCATAAGCAGAAGGAAACTTTCTGGGGTGGTAGAAATGTTTAACTGGATTGTGGTGATGGTTTCACAGCTGTATACATTTATGAAAACCATTAGCCTATACATTTGTGATGGGTGAATTTTATGGTATGTAATTTATCCTTCAATAAAGCTGCTAAAAAGATCAGTGTAGCCAAGTTAACAAGGAAAATGCAGTATATGAGGCTTTCACTTTGTCAGGCCACTCTTGTTTAGTTGTGCCCAAATGAGCCTGTCGTCAACCACTCTCTCGGAGATGATTACAGTCTTCATGGTACATATAGGAAAGCTGAAGTCCTTTCTGTACCAGGCATTATGGTTTCCTGTCTTGCATTAATCCTATTTAATAATCATGACAGCCAATGAAATTGATTATTACTCTTATTTTGTAGGTTTGGGTTCAGAAAAGTTTTTAATATGGTATGGCTATGTTAATGTGGTTTGGCAAGGCTAAATCACATAACATGAGACTGGCTGAAAGTAAGGGATATGGCATTGCTAGGTTATATACCATTACCCTGGGAAAGTAAAGCTCCATGCAAGAATGGTTGTAAAGTTAAAAAAAAGATCCTACATCAACAGAAAGAGACTCCAATTTCATATTTAGGCGGAAAGGAAAGAGCACATTACTAAACAACCATTTGATTTTTCAATAGATTAAGAACAACTGTAACAAAGTAATCAAAGTGGAATTTCTCTGATATTATGATAGCAGAAAGCTATTCAAAACAAATTATCACATGTGATTTGATTTTCATAACTCAACCTAAGTTTAGTAAGTTAATAATATCCATTTTGGGGCTGGCACTGTGGCTCAGTGGGTTAACACCCTGGCCTGAAGCGCCAGCATCCCATATGGGTGCTGGTTCAAGTTCCTGCAGCTCCACTTCCTGGCCAGCTCTCTGCTATGGCCTGGGAAAGCAGTAGAAGATGGCCCAAGTGCTTGGGCCCCTGCACCCACGTGGGAGACCAGAAGAAGCTCCTGGCTCCTGCCTTCAGATGGGCGCAGTTCCAGCTGTTGTGGCCAATTGGGGAGTAAACCATAGGATGGAAGACCTTTCTCTCTCTCTGCCTCTCCTCTCTCTGTGTAACTCTGACTTTCAAATAAATAAATCTTAAAAAATATTCATTTTCAGCCGGCGCCGCGGCTCAAAAGGCTAATCCTCCGCCTAGCGGCGCCGGCACACCGGGTTCTAGTCCCGGTCGGGGCGCCGGATTCTGTCCCGGTTGCCCCTCTTCCAGGCCAGCCCTCTGCTGTGGCCCGGGAGTGCAGTGGAGGATGGCCCAGGTGCTTGGGCCCTGCACCCCATGGGAGACCAGGAAAAGCACCTGGCTCCTGGCTCCTGCCATCGGATCAGCGCGGTGCGCCGGCCGCAGCGCGCCGGCCGCGGCGGCCATTGGAGGGTGAACCAACGGCAAAGGAAGACCTTTCTCTCTGTCTCTCTCTCTCACTGTCCACTCTGCCTATCAAAAAATAAAAATAAAAAAATAAAAAAAAAAAAAATATTCATTTTAAGGGTGTGTGTGGTTTTTTCTTTATGAGTAGGGTAGGATTTCATGCTTCATGAAGATTTTATGATGGATGAATAATGAATAAACATCAATGGGATTCTTTCCACGCATGTTTTAAGTTTATGATTTTAGAAGGATACCAGGAAGGTTTTTTTTTTTTTTTGACAGGCAGAGTGGATAGTGAGAGAGACAGAGAGCCGTTGGTTCACCCTCCAATGGCCGCCATGGCTGGCGCACTGCGGCCGGCGCACCGCGCTGATCCGAAGGTAGGAGCCAGGTGCTTCTCCTGGTCTCCCATGGGGTGCAGGGCTCAAGCACTTGGGCCATCCTCCACTGCACTCCCGGGCCACAGCAGAGAGCTGGACTGGAAGAGGGGCAACCAGGAAAGAATCCGGCGCCCCAACCGGGACTAGAACCCGGTGTGCTGGCGCTGCTAGGTGGAGGATTAGCCTAGTGAGCCTCGGCGCCAGCCCCAGGAAGTTATTTTTAGAAGGATACTGGCCAGCAACTTTTTCAATTGTACTTATTTTCTACACATAGTGAAATGCTTAGGAAGGCACCAGAAAGGGTTTATGCCAAACTTCAGCAGGACTTATGGTCCATGGGATTTGTTGCCTTTGTTAAACAATGACTTTGGAAGGTCCAAACTCAACCACTTACCCCATCTGAACAGCATATGTTTTCTGTGGGGAGCCTGACTGATGGTTGACATACGACAGTGTATAGTCCTCAAAAACTGGTGGTTACTATCAGCATAGATGAAAAGTGTTTTTGAAAATGAGAAGTCTAAATAACATATAGATATATACAATGAATACTCTTGTACGTGCTGCCACTGTTGACTCGAGAGAACATCTGTTTCTACAATTATATGAGTGTCCTGGAAAAATTCTCCATGGATCAGCTTTATTCTGGAACAAGCCTTTTGTTCTGATCACATGTCCTGGGCTGCTTCAGCCTCTATTAGCAGAAGTCATCAAGAGGCAGCGTAGAAAGCACTGCTCCTGTCTGTCTCTTGGTGAGGCAGTAGGTGATGATTCAAGTAATAGGAGCTCTGGGTTGCATTCCTGACTCCCAGCTTCAGCCCTGTCTGATGCTAGCCTAGCCAATTGAGACTCCCTCTCAATCTGGTGTTCTCCCTGAGAAATGTAAAAAAATCTGCAAGGAATATGAAGTTAACTGTCCCATCTATGAGGCTACTTCAAAAAGTTAGTAGAAAATGGAATTAAGGGACCAGTGCTGTGGCGCAGTGGATAAGGCTGCCGCCTGCAGTCCCGGCATCCCATATGGACGCTGGTTCGAGTCCTGGTTGCTATACTTCCAACCCAGGTCTCTGCTGCGGCCTAGGAAAGCAGTGGAAGATGGCCCAAGTCCTTGGGCCCTGCACCACTTGGGAGACTGGAGGAGGCTCCTGGCTTCTAGCTTCTGGCTCTGGTTCCCAATCGGCACAGCTCTGGCTATTGCAGCCATCTGAGGAGTGAACCAGCAGATGGCAGACACCTCTCTCTCTCTGCCTCTGCCTCTCTGTAACTCTGCCTTTCAAATAAATAAATAAATCTTAAAAAAAAATAAAATGGAATTAAAAGTTTATTTTGAAGCAAAAAATCTGAGATCCATTCAGTTTTTTATAATATGAATTTTCATAAATTTATCTTTTAGTTCCATTATTTCCTTGAGCTTTTAAAAATCTCATTTCACCTTACTTCACGATTTGGGGCCAATAAAGAGAGAAATAAGAGCATGAAGCCTACTGCTACTCTTCTCACCCTGAGTGCAGACACAATGCATGCGTGGCCTGCTCCAAGGACACCCAAATGTCCACAGTTATCACGGATCGGGAGGGTCAAGATCACTTTGTGCGTGCACAAACACATATTCTCCTGAGGGCCCACTGATGCATCAGTTTGAGTTTTAGTAAGATAAAGAGCAGAAAGACACCCAAAATTACACATTCCAGCTTAAGGAATGAAAGTGGTAGGTCTATGAATTTACTGAAGAGCCAGGGGATTACAGATTTCTGGCTACCTCTGTATACACCTTTCACAGTCATTTTACAGGTCAGAACACTGAGGCTTAAAGATGTAGTGAAGCTTTTGGGCCCATCCAATAATAATGCACAGGGCAAGGAGAAAGAGTGGCTACTGAAATTTCAAGATGGTTTTACCCAAAAAGTACATATGTGTATTGTGCTTTGAATATTAAGAATGTGGAATCAAATGTAATGAAAACGATGAAGTTAGCACAGGCTTGCAGGCTATAAAGCTGAAAATGACTGTGCTACACGCTTTTCTATAACTTGTCTTTTCCCCTAATCCCATCCAGATCATCACTTTTATCTCCTAAATATGCATTGTTAAGAATCCCCTTAAGTAATTATTAACAAGTGAGCCAGCTGGTGCTTGTAAACTATTTTACAAACACAAAAGGCTCCGCAAATGTTTATTCTCATTACTGAAACTAATCCAACAGCACAATACAGTTTTTCCAGATACCGCTTTTCAGCAATGTTCACCATGTTGGATACGAAATGATATCATTCATGCCTGAACTCTGGATAAACCTGGGAGGTGAGCCAAGGAAACCGTATTTCCACTCTTCTGTATTGAGAGAACCAAAATGATCAGGTATGCACTGTTTGGCATTAATACTTTCACACCTGTGTCTTGTGGATGACATGCTGCTGTTACACAAAATACTTGTATATTCTTTAGGTCCTTAAAGAATGGCTTCTTGTGTGGCGTGAGGCACACTGTGTGGTTTTAGAACTGACCAAAGGCTTATGAGTCATGTACCTGGCATCACAGGTCAGGGAGCGGGAGACCTTCCTGATACTTCTCTTGAAGTTTCCTTAAGTTCCCTATGAAAGCTAGCTCCTCCTACATCACAAAATAGGAAGTAGACTTTTTTGCTTGTGTGTGTATTGGGGTCAATATTAACTACATTTTCTAATCTGTGCTCTGATGTTCTGGCATCTGGAGCCCTCTGGGCCAGGGTAGGGACCGCCCCTCCCAGGGTTAGCTAGAGATAGTAACCTTGCCTGCAAGCAGAACATGCCTTTGATGTACTAACCAACCAACCCTTAGTACATACCCCAGCCTCTAACCACCCCAGGGTCATGGAATGGGCAACTAGGAACCATCCATATAGCCCCAAACACGCGAAAATTACTCTAAACCTGTCTACACTGCTCATCCTGCCTCACCCATTCCTTCCCATGAGAACCACAATAAAGACTGACACATGCTTTTCTACTTGCTACTGACTGACTCTGGGGCTTCCCCTTACAGCCAAATGAGGCATGTGGTACCTCCTGTTCCAGGTTCTGTGGGTTTTAAATGTCTTTCTCATGGCAATCATTTCAGGTCCATCAACAAACAGGGACGGGCGGCACAGCTGGTCCTCTGAGCACCTCCAATTACCCTCCTTGGATTCTGCTGCTCCAGGACTGGCTACCAGTTGCCAGGCAACTCCATCAAGTGTGCTGCAAACAGCCTATCGATATGAATCTCTCTTCCAGGTCGTATTTACATACTTAGTTCATATTCTTACAAAACACTTTTGAGGGGGGAGAGAGAGAGAGAGAGAGAGAAACATTCCCACTCATGGGTTCATCTTCCAAATGCCCACAACTGACCCTGGGTTTGAAGCTGGGAGCCAGGAACACAATCCAGGTCTCCTATGTGCGTGGCAGGTACCCAAATACTTGAGCAATCACTGCTACCTTCCAGGGTGCACTTTACTTATTTTTTAAAGATTTATTTATTTATTTGAAAGGTAGAGGTACAGAGAGGCAGAGGCAGAGAGAGATCTTCCCTCCGCTGATTCACTACCCAAATGGCCACAGCAGCCAGAGCTGGGCTGACCCAAAGCCAGGAGCCAGGAGCTTCTTCTGGGTCTCCCACATGGCTACAGGGGCCCGAGCATCTGGGCCATCTTCTGCTGCTTTCCCAGGCCATTAGCAGGGAGCTGGATGGGAAGTGGAACAGCCGTGATTTGAGCCAGCTCCCATACGGCATGACGGCACTGCAGGTGGCAGCTTTACCTGCTATGCCACTACGCGGGCCCCCAGGATGAACGTTAGCAGGAAGCTGCAGGGAGGACCGAAGGGTGGAAGATGAACCCAAGTACTCTAACATGGGACATGCACAGCCTAACCAGCATCTTACCTGCTAACAAAATTCACTCTCAAAGCTTACATCCCTAAAATGTGTCAGGACCAACTTCCCCATCCATAGCTCCCCGCAAAGCCAAATATTCTTGCTTTTTTGAACAGCTGTGAAGCTTTCAAAGTTTTCATAACTGCTATGGAATAAGAGAAGGTGTGGACCTGTGAGGTCACCTGTTGATTCTCACTATGCCATTCACACACCTCAGTGAGACATCTTTCGTTCACTGCGATTTTCCCAAACACTTAGGGGGAAACAATTAGCTATCCTCTTCTCTTCTCGTCGGTATCCTGATTCTCATCTCTGGTTTGGGGATTTATCAAGTCCATGTGATAGGAAGTATATTTTAACAAAATGTGCCAATGTGGCAAAACAATTACATGGATAACTGGCACAGATGGGGAACAAGTATATCGTTATTGAAAGAGGCATGGTCCAGTAGAAGTGTGTACGTGCTGGGTTGAAGATGTGTGTTGGTCTGGCTCTCCCTAATGGGAGCCACCTTCAGCTTTGACATTATGGTATCGTCCTGGGCAAAGAAAAAAGAGTTGGCAGGTGTTATATATAAGGATACTTCAAAAAGTTTATACAAATGGGAATACAAGATAATTTATTTTGGGTAAAAAAGACCATAATAGGCATTTTCCACGAATTTTTTAAGACTCCCTCCTATGAGAAAAAGCAAAGAAATGCAATGTGGGCCATTAAGACCTCACTAAAGTGATTTTTGGAAAAACATCATCTGAAACCCTGAGCAGGACGTGGCTGACCGAGGGGCAGTCCAAAAGGTGAGGGGCGTAATCTCCACTGGCTCCCCACCCCCGGTCATGAACAGTCACCCCCAGGCTGAACACACACTGCAGGGAAGACTGCTCGCCACGTCAAGACAAGTCCCCTCTTCAAAGAGACTGCGCTCCAACCCCTTCCATTCAGAATTCAGACACTGAGGCTGACCTCCGAATCACCTGTGTACAGAACGTCGAAACAGGCTGAAAAGTAGTTCACCAACTGTTTTGTTAATCTATTTTCAACTAAAGAGTTCTCCGTTTTTATTTCCTCACTGAAATAAGAAAGAAAACATTTCTCATGCATACAAGTGGCTCTACTTCAACCAGAAGGCACTAGACACAAGGCTGCAAGGCATCATCCAACACCGGAGGCCTTCGTTTTCATAAACTGTGAAATTCCTAATTTCCCCTTTCTGCTCCCAGGTACAATGACCATGAATCAAGTACTAACAAACTCCTGAAACAGTATCCCTTCTCCCTGGGACCCAGATTTCCCTAACAGGAATCCATGCTTAACTGTCACCAGGGTCTGTCAGGTCAAAATAGGGAGAGGGAGTGGTGTGGCACTGTGGCATAGCGGCTTCAGCCACTGTTGCAATGCTGGTATCCCACATCAGGTACTCGTTTAAGTTCTGGCTGCTCTGCTTTCAATTCAGCTCCCTGATAATGTGCCTGGAAGGCAGCCGAAGACGGTCCAAGCACCTGGGACCTGGCTACCCATGTGACCACCTGCTAGAGTTTCTGGGTCCTGGCTTCTGCCTGGGCCGGACCTGGCTGTGTTGGGCATTTGAGATTCAATCAGTAGATGGAAGATCGTGTGTGTCTTCCTCTCTCTGTTACTCTTTCAAATAAAGAAAAATCTTTTAACAAATAATAAACAGGAGTGGGGCAGGCAACTCTTCCGGAAAGCTGTCCTGTACATACAATTCAGAAAATGCAAAATGACAGGCAACAGGGTGCTCTTTGCAGTTACTTATAATTCTAAAAAACTACAAGTAACCTAAATATTAACAGAAAGTTGTTTACATAGAAGACAGCATAGCATAGTGGTTACAAACACAGACAAACATATGGCTGTTTCTACCACTCACTAGTGGGTAGTTTACCTTATGTTTCTGAGCCTTGATTTCCTTATCTGTAACATGGGTATATTAGGGTTGGTATGAGGATAAAATGTGCTAACATTTACAAATATTTATGTACCTGATACATAGGAATCACCATGTAAACATTTGGTAAAAAAACAAAAAAAAAAACAAAGTGGTATCTCTTCCGGTTGGAGAATTTTCCAGCTTTTACAAAGATCATTATCAAGGTGATACAGTAATAAGGAAAATGCTTATAATAGAAAAGGCGCTATGAAAGTACTCTATCAAATATGAATATGAAAATTCATCAAAGGACTAGAAAAATGAAAACGGTTGTATTGGGAGTGGGGGACTCTATTCCCCAGCCATTCTGCATCACTCCTCTAAGATTAAAGACATCTGACTGTGTGGGCATGAAGTGGGAGGAAACCTCTCCTGAGCCTCTGGTTGGAATAATCACCTGGTGCTCCTGGCAGAGCTGGGGGAGTTGCCTTCTCTGCTCAGGATGAATGAAGATCTAGTGTCGTCGAAGGAGGAGATCACTAAGGTGAGAGTGAGTTCTGCCCCAGTCAGTGGGCAGGCAGCCTTGATACCTGCTCTCTGATTTGCTAGTGGCACAGTCAATCAAGGGAGGGTGGGGACTTTAGATCAAGCAGCCAAAGAAATAAAAGCGACGGAGACTTACAGTATCTTTCGTCAGGGACTTGTGCACATTTAGTAAAATAAGTAATTCCAGTAAAGGAAAATTGGCCCCCTTTTCTCCTCATCCATCCTTCTCCTCCATTTTGCTCCCATCTTACAGTTCTTAACGCTAGAACGAAATCGTAGCGATCACCTTTGCCAGCGGGTCTTAAGAGCCTGCTACTGGAATGCCTGCTCCCGGGAACTTAATTCTTGGGCCTCATGAAACAGTACTTCTGAGTGAGGCAGAGTCTACATTTCTCTTTTTAAAAATATTTATTTTAGGGACGGGCGCCGTGGCACAGGTTAATCCTCCGCCTGAGGTGCCAATACCCCATATGGGTGCCAGTTCTAGTCCCGGTTTACCCTCTTCCAATCCAGCTCTCTGCTGTGGCCTGGGAAAGCAGAAGATGGCCAAAGTCCTTGGGCCCCTGCACCCACGTGGGAGACCAGGAAGAGGCACCTGGCTCCTGGCTTTGGATTGGCGCAGCTCCGGCCATTGCGGCCATTTGGGGAGTGAACCAATGGAAGGAAGACCTCTCTGTCTCTCCCTCTCACTGTCTGTGATTCTGCCTCTCAAATAAATAAAATCTTTAAAAAGATTTTATTTATTTGAAAGGCAGATTTACAGAGAAAGACACACACACACACACAGACACACACACAGATCTTCCACACACTGGTTCCCTCCCCAAATGGCTGCAACAGCTGGGGCTGGGCCAGAATAAAGCCAGGAGCCAGGAGCTTCTTCTAGGTCTCCCACACAGGTGCTGGGGCCCAAGGACTTGGGCCATCTTCTGCTGCTTTCCCAGGCCACAGCAGAGAGCTGGATCAGAAGTAGAGCAGCCCATATGTGAACTGGTGCCCATATGCGATGTTGGCATTGCAGGCGATGGCTCTACTCGCTACACCAGAACAGTGGCCCCAAGAGTCCACATTTCTAATCTCCTGCCACAGCCAAGTGAACCCCAGTTACTTGCAGGAATCATAGGCCACGTGAATCATCTTTAGTGACAGGAAATGACTGCTCCAAAGCCTTCCCTCTTTTTTCTCCCTCTCAGTCATTATGTTTGCTCCTGCAACTTTATAACCCAGTTTCTCCATCTCTCTCTACCTCCTTTGAAATCTTTTTCTGAGCTGGGGCTTTGATTTTAACTACAAAAATGAAAATCTCAGTTGAGGGAAGGAAGGCTGACAACCTACTGACACTGGTAAAGAGGCGTGTGCTGTTTCATCTTGTCTCAATTCCTGACACTCGTCTCAGGCAGAGAAAAGTATGCCTGAACCACACACACGTCTGTCCTAGAAACTGCAGCACGGACACAAATTAAATATGCCAAATTAAATTAGAGTGTGCTATGAACCTAATGAACATTATTAGTGTATCTGCATGCATCTAAAAAAATTACAGTTAGCCCGATGTTGTTCTGCCCTTCAGAGAGCAATGAGATCCAAGAAATCCAGCTGAGATCTGGACCTCCCTCTGTTGTCTTGACTGGATCCCTGAGGATCAGACTCCTCAAGATACTGACTTGTGCTCTGTATTCTTCCTCCTGAGAAAGCTCTGTGCTCAGACTCTGTGTCTTTAAATCAGATACACTCTTTGGGCCTAAATCCTGTTTTTGACAGTGACCCTGGACAGTCCCTCCAGTTGCTCCTTTCCATGCCAGCTGTCAGCCCTGTTGTCTACCAGTGGCCGTGAATTAACACCTCCAGCTCCACCAGCCCCGGACACAAAGATTTTTTTTGGCTTAGACATGTCTTTCATGTCTTTCAACCTTTCCCTCTCTCACAAGGAATGGGAGAAATCTGGATAAACATAAGGCTCAATAAAACATCACATTACTGCTTTTTATTAGTTTTTCTGGCAGCCTAGCAACCTGGTATTAATAGCTTTCTACCTATATCATACTTGTTGGCTAGCCTGGCTACTTGATGTTTCAAGTTCCGGAAACACAGGCAGAAACGTGTGCTTAAGTAAATCCCTGGGAGCCGGCGTCCCACATGGGTACCAGTTCAAGTCCAGGACACTCCACTTCTGATCCAGCTCCCTGCCAATGGCCTGAGAAAAGAAGCAGAAGACATCCCAAGTACCTGGGCCCCTACACCCATGTGGGAGATGTGGATAAAGCTTCTGGCTCCTGGATTCCACCTGGCTGGGCCCTGGCCAATACAGTCACTTGGGAAGTAAACCAGAGGATGGAAGATCTCTCCTTATCACTCATTTATTTCAACTAAATAAATCTTTTTATTTTAAAGATTTATTTATTTACTTATTTGGGAGGCAGAGTTACAGAAAAGGAGAGGTAGAGCAGAAAGAAAGGTCCTCCATCTGCTGGTTCGATCCCCAAATGGCCACAATGGCTGGGCAGATCTGAAGCCAGGAGCCAGAAGCTTCTTCTGGTCTCCCACATGAGTACAGGGACCCAAACACTTGGGCCATTTTCCACTGTTTTCCAGGGCCATAAGCAGAGATCTGGATCAGAAGAGGAGCAGCTGGGACATGAACCAGCGCCCACGTGGGATCCTGGCGCCACAGGTGGAGGCTTAACCTACTAAGCCACAGCAGCAGCCCCTGTATGTGCAATCTTTCTGTTCCAATGATGCACTGGTTATTCTACAGTTAATGAACTCAAAACAGCAAAGACTTTGAGGCAGATACTCAGATTTAAATTTCAACTTCACTGCCTTGAAAGCTTTAATGTTTCTTCCATTATTTTGATTTAATTTTTCTCTGCCTATCTTTAATAATGAGTAGAATTCTTTTGAAAACTAAATATGACTATGGAAAACCCAGAGAAAAGAGGACTTTTGTTAATGCTTGAACTAGAATGTTAACGGTGGACACATAGACACTAGACATAGTGGAAGAGCCAGAATGACCACAAGACCAGTCAAAATGTGGGGGAAACAGTCGATCTGGACAAGCATCCATTTGCAGTCTTAAAGTTCTATGTCTAACTCTTTCATTTTGCTAAAAGAAGTTCTTCCCCTACAGACAACCCATTACCCTTTGTTGGCTACAAATATTTTCATCCAGGAGGTCTTGGTGAACTGTGGACCCTACACCACATGGTGTTCCTCTCTTCAGTGGGCCCAGCTGCACCGTTGCTTCTCCAGCATCACCCATCACCCTCTGCCCTCTAAGTATTTCTTCATATGGAACAGAAAAGGCGAAGTTTAGTAACAGAGTTGCTGGGCAGTCAATGATGGCCCTCACACCCTGAGCTCAGTGTCCCCTGGGGACAGGAAGACCCTGGACTAGAGGTTTAGACACCCTGGACTGTCGGCATGGTTTTGCCCAGAATGCTCTTGGGCAAGTCACTGCATGCCCTTGCTCTTCACCTGGAATCTGTAGAGGAGGCTTCCAGACATCAGTAACAGCAACTGACACAGCACCAGGCTTAGTTCAGACTGCTTTCAGGATACTTCACTTCATGCTCACGACGCTGCAGGTGGGCACATGTCCATCACTCTACTCACACATCAGGATGCTGTCTGCAAAGCACTCATCTCACAGGCAGGTGGAGTTATGATCCCCAGCCCCCTGAGCTGCTCACGTCTCTACCCCTCCCTCTAAAGACACTGTTCTCCAGATCTGAAACGCTGGGATTCAGAGCTTTGGGAAAACTCTCTGGTGTATGAAAAATTCTGGGTAATTTATCTGGTCTCTAATACTGTTTTTTTAATGAAATAAATCTGAGAAAAGTAGAAAAGTACTTATGACCTATATGCTAATAATATGTGAGCTTAGTATCTCAAGATTTATTTCTATTCATCAGTTTACCACAACTTGTTGCTACAAAATGACTAGTGGGATAGGAATCCTTCATGAATCAGTAGCTGATCACAGCTTTTGGATTTCCTGGATAAATCCCAAATGCTTTTGCCCACAGTAGCACTCTTGAAGGTTGGAGAAATCCAATTTAAGGCAAGAAATGTACATTATTCAGCTGGTGGTTCTGTTCTCATTAGATTAAAATGACACATACATTCTTTCTTTATTAAAAAAATTCCTCAGGAAGTGGTACCGACACACGGGTGTTGAAATCTCATAAATATGAAATTACCCCAATTGTGAATCAGCCACGTCGTTAGAGGGAATGGGCTGGCCTACCATTTCCTGAACTTCACTATCTCAGTAGCAGCCATTTAATAAAAGCTAATGTGCATTTAGTTTTAATTAGTTTCCATCAATAGTGATAGAAGTTTAAAAAATAATCAAGCAAACCAATAAAAATACATCTCAATATTCCTACTCGAGAATTAAATTGATTATATCCTTATGCAGATAACAGAATTCTCACAGGAGACAAACCCCACCTCCAGAAATAATCACTAAACTGGTATTTAAATTAAATTGCCTGGAAATAATCCTATTTGAAGGAGCAGAGAAAATGTCCCAGGATGAGTCACTGTGGGCTGATGGCTCTATGACACTACGTTGTGCATTCTGTAGTCTTAGAGTTTTCTTCAGCTTCCCAACTCTAAATTGGATTTCTCTTAAAAAAAAAATAAATAACACTAAACAGTAGCCTCACATTTTATTACCACATTCTTCAAAGAAGTTAAAAGAATTATACAGCCATGTTGCTATCAGCTCAAAACAGCCCTAGGGTTGGAAGACTTTTACTGGACAGTAAAACTTTCTCTTATGTTTAATACCATTACTTTTCTTCTGCCTGAAGATGGCTTGGAATTTTATAGAGGAAAATTACAAATGCTTATTACCAAAAAAGCAAGTCTAGTAAATTAAATTCATTCAAGTCACATCAAATAAGGCAGAGAGGACCAACCACTGTACAGAGTGGGAAATGTGTATTCCGACCCCAATCCAAAGACAATTCTGCATGCCAGCCTGGCCTGTGTTTGGCAAAGGATGGCAGTGTTCTGTATACTGCGACACCACCCCTAGGCACACGGGAGCTGGTTTCTATATTGCCAGCTGCTGGTGACCTGGATTCTAAATTCAGGTTGACAATCTTTGAGCTCCTCTGTTGTACTTGAGCTGAGATGACGGCCCCTGCTTCCATCCCAAACTAGACAGACACTGTGACGTAAGAGTCTTTGATTATGTTAAAACTCTGATATACAAGGTGTGGACGTGTTTTACTTGGGTGGAGGAAGAGGAAGTGGATTTGAGTTGCACAAAGGATGCTCATGCCTGATGAGTCAGCTAGCAAAGAAAACACACACACACACACACACACACACACACAATTTGCTGCCCAGGAAGTGCTTAAATGAAAAGGTTCCTAATTTGTTAGGTACTTGGAAGCTGGCTCTGGCTAAAGGTGGCAAGAGGCATCCATATGGTCCACTCTAATTCAAGAACATGCACTGTGCTCCTCCTTGACCTAAAGTGTCATCTAATTCAATGCTGATGGCATCAACCTCATCCACTTCAGAGTCAACGTCTGTAAAGGCCTTACTATGCACCAGGCCTGTGTTAGGCCTGAGGACAGATACAAGGCAGGTTTCTGCCTTTAATGAGGAAAGTGACAAAATCAATGAGAATCCAAAAGAAGACACGACTGACTCCACCTGTGGATTCAATGTTGAAGAAAGCCAGAGGCTGGATACTTCTGTGAATGGCAGATGGATTAGGAACAAATTCTATCAGTGAGAATTAACACTTCCTGCAAAGTGTCTACTGGTAAATGTATTCTCCTGAGTCAACAAACAAACAAACTGGTCTTAGAAGGTAAGGTTCTGCAAGCTCTGCTGCTGAACGCTCTTAGGGAACACCAGGCTTAGTAAAAAACCCTTCTCCGCAAGGCCCATTCTCCTAAGCCCTGATCTGTCAATCCTGATGACAGAACGTAAAGCTGCCACACCACTTTTATAGAAAGGGAAGCTGAGCTCTGGAGAATCTCAGTGAAAAGGTTATTTGGCTTACGTCAGAACAAGCAAATAGCATATAAATGCGATAGAAAGTCCAGTGCCACTTATCCCAAGCCCTGAGCTCCCCATAAAGCTTTACTTGATCAAATTGATGATACAGTTAAGAATTCTGCAGGCCAACGCCCTGTAAAGTAAAGCTGTTGCCTGCAGTGCCGGCATTCCACATGGGTGCCAGTTTGAGTCCAGGTGCCCCACTTCCAATCCAGCTCCCTCTTAAGGTGCCTGGGAAAGCAGAGGAGGATGGCCCAAGTCCTTGGGCCCTTGCAGCTACATGGGAGACCCAGACGAAGCCTCTGGTTCCTGGCTTCAGATTGGCCCAGATCTGGCCATTACAGCCATTTAGTAAGTAAACCAGTAGATGAAGACCTCCTTCTCTATCTCCCTCTCTCTGCCTCTCTGTAACTCTGCCTTGCAAGTAAATAAACCAATCTTAAAAAAAAAAAAAAAAAAAAGAACTCTACAACAGGGGAGTTGTGGTTGGGGAATCTGTCAGAGCAAAGGAGAGGACTACGTCGCGTTACAGAGTGGAATAAATGCTTCTGGGGGTGGGGGAAACTTGGTGAAAACTATCTCCAGGATTCCAATAGTGGGCATGCTAAAACATAAAACCTCACAAGGCCACCATCCAACACAGAATGCTCAGTGTGGTTTAATCCTGGTTCACCTGTCTCATAAGCAGCAGACTTGCAAGTCCCAGTCATGGGGCTTGTGTTTCTTCTGTTGACAGTCTGTGCAAAGCAAAGAGTGGGCAAGAAGCAGGCACAGCAGAATCAAAGGCAAACCGGTGTGGGGTCCGGTGGGGACTGGTGAGGAAGCCACCACCAGGTAAGGTTCAAACAGCAGCACTGGAGGGAGCTCAACAATAGAACTTCCAAGGAGGTACCTTTCTCTGAAGGGAGGAGAGAACTTCCACTTTGACTATGACCCTGTCGGAATAAGATCGAAGTTG
This sequence comes from Oryctolagus cuniculus, assembly GCF_051225735.1. Classification (NCBI taxonomy): domain Eukaryota; kingdom Metazoa; phylum Chordata; class Mammalia; order Lagomorpha; family Leporidae; genus Oryctolagus; species Oryctolagus cuniculus. The sequence continues at coordinate 175,744,284 of NC_142870.1, read as the reverse complement.
GCAAACTCAAAAGGCTTCCATAGCCTTGGCAACTCATGACTAGAGCCTAGGGTGATTACTGACACCATAAACAAGAGTGTGAAATTGTTAAGTCAACAACAGGAGTCACTGTGTACTTACTCCCCATGTAGGATCTCTGTTCTTAATGTGTTGTCCAATGTGAATTAAAGCTATAACTAGTACTCAACCAGTATTTTACACTTTATGTTCTGTGTGGGTGCAAACTGATGAAATCTTTACTTAATATATACTAAATCAATCTTCTGTATATAAAGATACTTGAAAATTAATCTGATGTGAATGGAATGGGAGAGGGAGCGGAAGATGGGAGGGGTGCAAGTGGGAGGGAAGTTATGGGGGGGAAGCCATTGTAATCCATAAACTGTACTTTGGAAATTTATATTTACTAAATAAAAGTTAAAAAAATATTTAAAAAAAATAGAACTTTCATTCAGGGAAATCTTCTTGAGAACTTCACATTTATAAAGCAGCTTCCTCCCTACCTGAGCACTTTTTGGGAGCTCTGTCCTCATCCATGCTTGTAAACACAGCATTTTATGCCCTGCGAATAGACTTCTTTTCTGGCAAACGTCTATTCACCCTGTAAGATTCTCATGAAGGGTTTTATGATAGAATCATCTGAGGCACTTGTTGAAAATACAAATGATGGCCTCATCCTAAATGTACTAACTGTAGATTTTGTCATTATTGTGCTCCTAGAGATTCTGACATGCCGTCAGCATTGGAGACCACCACAGACAACTTACAGTGGGATGCATTTGGAACGTTGTGGGAAGAGCAGAAGGTGGTAAAGAGATCATCTAAGACTCCCCATAGCCAAGATCTGGAAATGAGAAAGGCCAGGGCAGAAAGGAAGAGAGCTGAGATGGCTCCAGGTCCCCTAGGAACCCTGCATCTAAGCTGTGGCTGAAGCTCTGGGTTTAATGACACAAAAGTGAGATGACAAACAGGCTGAGGTACACAGGACACCCAAGGGACTTATAATGAACACGCTTTCCAATTTCTCTTGGGTAAGGCTTGAGGAAATACCACAGCTACATGAAGGTTGCAGCTGTCCCATTGGAAAAAAAATTCAGAGGTGGTAATTTAAATACTTTATTCCTGCTGTTATTTCCATTTAGAAGGTTTTTAATGGGTGCACGTTTTGACAAGTGGTTCTGATTGCTATTAACATTTTTGGTCTTGACTTCTGTAAGTTACATATGATTCAATAAAAAATAAATACCCTCATGGTCCTTAACTCGTGTCTTCTTCATAAAATATTTCCCTAGAAAGGCAAAGAATCATTAAGTTGTTACAGGAGCAGCTGGCATTAGTATAGTGTAGCTCCCATTTAAAACATCTGAGCATTTTAACTGGTGTCATGTAGCATCTGAAATCATGAAAACACAACTTCATATTCACATGTAAACTCTGGGCCCTTCTTCATTTCCTTTTGTACTGATGTGCCATACTGAGCCAGTGTGATTATTTATTTCCTTTGTTCCCTCACTCTCCAGTTTCAGGTTACGCTGAAGAAAGTGAAGTGAGGTCATCCACTCTATCTGATGTAGTCCAGTTCACATCAGGTTTATAGTACAATTTCTGTGCTTTTTTCTGAATTGGTTTGTTTCTTTCATCAAGAGAAAGCTACATGGTTGACAATTTCCTGTATCTTCTAGACCTGTACCACATCATCATCCTAGTGAGGTCTCCCCCAGACACTATCTGCAGCTTCACCACCTCGCTGTCCCCGCATACTTCCTATCCCCGGCCTTTCTCTGTCCCCTTCTCCTTAGTACTTATCATAACCCAGTACAAGTACAACTATGCTCCTAGTCAATCCTCTTCTCGTCGTCTTCCCCACCAGCAGCTTTGTGAGGGCAGCCTTTCTGTCTGTCCTGTTCACTGTCACACACCTGAGTCTGGTACAGTGTCTGGAACAAGGCAAGTCCAACACACACTGGCTGAATGGATAAGTGAATGAATGCAGCTTGCAGAGCATAATACGCACAAACTTGAAAGAAAGTTATTTTAATTTTATTCTTTTACAACTGCAATTCCTAACTAATTGGGCGTGTGCACCTATAGAGCATTGCACATTTTCTCAAACCTCAAAATTACACTGGACATCACTATACTTCTTGCTTTACACTGACTTTTCATGTGGTAACTGTTTTAGATCACAAGTGCTGAAAATCCAGCTTCTGAAAGACAAGCTGTCATCAAAAGGAAAGTGTCATAATGTAACGTGGAAATTGTGATGGTAGTTCATGAGGTAGCTGACACCCGGCCTCACTGTGGTGCCCCAGGGAGCCTCGGGGCAGCCTCAGAACCCTGGTGCAGTGGCTCAGCGGATGCCCTATGGAGTTGCATAAATGTCAGAAAGTTGTCCCATCTCTAAGAGAAAATAACAGTACCCACTTCATAGCTTTTGTTTATCTCTTATTATGAAGAAATTTGGAACCTTTGTGTGGGGAGCAGGGCCTGTCTCCCGCAGCATGGCGAAATAAGCACCGAGACTACTGAGACTAGACTAGACCACCGAGACTATTAAGACTAACTCTATGCATCTGATCTCCCATCATAAGGTGGTGAGAGAGAGTAAACAAGTCTTACACAGCTGCTTCGTTAATTAGCTGATTCCTGACCCAACCCCTTAAAAGGGGGAGAGAGACAACATGCGCGCGCCGCGCCCCCCTGAGAGAGTCGGTGGGAGAGCTTGCCGTGCTGCTCCTCCGCAAAAGCGGGGGAGCGGCAGCAAATCCGGGAAGGACCGGGGAAAGAGAACAGCGTCGGGTGTGGTTCCTCCGCGGGTGGGGGAGCGACACTTTGTAAAAGCAGAAAAATAAAACCCAAACTTCATATCTCATCAATTCCCAAGCACCATTAAATCATGGCCAGCCCTGTTCAGTCACACTCCCATATACTCTACTCTCCATAATTGAGACAAAGTTCAAGATTTAATCTGTAAATATTCCAATATGTAAAATTTCTATACATAACAATGCCTCTTGGGCTTCTGGTGAGAATTAGATGAGTCAATGTATGTATGGCACCTAGCACAGTGAAGGGCTAGGTGCTGTCTGCAAACACTCAGCGTCTCCTCTGCTAAGGTGCAGAATCACAGACAGAAGGTGCTGTGTTTCCTGCGATTTCCCCAGTATAAGTATTCCCGCCTTCACAGGGAACAGGGCTGCTGAAATTGCACACACCACCAGTATATGAGGGTATGTCAACATCTTAGTAGAGAGATGGAATTAAAAGATAAGTCTATTTTGCTGCAAAAATTTTTGAAATCCACGAATATATGAGGTCTTCAAAAAGTTCATGGGAAATGTATAGTATTAAAAAACTATGATAGGCCGGCGCCGCGGCTCACTAGGCTAATCCTCCGCCTAGCGGCGCTGGCACACCGGGTTCTAGTCCCGGTTGGGGCGCCGGATTCTGTCCCGGTTGCCCCTCTTCCAGGCCAGCTCTCTGCTGTGGCCCGGGAAGGCAGTGGAGGATGGCCCAAGTGCTTGGGCCCTGCACCCCATGGGAGACCAGGAAAAGCACCTGGCTCCTGGCTCCTGCCATCGGATCAGCGCGGTGCGCCGGCCGCGGCGGCCATTGGAGGGTGAACCAACGGCAAAAGGAAGACCTTTCTCTGTCTCTCTCTCTCACTGTCCACTCTGCCTGTCAAAAAAAAAAAAAAACTATGATGAATTTTAAAAGTTTCCTGCTCCAAAATCATCTTATTTTTTAATTTCATTTTTCTCATAAACTTTTTGAAGTATCCTCCTATTTATTTTTATTTTTAAAAAATTTTTTGACAGGCAGAGTGGACAGTGAGAGAGAGAGACAGAGAGAAAGGTCTTCCTTTGCCGTTGGTTCACCCTCCAATGGCCGCAGCGGCCGGCGCACCACGCTGATCCGAAGGCAGGAGGCAGGTGCTTCTCCTGGTCTCCCATGGGGTGCAGGGCCCAAGGACTTGGGCCATCCTCCACTGCACTCCCTGGCCACAGCAGAGAGCTGGCCTGGAAGAGGGGCAACCAGGACAGAATCCGGTGCCCTGACTGGGACTAGAACCCGGTGTGCCGGCACCGCAGGCAGAGGATTAGCCTATTGAGCCGCGGCACTGGCCATGAAGTATCCTCCTATTTTAACAAACATCCTCTTCACAAAGAATTTCTATTGCCCACCATGGAGAACTGCTAGCATTCAAATGGCATGAGATGAGGCTTTTAAAAAGAACAATCAGCCCTCATCCAGTTTGGTGTGATTTCTTTGGGCAGAAACATTCTCTCTGGGTAGGGGAAGTTGGAAGCCATATAACCTCCTCTCTTACCTCCGGTGACTCTGGAGGCGGTGGGGGTTTTACTTAATTAAGTACCTCGGAATGCTACTGATCTGTTATAGTGTAGTTTTGGAGGGAACAGGCCCAAACCTCGCTGAAAATTCTCTGCATAACCTATTTGATTGTGGGGGCAACTGCTGGTTTATCTAGTTGTTAAGGTGTTGGGTATACAAATGACCAGGGGAACAAGAAACAATTGCCATTTTATATTCACCATTCCACGCAACTCTCCCTTGCCTGCAGAGCTTGATTAAAATGTAAGTTGCATTGTTCTTATCCTGAGATCCCTGGGCCCACCATCCAGAACCCGGCCTATGACTCCCTAATGAGTGAGGGATGATGGGAACAGTAAACATCCCTTTGATCTTGACACCATAGTAGCAAAAGTCTCCACTTGGCTCTCCTGATTTTCTTGCTCTAGGACATGGTCCTTGACTGTGTTCACCAAAATTGTACAAAGTATTGATCTGCACTTCTTGATTTAGAGCATGTTTGGTTTATCGATCTGAGAGAAGCCCTACCTAAAATTCTTTGAGTTTCATTTAGCCCAAAGGTAAAGCCTACTACTAACCCATGTATCAGAGCATCTATCTCTGAGGCAATGAGCATATCTTAGACTGGGAGTAGTTTTGAAATCTCATTGAAATATCCTCCCTCATAGCATTCATTTTATCATCATCTGGAATCAGGGCTATGTCATAATTTCTTTGTAGCTCCTCCCAAAAATGACCAGCCACCTAAATTAGCAAATAGAACACACTGGCTAGAAGTAACTCCATTAACCTCCAATATAGCTTATAGAAGGGTAGGGACTCGATAAAATCACATTTATCAATAACTTGTATGGGTTGTAAACACACAGGAAAATTGTATTATATACTTGTCTACTCCATGGTACTTTGTTTAAAACAAACGGATCTCACTGGGTTGACGGAATGACTGACTGTGGTCACTCATATTCAGCCTCAATCACTTTTAAAATCATTTTTTGGGAGAATTTTAAATCTATTTCTTGACCACTGATCTGCTTTTTAACTCCTGAACCTCACGACATAAAATTATCTGGAGCAGGTGAATTAGTAAAAATCCCACACACCTTCTCGCCAGCCATTCTTAATCCCAGTGGCGGCAAGTGCTTTCAGGGACCCGAGACTCTGACTTGTCCAACATCCCTGCCTGTTTTTAAAGCAAAGAAGAACACAAGGTGGTGGAAAGTGGAAAAACAGAGATTATTCAAATGCAGGTATTAAGCAGATGAAAATGTAAGAAAAACACAGCATTGGAGAATCAGATGGCAGACATGGAAAAATACTTAGCTGGATATATGATCATTTATTCTGGTACATTTGGGGAAGTCCCGTTTTAAGTCTGTTATTATGGGATGGTTACTATGAACATTCCTTTTTACTCTCAAAAGTGTCTGATTTTGGATAATAAATTATGTGCCTGTGTCATTTCTAGGGATCTTTGAGGCTTAACAAATGAGAGCTTCATTATTTTCTACCACTCCATGAAGGTACCAAAGAGGAGGTTTATTGAAAACTTGTGGGGTTCACTCTGGGGGTAATTTTTGTCTTCATGCTTGATGTTTCATTTATTCACTTGACAAATATTGAAGGAAAGCCTACTGTATTCTTTCATATGAGTGGTTAAATGCTTGGGGAATAATGATATATGAGTGATACAGTCTTTACCTGTGTATTATGATTGGAAATGTAATTGGAGGGCACATCACTGGTCACGACAGTTTGGTAAATTTGTTTTGATGTAATCCCTACTTCCACCCCAAATGCAGCAATGCCAATTATAACACATTAATAGAAAACAGAGACAACAATTGGATTGAAAAATGAAATAAACATATCCATTGGCCAGAGATGGAACAGAAAACTAAAGCAGAGAGCTAGGAGCTTGGTCTGAAAGCAGGTAGCACTGCTGGTAGTCAGGTCTGGCAGGAAAAAGGCACTCAGATGACTTACAAGAGCCAGGGGATTGGAATCAGGCGCATGGCCTGAAGTCAGGGGCACAGGGAAGAAGGACTCTCTGTGAAAATCCAGCGAAAAATAAAAGTACCATTGATAGATACTGCTTGAGACTGTAGATTTCAGCAAGTAGAAATTCTGGGAAGGAGGAAAAAAAAGACTTGGTTTGATCAGGAACCTAACCAGGCCTCCTGTGGGCCCTTCAAAGTTTACAGTGTCTCTCTGAGGCAGGAGCCTCCATACATCATCTTAAGAAACAGTTCTAGACTGGTATTCCAGTGGCGAATTCTGAAAATCACCAAACAGGGAAGAAGGATGCCCCTCCTCGCCCCATACATACACAGAGAGAACAGATAACCTCTTCCACTTAAAATGAGCCTGCAAACTAAATTCCAAAACACAGGAGGAATCTCAAAATCAGTAATCAGTTTTCAACTTTGGTATAGATTTGAGTTATCCATTATGGTAGCCACTAACACATAGATTATTTAAATTTAAGATAAACATATAAAATCAAATTAAATTCAAGTGTTCAACAGCTACATATAATTAGTGGCTATCATATTACACAATATGGACACAAATAATTTCTTTCAATGAAGAAACTTCCACTGGACAGAATTTTCTCAAAATGAAAAGAGTTTATGAAAGACTATAACAAGGATTTTAAAATAAACATACTTATAAAGCTCAAAGTTAAATGAATATCTTCCACTTGAAAAGCAAAGAAAGATATTACAAAACAAAGAATGTAAAAATGAAGCAAGAACAATTAAGAAATTTACTAATTAAAGTGTTGATAAATATACGCTTATTGAAGTAAAAAAAAAACTTCAATACATTCAAGAAATTTTAGATAGTAATTAGGGAATCAGAAGATAAAACTGAGGAATGAACCCAAGATGTAGCACAAAAAGGCACAGTAAAATATTCTTGCAAAAACTGGTGGAAAAAGAAGGTGTGGATGATTCTTAGCTTTGAATTAGGTCACAGTTTTGTCATTAATCTGAGATGGCCTGAAAAACAAAGGCAGCAACTCAGAAAAACAACATGGAAAAGAGACAGAAGCCATTTTTGAAACAGGTAAACACAAAACATCTGGCCAGTTATTAGGCAGCCACTGTTCAGAAACTGGGACTCAGCATTCCGAGGATTATAGGGCTGCAGCATGGAGGAGAATGGGGTAGGGAGGTGTGCCATCGTGCAGCGAAGGCAGCCGTCTGAGGGCCAAAGAATCAAAGAGAACTTGTGCTTGTGCTTAGAAACTGGCCTGAGAGAGGTGGGACAAGGAGGTCAGCACAGAGGATGCACATTGTTATGTCCCCTTAACAGTCTACTCTGTGCATCTAGTAATTCGGGTCCTGGGAAGTGCTGGACTCCCAGTGGAGGGCGGGAGGGTTGGGGGAGGGGCTGCTTCTGCAGAGACAAGTATGTTCCAACTCGTTTCCTCACCAGAACAGTGTAACAGCTGAGGGGCTCTAAGCTGCCTTCTCTGGCTGGCTCAGGGCAAGCTAGAGCCTTGACTCTAACCTCAGATGCCATGAGATCCCAACAGCCCACTGATCAGGAAGGCTCCTGTCAGAATGCCCTAGAACCGTGCTGCCCAGTGTGGGAACCACTGGGATACCAGGCACCTTAAGCGTGGCTAGTTAGCTTGTTGTCTGGAAACTGCACAGGACTTTCCTCCTATATCCTTGACTCAGAAATGCTACTGCTGAATTTTCTAGGTACTCAAGAGGGACCAAATCCATGGGACATGATTATAATTTTCAACAACACAGACAGCAACACCAAACACTATTCATATTTTTATCTTTCCTTTAAATGTCTCAAACAACAATCAGCAATCAGGAACTAGCATTATCTTACTGCCATTGCTATAAACATCAGCTATCAGCAGATTGTACTATAATTGCTAAAAGTGCTAGGAATTAAGCGTTATCTGAACCAACGCTATGACAGAGCTTAAAAATGTTTTTGAAAGAATTCTCTTATTTTACTCTTATTTGTCTCACTTTCAAAAAGCAGACTACAGAGAAAAGCTGATGATTATTTGAGCTTTCTGGTTGGGCAGACTGAAGAAATAGCACACTTCTGTAATTAAATTGCAAGGGGTTAATTGTAATTAAATTGCACAGCATATGAGAAACCTGTCACTTCTCTGAATTAGCTCTGAGAGCAAGACTGAAAGAACAATGCAGTTAAGACCTGACATGCAGGGGTCTCCAGATGGGCCCTGCTCAGTCTGAAACACACGTGTTCTTTCTTCCCCATTTCCTGAAATCTTTGACGTCATTTTCCCTCACACTGAAGGATGAGGAAGATTACCATACCAACTTGCACAGGCTGTTGGATTATTAATTCAAGAAAGAAAGCAAAGATTTCCTCTGCCTTTCATTTATTTGCTTAGAACCAGAACTGAATATAAATCACCTGATGTTTTATAAAAATCCTGTTTTTAAAAAATTGTGCAAGTAAATGATTTTATATACACATTAACATTTTAATATATTTGCTCTTTATTGGAAAGGCCTCTGCCTTGAGAGAGTGAGTGTGAGAGGGAGAAAGGTATCACTCATCTGCTGATTTTCAACTCAAAAGTCTGTGACAGCCAGGACTGGGCCAGACTGAAACAGGAGCTCCGACCTCAGTCCAGGTCTCTCGTAGGGCGGCAGTGACCCAACTACCTGAGCCACTTGCTGCCTCTCAGGGCTCACAGTGTGGGAAGCTAAACTGGAGGCACAGCCAGGACTCAAACCCAAGACTCTAAGTTAAGCTCCAAAGAGGTGTCTTAACCATTAAGCCACAAGTCTGCCTCGGTTATCTTTTTAATGTTACAAATTTAAGTAGTGCACATAAGACAGAATTTGTTCTTACTCTTCCTATCCCCCACCTACTCTGCTGCCTGGAGAAAACCACTATTACCTATCTGTGCTTCCTTCCTGAGCACTCCTGTCTCTATATTGCTACATCTACTCTGAAATATAGTTCAGATTTACCTTCACATAAACAATTCTGCATTGTCCACATTTCCTACAAAGACTTATTTATTTACTTGAAAGACAAAGGTCAGGGAGGGAAGGAGGGAGGAAGGGAAGGAGGGAAGGAGGGAGGGAAGGAAGGAGGGAGAGAGGGAGGGAGGGAGAGAGAGAGATGTTCCATTTGCTGGTTCACTCCTCAAATGGCCATGACAGCCAGGGATGGGCCAGGGTGACGTCAGCAGCAAGGAGTTCATCTGGGTCTTCCATGTGGATTCGGGGCTCAAGGACTTGGACCATCTTCGACTGCTTTCCCATGCGCATTAACAAGGAGCTGGAGCTGGATCAGAAGTGCAGTAGCTGGGACTTGAACCAGTGCCCATGTGGGATGATGGTGCGACAGCACCAGCCTCCTATTACACACGTTTATTTCTCATTAACCTATATCTTTTGTGAAAGTCCATGTTAATATTGACAAACCTTGTTCCTTTTAACTGCTTTATAGTATTCTCTTGGATAGTTGTACTTATCTTTATTAAACCATTCTTTATAGACGTTTAGGGGGAGCCGAGATGGCGGAATAGTGAGGACGCGCACTGATAGTCCGGGAAAAGATAGGTTGATAAAAGAGGAATTACAGTAATCACAGGGAAAGGCTCGGGGGAAAAATGCAGAGGAAACCCTTCTGGATCTAGTGGATGTGACACAGACAACCAGCGGGGAGAACAGGGACGCCCACGGCTCTGAGTCCACACATTGGCGCTGGAAGGGGAGGTGAGCTCAGTAACCCGACACATTGGCGGGGAAACAGCGGACAGAGTCTAGAGGGAAGTGGGCTTGAGGCGGGAAAGTTCACCAGACTGACTACAGGAGAGAAGGAAGAAAAAAAAAAAAGTGGGGGTGTACTGGTACAGATGAGTTTCTCTCTCCGCTGACCTTGCAAAGGCCAGCAAGAGATAAAGAGCAGGCGCCATTCTGGATATACATAACAAAAGGGTAGAGCTAATGAACTGAGGCCAGGGGAAAAACCAGACAGCAGGTGAGAGAGAACTCACAGAGGTCACATGAGTACTCTCCAGAGACACTACAATTCAGTAACCCAGGCAACCCAGTGGGATACCACAAGTGAAACTGAGCCGCCACAGATTCTTTGGGTGGTCTGTTGGAAAAAGCAGATGAATGATACACACATAGAAGCCAGAGATCGGAAGCTAAATACAATCAATTCTGCTCAGCTGCGCAGTATTACTTATCTCCTGAATAAAAATAAATAAATAAATAAATGAATAAATAAATAAAAAGAGAGAGATTTACCATGCATAACCTGAGGGTGTCACCTTTGCACACCCTTAACCCTGAAGAACCAAGCAGAGCTCTCTGGTCACACCCATCTCAAGCCTCCAAGGCTCCCCCCAACAGCAGACAGTCCACTTAACACAGACATAGTATAAAAAAAAAAAAACAAAAAAAAAAATAAATAAAATAAAACACCTCAGAGTGAGGGAAGAAGAATTAACTATGCCAAGCAACAAACACAAAAATCGAGGGAGAAAGATCAACGAAGACACTTGACACCTCCAAATAAACAAAACACCCCAAGCCAAGATTATGAAGATGAGATAGAAGAAATGCAAGATATGGATTTCAAAAAATTTATGATAACATTTAGAAGTTTTCAAAAGCAAATTCTTGAACTACAGAAATCCTTATTGGACAGGATAGAAAATCTCTCTCATGAAAATGAAATTTTAAGGAAGAATCAAAATGAAACTCAGAAACTAGTAGAACAGGAAAGTGTGATAGGGAAGAGAAATCAAACTGAAATGAAGAACTCAATAGATCAAATGACAAACACATTAGAGAGTCTAAAAAACAGAATGGGTGAAGCAGAAGAGAGAATATCGGACTTAGAAGACAGAGCACAGGAAAACATACAGTCAAACCAAAGAAAAGAAGAGGAAATTAGATTCTCAACAAAATCTAAAAAATATTGTTGAGAATCTACAGGATACTATTAAAAAAACCAACATTCGAGTTCTAGGAGTTCCTGAAGGCATGGAGAGAGAGAAAGGATTGGAAGGCCTTTTTAGTGAGATACTAGCAGAGAACTTTCCAGGTTTGGAGAAGGACAGAGATATCCTAGTACAGGAAGCTCATAGAACCCCCAATAAACATGACCAAAAGAGATCCTCACCACGACACGTTGTAATTAAACTCACCACAGTGAAACATAAAGGAAAGATCCTAAAATGTGTAAGACAGAAACGTCAGATTACTCTCAGAGGATCTCCAATTGGACTCACAGTAGACTTCTCATCAGAAACACTACAGGCTAGGAGGGAATGGCGAGACATAGCACAGGTGCTAAGAGAGAAAAATTGCCAGCCCAGAATATTATATCCTGCTAAGCTCTCATTTGTGAATGAAGGTGAAATAAAGACCTTTCATAGCAAACAGAAATCAAAAGAGTTTGCCGCCACTCATCGGGCCCTGCAAAAGATGCTTAAAGATGTGCTACACTCAAAAACACAGAAACACGGCCATCAATATGAAAGAAGGTAAAGGAAGAAAACCCACCAGTAAAAGAGCATGGGAAGCTCAAAGCATATACTAGAAAATATCTTCGGGAAAATAGCAGGGCAAAGTCACTATGTATCAATAGTCACATTAAACGTTAATTGAATTAACTCTGCAGTTAAAAGGTACAGACTGGCTGAATGGATTAAGGAACAAAACCCAACTATTTGCTGCCTACAAGAAACACATCTTTCTAACAAAGATGCATACAGAGCCGGCGCCGCGACTCACTAGGCTAATCCTCCACCTAGCGGCACCGCCACACCGGATTCTAGTCCCGGTCGGGGCTCCGGATTCTGTCCCAGTTGCTCCTCTTCCAGGCCAGCTCTCTGCTATGGCCCGGGAGTGCAGTGGAGGATGGCCCAAGTGCTTGGGCCCTGCACCACATGGGAGACCAGGAGAAGCACCTGGCTCCTACCTTCGGATCAGCGCGGTGCGCCGGCCGCAGTGTGCCGGCCGCAGCGGCCATTGGAGGGTGAACCAACGGCCAAAGGAAGACCTCTCTCTCTCTCTCTCTCTCTCTCACTGTCCATTGTGCCTGTTAAAAAAAAAAAAAAAGATGCATACAGACTGAAAGTGAAAGGTTGGAAAAAGATATTCCATGCCAACAGAAACCAAAAAAAAAAAAAAAAAAAAAAAGCAGGTGTAGCCATATTAATATCAGACAAAATAAACTTTAATACAAAAACTGTTAAGAGAGACAAAGAGGAGCACTATATAATGATTAAGGGTTCAATTCAACAGGAAGATGTAACTATTATAAATGTATATGCACCTACCTAATTACAGGGCCCCGGTCTATTTAAAGATATGTTAAGGGACTTAAAGGGAGTCTTAGACTCCAATACAATAGTACTGGGGGACTTCAATACTCCACTCTCAGTTAATAGACAGATCATCCGGACAGAAGATCAACAAGGAAACAGCAGATTTAATCGACACTTGCCCAAATGGATCTAACAGATACCTATAGAACTTTCAATCCTACATCTAAAGACTTCACATTCTTCTCAGCAGTGCATGGAACCTTCTCTAGGATTGATCACATACTGGGCCATAAAGCAAGTCTCAGCAAATTTAAAAGAATTAGAATCATACCATGCAGCTTCTCAGACCACAGTGTAATGAAGTTGGAAATTAGCAACTCAGGAAACCCCAGAGAGTATGCAAACACATGGAGACTGAACAACATGTTTCTGAATGAACACTGGGTCATACAAGAAATCAAAAGAGAAATCAAAAACTTTCTGGAAGTAAATGAAGATAACAACACAACATATCAAAACTTATGGGATAGGGCAAAAGCAGTATTGAGAGGCAAGTTTATAGCAATAGGTGCCTATATCAAGAAATTGGAAAGGTACCAAATAAATGAGATTTCAGCGCATCTCAAGGACCTAGAAAAACTGCAGCAAACCAGACCCAAATCTAGTAGGAGAAGAGAAATAATTAAAATTAGAGAAGAAATCAATAGGATTGAATCCAAAAAAAACATTACAAAAAAATCAGCCAAGCGAAGAGCTGGTTTTTTGAAAAAATAAACAAAATTGACACCCCATTGGCCCAACTAACTAAAAAAAGAAAAGACCCAAATCAATAAAATCAGAGATGAGAAAGGAAACGTAGCAACAGACACCACAGAAATAAAAAGAATCATCAGAAATTACTACAAGGACTTGTATGCCAGCAAACAGGAAAATCTATCAGAAATGGATAGATTCCTGGACACATGCAATCTACCTAAATTGAACCATGAGGACATAGAAAACCTAAAGAGACCAATAACTGAAACAGAAATTGAAACAGTAATAAAGGCTCTACCAACAAAGAAAAGCCCAGGAGCAGATGGATTCACTCCTGAATTCTACCAGACATTTAAAGAAGAACTAATTCCATTTCTTCTCAAACTATTCAGAATGATCAAAAAAGATGGAATCCTCCCAAATTCTTTCTATGAAGCCAGCATCACCTTAATCCCTAAGCCAGAGAAAGATGCAGCACTGAAAGAAAATTACAGACCAATATCCCTGATGAACATAGATGCAAAAATCCTCAATAAAATTCTCGCCAATAGAATACAAAAACACATCAGAAAAATCATCCACCCAGACCAAGTGGGATTTATCCCTGGTATGCAGGGATGGTTCAACATTCGCAAATCAATCAATGTGATACACCACATTAACAGACTGCAGAAAAAAACCACATGATTATCTCAATAGATGCAGAGAAAGCATTCGATAAAATTCAACACCCTTTCATGATGAAAACTCTAAGCAAATTGGGTATAGAAGGAACATTCCTCAATATAATCAAAGCAATTTATGAAAAACCCACGGCCAGCATCCTATTGAATGGGGAAAAGTTGGAAGCATTTCCACTGAGATCTGGTACCAGACAGGGATGCCCACTCTCACCACTGCTATTTAACATAGTTCTGGAAGTTTTAGCCAGAGCCATCAGGCAAGAAAAAGAAATTAAAGGGATACAAATTGAGAAGGAAGAAGTCAAACTATCCCTCTTTGCAGACAATATGATTCTTTACTTAGGAGATCCAAAGAACTCTACTAACAGACTATTGGAACTCATAGAGGAGTTTGGCAAAGTGGCAGGATATAAAATCAATGCACAAAAATCAATAGCCTTTGTACACACAAGCAATGCCACGGCTGAGAAAGAACTTCTAAAATCAATCCCATTCACAATAGCTACAAAAACAATCAAATTCCTTGGAATAAACTTAACCAAGGGTGTTAAAAATCTCTACGATGAGAATTACAAAATCTTAAAGAAAGAAGTAGAAGAGAATACCAAAAAATGGAAAAATCTTCCATGTTCATGGATTGGAAGAATCAACATCATCAAAATGTCCATTCTCCCAAAAGCAATTTATACATTCAATGCAATACCAATCAAGATACCAAAAACATTCTTCTCAGATTTGGAAAAAATGATGCTGAAATTCATATGGAGGCACAAGAGACCTCGAATAGCTAAAGCAATCTTGTACAACAAAAACAAAGCCAGAGGCATCACAATACCAGATTTCAGGACATACTACAAGGCAGTTGTAATCAAAACAGCATGGTACTGGTACAGAAACAGATGGATACACCAATGGAACAGAATAGAAACACCAGAAGCCAACCCAAACATCTACAGCCAACTTATATTTGATCAAGGATCTAAAACCAATTCCTGGAGCAAGGACAGTCTATTCAATAAATGGTGCTGGGAAAACTGGATTTCCACGTGCAGAAGCATGAAACAAGACCCCTACCTTTCACCTTACACAAAAATCCACTCAACATGGATTAAAGACCTAAATCTATGTCCCGACACCATCAAATTATTAGAGAACATTGGAGAAACCCTTCAAGATATTGGCACAGGCAAAGAGTTCCTGGAAAAGACCCGGGAGGCGCAGGCAGTCAAAGCCAAAAATCAACTATTGGGATTGCATTAAGTTGAGAAGTTTCTGTACTGCAAAAGAAACAGTCAGGAGAGTGAAGTGACAACCAACAGAATGGGAAAAAATAAAGACATTTAGGTCTGTCTTCCTTTTACTATTACAAATATGTTGTGATTGATTTCATTCCCTATACAAAGACATGGAAACAGACAGTAAACATCTTTTTAACCTCAGAACTGGTAGAAAATAAGATTGTGGCCATGATGGGCACGTGCAAGTAGAAACGCAGCACAGTGGAACAAGCCCATGATGGCTATCAGGTGGCAGGCACAAGGGATTCATCTGTGGTACCATCTGAAAGCCTCCTGGAGAGCTAATGTATCCACGAACTAAAATGCACATCACACATGTACAGTTCACGCAAGAGTCTAAGGAAGACGAACCTGTGTTAAGAAGCTAGATGTGTTGTGGTGCAGGAGAGGTGGGGAGACCTTAAGTGGGACTGGAATACAGCAGGGACCCATACAGCTTTAAATACCACTGGGAGAACCTGAGAATGCCCCAGTTTTCTAAACCCCTATAGAGCTCTACTTCTTACTTGCTTAATTACTCCCTTACCTCAAAGAAAGGCAGAAGTAAGTTTAACAAGGTCATTTAGTTAGATCTCAGGATTAAAATTCCCTCAAAAAATTTCTTTTTCCCTCCTATAGCTCTCAGGATAAACCATTATGTGCAATCCCAGACCAATATTGAAAGGAATCAAAGGAATGATCAAACCAACACTTGTGTTTGGTAGAGAAACAGGCAAAGTCCCAGAGCTGGTTAGTAGAAGAGGCAAGAACAGGAGCAGTCACTCCGGCCCAGTCCTCCGCTGCCCACGGTGGCACGCCTCTCCTTCAGCCCCAGCGTCCACCTGGTCCTGTGCTCCTGACCCAAAAGGCTTCTTCTGTCCACCAGTTGCTTAGCCATGTGACACTTTGTTTAAACATTTCTGTCCTTGCTTACAGTGAGAGAAGATGTTCAATCAGCAGGGGATTTTCCCAGCTGTCCGTGCTGTCTTCCACAGGGCTAATCTTTATCTAATTCCACGCCTTTACATATCCCTGTCCTCCCAGCCTCCTCCCCACACACAACCCTACTTACTTTTCCTACAGTGGCTAGACATTTACCCACAAAAAGCAATCTTTTTTTAATATCTTATTTATTTTTTAAAGATTTATTTATTTATTTGAGAGGCAGAGTTACAGAGAGGGAGAGGCCTTCCATCTGCTGGTTCACTCCCCAAATGGTTGCAACGGCCGGGGCTGAGCCGTCCAAAGTCAGGAGCCAGGAGCTTCTTCCTCGTCTCCCACGTGGGTGCAGGAGCCCAAGCACTTGAGCCATCTTCCACTGCTTTCCCAGGCCATAAGCAGAGAGCCGCGTCAGAAGAGGAGCAGTCAGGACATGAACCAGTGCCCATATGGGGTGCTGGCACAGTGGGCAGAGGCTTAGCCTGCTATGCCACAGCACCAGCCTCTAAAAGCAATTCTATAAACTCTAAGGGAATGACTAAGCCCTGGCACTCATTTTTCCTCTGTGACTGCTTAAATATGTGGATCCCATAACTTCCTTTTTCTCCTCTCTTGCTCTGGCAGTTTCAATATTATTTACTCATTCCAACAACAATTATATGAAGGCGCTTCAAAAAGTTAAGAGAAAAATGGGAAAGAAGGTATATTTTTATTTTGAAATCCACATATAGTTTTTTATAATACACTTTTCCATAAATGTTCTGAAGACTCCTATTCCTGTCACTGTGTGTGACTCTGGTAAGTTACAAGCATGACTGTAGTTGTTCCCTTCATAGGATTTACCACTCTGCAATGTGACCTCCTATCAGGAGGTGAAGTTTATTTTCCCATCCCTTAAACATGAGTTGGCCTTGTAACTTGCTTTGAACAAAAGAATATGGTGGAAGGGACAACTCTGAGGTTGGAGCTCAAAAAGACTTTGTACATTTCTGTTTGTCCTGACACCTGCTCAGCCTCCATGTGGACGGTACTGAGCTAAACAAGGGAGAGCATGTGGACTGGAGACAAGCAGTCCCAGGTCACTCAGCAGCTGAGCACAGAGGCATGAATATGCCCAGCCTAAACCAGGACACCTGGCGTAGTCCAGCCCCAATGGCTTACCTGACAAATTGCTAACCAAATCAATGATGGCTGTTTGTAACCACTGTTTTGGGGGTTTGTTACAAAGCAAAAACCAACTAATATAGCTCTCTTTATTCCTTTCTATAGGAATGTTTATTAAATTGAGCTTCCCAAGGTAAAAGGACTATGTTTCCCATTTAGTTTTGTACATTACCTAGGAGTAAATGAATGGAAATTGAGAACTAAAACTATTTTCTTAAAGGGAATGGGAAAGTAGGAATGATGATGAACATTTAATTCCCACTCTTCCCCTACAGTCAGTCCAACCCATACCATTACTGCCTCTGATTAAAGAAATAATCAAATGCATGGGATGTAGGGCACACCATTAATCAATAGTAAGATGACAAGACAAGAGGAATGAATTCTTTCCTTACCAAGGATTATACAAAGCACATACTAGGACAATCACCTAGGTTTTAAACATCCTGGCTTCACTGCTTGCTGCACTGTGTCTTTGTCTTTGTCTTAGGGTCTTCTCACTCATGAGCCTTGGTTCGGTCAGAAAGGCAGCATCTCATCTGTACGACCACAGACTCTGAAGCAGGGCAAGGAGAGGGGCTATGGCAGCTGACCACTGTGGCCAGTGCTGCTCTAGATGCCAATGCCAGAGCTGGAGGCCTCCAGGTCACAGCAGACATGAAAACATGCTCACACCTCAAAATCTAATATAATTAAAATATAACTCTAAGGATCAAATTACATTTGACAAAATATTTGTTTTTGTAGTGAGCTAATTACACATTTTGATGTCTACTCTGCTGCTTCAGTATTTTGAAGTCAGTCATTTTGGTGTTGATGTTCAGGTCTGAATATTATCAGAGGTTCGGAAGAGCTCACAGATACTGGGCCTCTAAGCACCTTACAGGAAAGTGACCCTCATGGAACCAACAGGCATTTATTGAGTGCCCACTCTCTGTAAACACTATGTCACCCAAGCCTGAGCCCAGGTAAGAAGATGCAGGGACTGTGAAAGTTAAGAGCTGCCTCAGCGTTTTCCGTTCGGTTCCCCACGGGTGAACAGAGGGCCAAGTGGGGCCAAAAGAACTTTATTTCTATCTCGTGGCAGCAACGCGGACTAATGCCATGACCACGGCGAAGTCCTTGCATGCCTTTCCAATCAACCCCATCAGATCGCCTAATAGACCTGGCGGTCTTCAAGCCAAAGCAGGACTTGGGAGTAACTCCTGACTCCCGTTCAGCCACAGTGGCGACAGCAGGGTAGAGGGGATAGAGTCAGGGGTGGAACAGAGGATTTCCTCCGTGGGCTCAGACCTTCTGGGCAGGGGCTCTGTGAGAGTGATCACTATGTTTCTAGAGTCTATTAGAGACAATGCCAGATTGCCAGACCCTGACAAGACATGTTACAGTCTGAACAGACAAACAGAACAGGAAGTGGCTGAGGTTCCAGGCCATTTTCAAGTCCTGGTTTTAAGTAAGCCCCTTAGACCCCTTTAAAAGAACCATTTATATAATCCATCTTAAGCTGGCATCTGACCTTCTCAAACTCTCAGGCACCTACAAAGGCCCTGGAATGTGGTTAAAATGTAATTTCTGGTTCCCTAGGTCTGGGTGGGGCTAATTATCTCCCTGGTGATGTCAATGTTGAACTACACTTCGAATAGCAAGGCTTTGCATAATGTAGATAGGCTATATAGCCCTGTTCACCCAGAGCCTCCATATCCTTGTGTCATGTGATTAACCCATCGGCTACAAGAAGCATTACTGTCCCCATGTCACACGTAAAGCTCTAGGCTCAGAGTGGCATGCTTTAAGTCACTGGTTATTACAGAGACGGCATTCTAATGTATGCCTTTGGATTTCCAATTCAGCATCACTACCATTCACTCATAGCTCCAGACAACTTTTCTTTTTACTTTTACTTCCCATGTCTTGTAAGGTCATTTGTTTCAAGGTTAAAGTACAGAGTTAATTTCATCCTTTTCAAACCTTTGAGCCAGTAACCTGACCTTGCTTCTCATGCTGTGTGACAGCTGTAGGAGAAAAGATTTTCAAAAGCATTCGGAAAAGGGCTCACTGCGGTTTTGTCTGTGGTTTTGTGATTATGCCCAGTAGGGAACCAATCATACTTGAAAATGCTGGTCAGAGCAGCAAAATGAGTAGGCTTTCAATTGGGGTTTGCAATTAGAGGGTTTCAAATAGAGCATGGTCTGGGTCTTGGGTTCGAATTTGGTAAGTGTCACTCCCCCTCTTCGCGGAGGAACGACACAGGACCCTGCGCTGTTCTTTTGTCTGCTCGGCCCTTCCCGGGTTTGCTGCTGGTTCTTCCCGGGGTTGGCTGCCGTCCTTCCACCTCCGTGGAAGGGCGGTTCCCCCTGCCACTTTCCCCACTTCCGCGGGGGAGTGGCACACCGCCGGCCGGCTCTCTTGGGGGCTGCTCAGATGTTATCCGGATGTTCCTGGTGCATGTTGTCTCTCTCCTCCTATATAGTCCTCTTCCACCAATCCCAACTCTGCTGCCCACACGCCAAGCACGCTGCTCTCCTCCAATCAGGAGCAGGATCAGCTCCTGCAGGTCATCACTCAAGTTGGCGAGAGGCAGCTGTGTACAAGTTGTTTACTCCTCTCTCAGCGCCATATTGTGGGAGAGCAGATGCACAGAATAAGTCTTAATTCCAGTAACTTAGTCTAGTCTCAGTTGCTCCCCACAGGTAAGGACTGTTGTTTCCTGTACCTGATAAAAGTGAGACTCAGGAGTCTACAAAAACAAAAACATATTTAATTTTTGATGATTGCTTGTCTCATGCCACTCAAGTAGGGGCTTTGCAAACATCTCCAATGCCAACAGCAAGGCTGACAGGTAAGGTCAAGAAATTGAGGCTGGAGGGGATTCCAAGATGGCTGAATAGGGAAAAGATGAGCTGATTTTAACCAGGGGAAGATAGCAGATCAAAGCAGAGAAGTGCATTCCCACAGGAGAACAGGATGGAGGTCTGCAGTGGAGAATTTACATAAAGGAGAGGGGTGCTGTGGAGCGGCATGGAAAGCACAGATGTGCAGAAGTGAGTCGGGACACCACGCAAGACCTCTGCAGTGAGGGCCTGGAGGAGACGCCAGCTTCGGGGCGGTGGGGGGACCAGGCTGCAGCAGCCAGGGCCACTGGTGATACTGCCAGAGGGAGAAACTTGCAGCCCACGTGGATTTCCAGTCCAGCCTGGAGCTCCAGCGGGAGGCAGAGTACCCAGCTAATTCAGTCAAGGAAAAGCACCTTTCTTTCTCCCCACCCCCTACAAAGGCACCCAGCAACCAGCTGGGAGGACGTGCCATCTTG
This sequence comes from Oryctolagus cuniculus, assembly GCF_051225735.1. Classification (NCBI taxonomy): domain Eukaryota; kingdom Metazoa; phylum Chordata; class Mammalia; order Lagomorpha; family Leporidae; genus Oryctolagus; species Oryctolagus cuniculus. The sequence continues at coordinate 175,723,512 of NC_142870.1, read as the reverse complement.
ACACCAGTAGAGCCTGCTGGGGCTCTCGCACATGAGCAACCAGATTTTACCAGACGGAAAAATCCATGTACCCGCTGACTTTGAATGTGGCTAGGAGGGCTGACAGCGGGCTGGGCACCCACTTAGGACTGTGAGGTGCTCACAAATAATAAATAAATCTTTTAAAAAATGTTAATGGATCTAAAGGGAGACAGACTCCAATACAATAGTAATGGGGGACATCAACACCCGTTTCCTCAATGGAGAAATCAACTAGACAGAAAATCAACCAAGAAACAACAGAGCTAATCAACACTATCGATCAAATGGACCTGATACCTGCAGAACCTTTCATCCCCAGTTTCAGAATACACATTCTTTTCATCAGTGATCTGTATCCTGATGTTTATCGAAGCTCAATCCACAATAGTTAAGATGTGGACTCAACTCAGATGTCCATCAACCAATAAATGGATAAAGAAAATGTGGTATATATTCACTATGGAATACTACTCAGCCATAAAAAAGAATGAAATCTTGTCTTTTGCAACAAAATGAATACAACATGAAGCCATTAAACTTAGTGAAATAAGCTGGTCTCAAAAAGACAATTACCGTATGTTTTCCCTGTTCCGTGGTAACTAGTAGAGTACAAAAAATGTAATATATAGGAGAGAAATTGACATTTTGAGATCTGATATTTGTTTGCAGCCCTTGTCTCAACAGTTGAGGAACAGTGTTTTTTTCCTTCGTACTATCTGTTGAATACTTAGTGGAGGGTTAAGCAAACCATTATAAAATAAATGGATAGCACATCCTTATAAAGATGAGAAGAGAGTGAGGAAGGAAGGAAGGAAGGAAGGAAGGAAGGAAGGAAGGAAGGAAGGAAGGAAGGAGGGTAGGAGCATGGCAGAAGGGAGGGTAGGGTGGGAGGTATCACTATGCTCCTAAATCTATAGATATGAAATACACGAAATGTGTTCACCTTTTGTAAATAACACAAAATTGGAAAAAAAAAGAAATTGAGGTGAAACAGCTAAGACATTGAAGACTAGGACTAGCTGAGTCTGATGTGTGAACCCTAACCACTGCACTACCCCAAGAAATGAACGTTTGTGGAACTAAAGTGCAAAGAAACCTAATGCTAGCCAAATTTGGGCAACTCTTGATTTAGGGAGGCAGAGATCCTAATCCTCTCCATGGCTATCCCGCTGGAATATCTATTTTTGAATGGTGTCAGCTACTACTCTTTTCTTTCTCTTTAAAAAACAAAAAACCCTCTTCTAGAAAAGTTCCAAGAATAGTACAATGCACTTCTGTACATTTTACACATATTATCATCAATTAACTTTGGCTACATTTCTATGTGCACAAGTATATTTTTTGGAACTAACTTAAAACCACAGAAATAACATTTTACCCTTAAAAACTAGGAACAATGTCATTCTCTTACATAATCACAGCACAGTCATGAGCAGGAATCTCAATGACAAAACTACTTTCTGATAAATGACCTACATTCAAATAAATTTCAGACTCAACAGTGTCATTGACAGCAATTGTTTTTGGACCACGATCACACAGAGCTTTTGCCTGTCCCGTCCTTTCCCTCTCCTGTAATCTGGAATGCTTCCTCAGAGCTTGTATCTTCCGGTGCCTCACTGAAGGAGTGGCTAGCCTGCCAACCTTCCCCTAGTCCACCCAATTTGCGACTGGCTTCTATTCAGAAACGGTGAGCCCGCATCTCAGCCCAGGTGCTGGGAATGATGCTGTTCCCAGAAGTTCAAGCCTCTGTCTGATTCCGGCTTGGATCCAGACAGTTCCTACAGTAGCACCTCTTGGCCTCTCCTAATTTCTAAGTTAAATACCCACCACTCTCCACCCGTCATTAAGGAAACCAGAGACTGCTTTAATTCACATGCCTTGATTTTCTTTTTGGACTCCTTAGTGGAGATTAAGAAGGCCCCCAGTCCGAGGCTGCACCATTGATTTACGGCTCATGACCTAACAAGAGTCTTAAGGGCTTTAAACAGCTGATTAAGAATGTCTGCCTGATTAGTCCTTGGCTCATCAGAGGTCTCCCCTGTGGTGACCTATGAGCATGTGAGGACTGCAAAAGCCACACACTTAGCTGAGTTCTTTGTCATTCTTAATATTTTGAATCCTGGAATTAGCACACCCAGATTTTCATTCTGCTTAACCATTCCGGTTGCATTGTAGGATTTGAGCAAATGCGACACAAAATCAGAAAGTCCTCCCTTCTCTCTCACAGGTCTTACTTCCTGAAGCTTTTAACATGGTCAAGCTGGTACTTAAAATACAGGACACCCAGTTAAACTTCAATTTGGGATAAACTTTACTTCAAAATTCAAATATTGTGTGGGACATCTACAAAAACTTGTTGGCTATTTATCTGAAATTCAGATTTAACTGGGCATCTTAAACAAGGGGTGATTTTAAATATTTGAAGAGGGGCCGGCACTGTGGCATAGCAGGTTGAGCGGCTGCCTGCAGTGCTGGCATCCCATATGGATGCCGGTTTGAGTCCTGGCTGCTCCACTTCTGATCCAGTTCTCTGCTGTGGCCTAGGAAAGCAGTGAAAGATGGCCCAAGTCATTGCGACCCTGCAACCATGTGGGAGACCTGGAAGAAGTTCCTGGCTCCTGGCTTTGGATCAGCACGGCTCTGGTCATTGTAGCCAACTGGGGAGTGAACCAGAGGATGGTTCTCTGGTTCACTCTCTCTGGTTCTCTCTCCCTGCCTCTTCTCTCTCTGTGTAACTCTTTCAAATAAATAAATATTAAAAAAAAAGTTTGCAGAAAGTAAAAATAAAATATAATGCACATTTCCATGAGCATTTTAAAGTCTCCTCATGCTTCATCTGAAAATTTTAAGTCTGGGTCCCTGGATCACCAGTTATGCTTGCTGCAGGCAGCTGCTACTACTGAGATTCAATGTAAGGAAGCAGACTCAACCACATCACATCATATCCATGACCAGCAACAGAACAACTACATCACTCTATCAATGCTGGGCCAGTTCTTGACAAATAAAACAAGTAAATACTGAACCTAAGCTTACATGCTTTTCATGGTCCATACTCACAATCCTTTATCTGTAACTTCAAAAGATAAAACTCTATTAAAACTGAAAGTTTGGGGGTGGGTCTTGAGGTGCAGAGGGTTAAGGTGCCCACACCTGTGCACTACACTGGAGTGCTGGTCCAAGTCCTGGCTACTCTGCTTCTGACCCAGCTTCCTCCTAACAAACCGAGGTGGCAGCAGATGACCACCAAGACTTGGGTTGCTGCCATCCATGTGGGAAACCTGGATTTAGTTCCTGGCTCATGGCGTCTGTCTGGCCTACCCCCTGGCTGTTGTCATCTGGGGAGTGAATCAGCAAGTGGATGACCCCTCTGTCTTTAAAATAAATAAATCTTAAAAATATGAAAAACTTTTATTTTCTGTAACTCATTTGGCAGCAACATCCAACCTATATGATGCTGTGTCTTTACTTATCTCATTACTTTATACTGCCATACTTTTGCAATACAAATATTTATTTGATCCCTGGGTCCTGATCCAGAACTCCTGGAAATTTAAATAATGTATGAAAAATATTACATAACCTCTAAAACCTGAAAAATTCTGAATTCTGTATAGGAATGACATCAAGAATTTCAAAAAAAAAAAAAGATTATGGCAAGAAAAAAGAAAAGATGTTACAGTGTGTTATCTAATGTAGCAGCCATTAGCCACATGTAGCTACACCAAACAGTATTCTTGTCTAAACTTAGAGCACTCTATGTATAAAACACCTATTGGATCTCAAAAGCTAAATATGGAAAAATAACATGAAATATCTACTTGCATGTTGAAGGAGTATTCTGCATACATGTTTTTTACATCGATTATTAATTTCACTTTTAATTTTTAATGTACTAGAAAATTGTAAATTGTGTATCTGGCTATTATGTTTCCAATGGATACAGTGCTTTAGAGACTATTTAGTGTAGAACCTGGTTCCTCCAGTGCGGGGAACCTGGATGAGAAAACGAGTCGGTTCAGCCGCTGCACGGCTGGAGCTGGACTCTTGGCCTCAACTCTTGGCCTAATACTCTTTCCGTTTCCTCTCTGAAGGCGCCAAGGACTGTCCATTTGCACTGGAATTCTAAGACCATTTTTAGAGTCTGAATGAGTTTTTGTAGGTCTTGTTGATGGCTGTTGTTAAATCAAAGACCAACTTCGAATGAATGGTTTCAGGCCTAACAGGATAATATGTAGAGCAGCAAGTGAAAAAGTTCATGAATTGCATTTGGTGAGCTGTGTCTCAACAGGCCCACAGCAGCAGATTCCGATCAGACTCCGAGGTTGGTGCCTTCATCAGCTCTGATGGAAACAGGTCAGGATGGAAAGTCACACTAAGCCTAGAGGGTACAGCAGACGTGGCTGATCTGGTTGGCGAACGGTATAAACAAAGGGCCAGTACTTTCAGAATGATTACTGCCTTGACATTAGTGTTCAGTTAAGATTTGGTCACCAGGGGCCAGCGCTGTGGCGCAGCGGGTTAATGCCCTGAAGTGCCAACATCCCATATAGGCACTAGTTCTAGTACTGGCTACTCCTCTTCTGATCTAGCTCTCTGCTATGGCCTGGGAAAGTAGTAGAAGATGGCCCAAATCCTTGGGCCCCTGCACCCGCGTCGGAGACCTGGAAGAAGCTCCTGGCTCCTGGCTTCGGATCGGCACAGCTCCAGCTGTTATGGCCATCTGGGGAGTGAACCATCGGACAGAAGACCTCTCCCTCTCTCTCTGCCTCTCCTCCCTCTGTGTAACTCTGACTTTCAAATAAGTAAATAAATCTTAAAAAAAGATTTTGTCACCTGATGGAATGGTTAATATCATCACGGTTGGGAGTCACGGTTCAGCAGTAAGTACAGCTCCCCTACAGGAAGTAGTGGGAAAGGACATCTTGCTCATCAGCACACCAGTTCTTGGATAAGTTCAAGAGAAACAAATCTCCAATGGGTGAGAAAACTTCAGAGGACAAAACAAAGCCACTAGCTAAGTGGAAGCACCCTGTGAATGCGGTGTGATTCCCTCTGGATACCCAGATCAGGGATGTGAAGGTCTCAGTGGATGCCATTCCCAGTGGACGGCACTGTGCACTCTGCAGAGGCCTCGGTCTCTTCCAAGAGCTTAGAAGGAAAGGTTCAAGTCAAGTGAAAGAGGGAAGAAGTCAACCTCACATGTAATTTAAGCCAGGACACACTGTATCAGCAGTGCTAATTTAAGCCAGGACATATTGTATCAGCAGTGTTCGGATGGAAGCACAGACCACCAAAAAAGCTAACTCAAAGTTGGCAGCCTGTGCTCAGCACACAGAGATGACCAAGAGAAACTGGAGAGAGTTCCTGCAGATGGAGAGGCAGTTACAATTTGAAGCTACAGAAGCACCTCCTGCACAGATTAATTTAGCTCTTTCAAAGCATTTTAGCTGGATTCCTTCAATCACGGCAACCAGCTGAGCATCTGGGGAGCATCAGGTCAGCAAGAACTTGGCTGACGAGTCAGAATGCTGGCTCTGAATTTTGACTTGACTGTGAAAGAACCTGAGCCACAGTTTCTTCATTAATAAAACACACAAGAAAATACCCCCTAGGGGGCTGCTGTGGGGCGTGAGTAAGATGCTAACCCCTCTGCCATCAGAGAGAAACAAATCTCTGCCAGGAGTCTACTGGCACTGCTCTTACACTTGACTGAAAGTGCACTCTCACAGAATGGCAGGCAGTTGCCCGTTTCTCCTCTCCCCTCCTTCCCCTCCACAGAGTTAAATTACCCACCACTTACTGAAAACATCCTGAAACGGGAGCATTTTGCCATTTAACTCATTGATGAGTCAGAAATTGCCCACTTAGCAAATTTTTAAAACACAGCCTATGACTTTGTCCTTCCATTCAGCCAGGACCTCCTCCTGCAGCAGACTACAGAGCCCAGGGAGGGGCAACCTTGGAAGTAGACACCCTTTCCACCTCATCCTAAACTGAGAACTTCTTAATGTGGGGCAAAAAAAAGTGAGGGGGCACTAGGAGCAGATTTAGTGTTCAGTTTGGCAATCACTGGGAATGGCAGCACTAATTCTTAAGTGCTGGGTAAAACCTAAGTCTTCTGATAAACCAGCGAAACTGCAGATAGCCCGATGCACATATGACAGGAAAAATGTTTATTATTCAGACAGGCCATACTTTTCATCTGTAAGAAAATACATATGTACTTAATTTCTTCTTTTATGTCTCTTTCTAGACTGGGATTATTAACCTGGGGTTCCTAAATAGAATAGAGGAGTTCATAAACGCATTAAAATTAAGTGCAGAGTCCATGCGTGTGTTTCTATGATGAGGAAGTCTTTTTTAATCCTCTGGGGGTGGGGGTGGGGGTGGGGGTGGTCCTGTGACCCACCCCCAACTGCATGCGCAATGAGCAACTGCTGCTCTGCGAACCACCACCGAGCCCAGTCCCCTCTGTGCTCCTAAGCAAAAGAGCTTTGTCCGGTAGTTCTCAGTAGGGGTGCTGGTGACATCATCCCTGGTGACTCCTCATTGGGTAGGGATATTCCACTCAACACACCGTTTGGCACCCCCGGCATCTGCTTATTAAATGCCAGTATCGTGTCCCTGGTGACTGTGACAAGCAACATCGACACCACACATTCTGAATCCCTCAGAGAGTGGCATTTCTTTTGCCTGAGGTGATCAAGTTTACCTGCCTAGGCTGTTCTTCCTTCATCAGAAAAATGAGAGAGACAGGCAAGATAACCTTCAGAGCCTCTTCCAGCTCCAGGATTTTCTAACTCCTCACATACAGTCCCCCTCTGAGTGTAGTGCCTGTTCTTCTTTTTTTTTATTCCCCCAGAAAACTTTTATTTAAGGATTATAAACTTCATGCATTTTATAAGTACAACTTTGGGAACATGGTGATTCTTCCTACCGTACCCACCAATCCCACCCCTCTTCCTCCTCCCCCTCCTATTCCCATTCTTATTATCTACTAAGATCTATTTTCAATTAAATTTATATACATATGATTAACACTGTACCAGGTAAAGAGTTAAACCATGCTGAGAGATGTGCGCCCCTTGGAGAGAACTGTAATGTACTACAAAAAGTGCACACTACTGAGGCTTTGCTCCTAGACTTGGCCCTGCCTGTGGTTGGCTACATGACTGTGGGCAGTCCTTCAACACCCATCAACTGAAACAGGATGAAATGACTGAGAAAAGCAGTCCCAGCTCCAAAACTGGATGGCTCTCTGCACTAAAAGCGTGGGAGGAGGGAGGTCTGTGCAACTTCCTACACCTCAGAGCCGTCCCCGCAGTCTCTGTCCTTACGTGGGATTATTCCAAGGCGGAGGCGGAGGCGGAGGCGGAGGCGGAGGCAGAGGACTCAGCAACCTGTTAATGTCTTCAATTTTTTTTTTTTTACAGGCAGAGTGGACAGTGAGAGAGAGAGACAGAGAGAAAGGTCTTCCTTTGCCGTTGGTTCACCCTCCAATGGCCGTCATGGTCGGCACACCACGCTGATCCGATGGCAGGAGCCAGGTACTTCTCCTGGTCTCCCATGGGGTGCAGGGCCCAAGCACTTGGGCCATCCTCCACTGCACTCCCGGGCCACAGCAGAGAGCTGGCCTGGAAGAGGGGCAACCGGGACAGAATCCGGCGCCCCGACCGGGACTAGAACCTGGTGTGCCGGCGCCGCAAGGCGGAGGATTAGCCTAGTGAGCTGCGACGCCGGCTTATGTCTTAAATGTTAATGACACAAATCTAAGAAACAGTCCAACAGAGGGAATATCCCATGTGTTCTTACTGACGAAAACTGTGGGAATCTGGGCATCTGAGCCACCTCCAGGGAAACAGCAATGCACCAAGCTGGGGTGCTGACTCCCCAACAGGCCTCTCTAACTCTCGAAGCAGTTAGGAGCCCACAACCTAATGTCAATGCACTTTAGTATGATGTGCTAATTTTGGCAATAGCTGCTCTTCATTGAACTACCCATGCCTTTACTAGCATCTGAAATCTCTGCAGACAGAACAGGGTAGGAATTCATCTTTGCCTTCTTGGCACACAGCTAGAGGAGAGCCCAGCATATAGTAGGGACTCAGACGAACGACTGCAGGAAGGCAGGAGTGGGCTGGAGAGCGACGAGGTGATGAAAGCAAGTTCAGTGTGCTTCTAGGTGGGGCTGGCCCAGGACAGTCTATAGAAGCGGCTTTTTCGCCTTGTCTCCTCTGACTCCCAGGAGAGTCAGAGAAGTGCTTGGTGTGTTAGAGCTCTGTCCCAGCAAATGACACACATCACGCACTCACACTCAGCCTGGGCAGTCCCGTGAAGCCAGCGGAACCACACCATTAATTCCAGCTATCCTGCTGCTCACTCTCTCGTGAGTGGCATCTAACGGCCAGTTCCTGCAACACTTTTCTCTAGAGATTTAACACCATGTAAGCAATTACTTCCAAGCAATCACTCTTCAAGTACTGAATCTAAATTTTCCTATTGAAAAGTGACAGCCTGTTATAGGGAAGACATGGACCCTGTGAGCAGGGTTTGCACATAGTATTCAGTGGATACAAGAAATCAGTATTTTATAATGACAATATGGTGGGGCTGATGCCTGCAGTGCCGGCGTCCCATGTGGACGCCGGTTCAAGTCCCGGCTATTCCGCTTCTGATCCAGCTCTCTGCTGTGGCCTGGGAAAGCAGTGGAAGATGGCCCAAGGGCTTGGGTCCCTGCGCCCACGTGGGAGACCGGAAAGAAGCTCCTGGCTACTGCCTACGGGTCGGCGCAGCTCCAGCCGTTGCGGCTATCTGGGGAGTGAATCAATGGATGGAGGACCTCTTTCTCGCTGCCTCTCCTTCTCTTTCCGTGTAACTCTTTCAAATAAATAAATAAATCTTTTAAAAAAGTGACAATATGGTATAGTTGATTCGACTCCCCAGAAACTGCCTCCACAATGTTGTTAACCCTGCCTATTTTCTGTTTCTTCCTCTTCTGCAGCCCAACTCTTGACCTTCTACCTCGACCGGGGAGCTCAACCTCACTTGCTTTCTTCTTGCTCTCCTGGAGATGATGAGGAGGTTATAGGTGGGGGGAAGGACATGGAAAGACTGGCCGGGATAAAAATGGGACTCACTAGAATCAAGCCCTTCCTGACCTGACTTACATGCATCTCCCAACCTAATTATGTAGCCATCTCCAGCTCTAAACTACTCAGGGGCACGGGATGTCTGGATTCTAACCACAAAAGACCCTCTACTACCCTGTTCAGGGCCTTCCCAACTTCCTAAACACATACGCCTGCCCCAGGCAGTCCAGTCTGACTCCTCTGTGACCTTCCCGAAATGGTGGTAGTGAGTAATACCATCATTTTTAGCATGTGGTATGCAAACATCCAACAGCTTCTGTGCACGACGCTGACCCTGAAGCAAACTGCAAGGTCATATGCCGAGAGGGCCAACCCAGAATTGCAGGAGGCTGCAGATGGGAGGGCTGTGTGCCAAGGGCGAACTGCCATGCCACCCAACCCCACGGAAGCACCTGTTCAGCTCCAGAACCTCTTCCCACCACACCATCCCCCCGTGCTTGAGAATAAGTACTCAATAAAACTCGTCTGGGCTGCGCATTGGCTCCTGTCAATTGTTGTAAGTGAGCCAAAGAACCTGGGGTCAGTAACAAGATGTTAGGGTAGGGTTTGGAGTTCACAGCTGGGTTGTAACTGGGAGTGGCAAAAGCCAGTCGCAGAATGTAGTGCCTTGGGATAGTCCAAAGGCCAAAACAGTGGCTGCAACAACAAGACGGCTTGAGAGTTTTCAGAACTTCAGTAATTCTATCGGCAATGCCCCTGCCCAGGCTTCTCAAAGAGGGCTGGAACTGAGGATACACAACCTTTCTGGGGAGCTTTGAGAATTGAAGGGGACCCTTAAATCTTATAAAATCTGGGAGCAAAGCTCAGCAGCAGAAATTGGCTATTGGGACCAAGAAAAACCAGGCCATAGCCACAACTGACTGTCCAGACCCTTTCAAGAGAGAAGCTCATGATAACTGCCTCTCTCTCGGGCAGGGCTCAGAAAACCCTGTCAGTGGATTGGGACCAGCAGAGTCCTCTCTCCAGCCAAGATCCCCTAGCCAAAAGTACTGAGGGTGCTGGAAAAGACCAAGACTTGAAAGAAAGCTCTGGGTTCAAGTCCAGATGGACAATTGCAACCTGGTCCTCTGACCTCAGCAAGCCACAAACTCCCAGAGTTTCCTTATCTGCTTATTAAGCAAAGGCACTGAAGATTTCAAGATCCTTTAAGATGTTCAATTCATCCAAATAATTATTTACTGAGTAACCTATGTGCCAGGTGCTTCCTAGGTGGTGGGGACACAGTCATCAACATGAAAGGCTAAAATCACTTGTCCTCGTGCAGCTTACATTCCGGTGGAAGGAAGCAGACAACACAGATAACAAGGAAGTTACACTGTAGCTTGGAGACTAATCAGTATTATAGGACAGAGCAGTACAGCAGGATAAGGAGAATCTGGAAAGCTGAAGTTGGGGGATGTGGCATGTTGCAAATGCTCTGAGATCTTTCTGGAATCTCAAAAAACACTTCCAAAAGTAAATTTCCAGTAAATAAAATGCCTATTGAGTTGACATAAACAAAAAGTGGAAAATGAGACTCATCATTTATGAAGCTTGAGAATAATCTTAATTGGCGTTTTTTGCCCTGGCTGTACCTCATTCCCATGAGGAGAAGGTGGATCTTATTTTCAGCACGCACGATGGGCTGGTGGAGGCAGTACTGACATAGAAGCTTCTGAAGCTTAGGAGAGGTGTGGGACCATTGAAAACTTTTTGACCTATTCATGCTTGGGACTGTTAGGCACCCCAGAGAGGAGTATATAGGTGGCAAGTAGCTTAGAGATTTTCTACCTAAGTCTCTGTAGTTACTGGTAGACTCGGACTTAATGGTCAGGGTCATGCCTGCCTATTCTAAATGGCAATCAATAACTTCATATCATTATAAAAAAAACAACTAACATTGACTGGATAAATTAGTAATAACTCATTGGAAACCAGACTATCGAGCTGAAACACGGGAGGGTGTCGGGGAGAGGATTAAAGAGGAAAAAACTAGTGTCCCTTTGGCTCTTCCTGCGTCTGGACACATTCCAATGAAGCCATTTAATCTACACCATTCCTAGAGCCAGTGACCCCAATCTTCCTTAGGAATTTACCTACAGCAGCTCTTCTTCAGTAGCAGGGACAGTGGTTCACGCCTGGAGAAGGATGAGACTAAGGCCATGGGGGATCTTAAATCATTAGCCACTAAAGCAGCTGAATACATTCCAAGAAGAAAACTCCCTCCTCCACAAGGCATTCATTATTTATCATTTTTGAATACGTGCTACTTCTTTCTTCTCTCCTTTCCTCTCTCCCCCTTCCTTCTCTCCTCCTTCCAAGCGTCTTCCTTTCCCTCACCTCCTCTTTCTGTCTCTTTCTCTTTTTTCTTTTGCAGAACTGGCTAACATGTTCACCTGAGTACTGAGAGGCAGAATTAATATATATTATATATTAATATATACACTCACATACACACATACATAGGTTATAATTTTCCTAACTGTAAATATACATAGGATAAATATATATAGGATATATAGAGGACATATAAATATATATATCCTAATTGTATACACACACATACATATGTTGTAATTTCCCTAATTGTAAATATATACAGGATATATAAGTATATACATCCTAGCTGTACATACACACACACGTGTTATAATTTTCCTAATTGTAACAAGTTGAGTAGAATAAGGGCGGGAAAGAACAAAGACCGACACGTGGCACGTGATGATAGATAGTGCCTGCCAATCTGCAGACTAAGAAAACACTGCACAGCACACTTGTACGTTTTAACCACTAAATGGTGGTGCCTGTCGACCACAATGCAAGTAATGGATCTCCTGGCAGGCATTTACCACATGAAGTCCAGAAGTTAATTGGCTCCCACATCTGATCCCAGGAAAGCCAATGCTTGGAAAGGTCACTGGAAAATCAGGACGTTTCACAGAACGTGCATTATTATCTAGCTTTCCTAAATTCCCACTTAACATCTTATTCCGTCCTTCATGCCCTCTTTTCTGAAAATCTAGGTATCTGATCTTTGAATTCTGGGACAATCAGTGGGCAAATAATGTAAAGCTTGATGTCAAGGAGTATTCGGAGGCTTTCTCTGCTGGCAACATTGATTTACACGGTTACAGTTTCTAATAAAAGAGAAAGCCTTCTTTCCACTAGATTATCTCACCTTACTAGTGACAATGTATATACTAAAGCTCTCTAGAATCATTCTATAGCTCCTATTTTTTTTTAAAAGATTATTTGAAAGTCAGAGTTATACAGAGAGAGAAGGAGAGACAAAGAGAGGTCTTCCATCCGCTGGTTCACTCCCCAGTTGGCAGCAATGGCCGGAGCTGCGCTGATCCGAAGCCAGGAGCCAGGAGCTTCCTCCAGGTCTCCCACGTGAGTGCAGGGGACCAAGAACTTGGGCCATCCTCTACTGCTTTCCCAGGCCATAGCAGAGAGCTGGATGGGAAGTGGAGCAGCTGGGACCTGAACCAGCACCCATATTGGATGCCGGCACTGCAGGTGACATCTTTACCCACTACGCCACAGCGCCAGTCCTCTATAGCTTCTAGTAAACATGTTTACAATACATATTCAAGTTATGAAGTGGAGTAAACAAGACTTGGGAGTCAGCTTTCTCTTCTCTGTTTTCTTGAATGTTCCCAATACTAACATGACTTTCACTGTACCCTCTGTAATTCTCCAACACTTAGGCTCACATACATCAGACTAAGGAGTCTGACATCCTGCATTTCTACAAGCTTCCAGGTGATGCCAAAACTCCTGCCAGCAGCAGAGGTCTGTATTTCCACACCACTATGGCCACATCGACTCGCTGTGCTTTTCATGTTCATACTTCCTTCATCTTCTTCACAGATGACCCACAAACCCATTCCACTTGTGGTAAGTACTTTGCATATTCATGGCCTCATTTTTTATGCACAAACTCTAAACCTATATCATGAGCTGTTTCAAAAGGGAGGGCTTAGGGTATCAATGCTTCTTTCCATGATGAATTTGTGCCCAGAGTAGAAAGCAGATTATGGCAGCTTGAAGGCGGGGGGGGCGGGGGGGAGTCGTGGAGGGTGGGGGGTGGAGGGGTGATACTGTCTTTGCTACAAAATGGTAACGTCAGCTCTGGACCTAAATTCAAACCCAGGCTTCCTGCAGAGAAAACCACAGTTCCAAGCTCACAGAATGAGCAATCCAGACGAGTGAATGCGAATGCATTAGTAATCTATGCCCAACTGGAAAAAGATCTGAAGGTAGATTTCTTTGGGTGAATCAACACGGTCGTCTTTGTCTCAAAAGAATATCTATGATCTAAGAATTTTCACCTCCGGATCCCTGATACTCCGTAACTCACTGATGAGCTGGACATCTGTTTTCTCCTTTGTTGGAAGATACACTGACCATTCCATGGACAGAAGGAGTATCTGCTCTGAGACAGTCTCAGGCTGCGAAGGCTGCAGGAAGAAGGCAATGCCGCCTCAGCGGAATGACTTCCACAGCAGACCCCCCCACCTCTGAGTGCTGTGTGGTCTGGAGACGGCAGCCGTACTGTGCCCAGGTGCTTTCTGTATGCCGTACTACAAAACTTTGGGCTATCTGTGCTGTTCTTATCCTTCTGTTGCTAACTTTGGGCTGCTTGATTAAAAGTCCACCCTTCCTGGGGCTGGCATGACTGATAAAATTCACACACAAAACAATGAGTTTCACTTTTTAGTATCTTAGAATCCTAAGTATTATTACTTCAAGCACTTCTTTTCACTTTTCTAATGGGTGAAGGAGAAAAGATACAGCATTCATAAGTTTGGGGGAAATTTTCATGTTACATTTATAAGTCAGATTCTTTAAGCACTGAAATGATTTACTTTAACTGTAATTAGCTTAGCATAAAAGCACAGTAAATAGTGCCATACAAAGCATACCAGAAAAGCTTACGTAGCTCTCAAAGGTAGCAAACTTTCAGGTAATAACTTAGTTTTGAATGCAAAATGATCCTTGTACTTCACTTGCTTGTGCAGAAAATGGAGTTGCAGAGGTTTCTCGCTTGTTACTCCAATTCCTTCCCCTTAATTTACCATTATAGTATTTGGATTATTTTCCTCCAAGGAACTACAAACAAGCATTTCCAGTTTCACCACGCAGGATGCTCTTGCCTGGGTTTCCCCCTTTTTTTTTTTTAATTGCCTCTTTAAAAGTTATTTATTTGAGAGAGAGAGGAAGGAGGAGAAAGGGATCACGCACACCAACGTCCAAAACAGCCTCGGCTGAGCCAGGGTGGAAGCCGGGAGCTGGGAACTCGTCTAGGTCTCCAACGTGGGTGGCAGGAAGCCACTGTCTCAGCCATCAGCGCTGCCTCCCAGGATCCACATTAGCAGGAAACTGGAGTCAGGAGCCTGGGCTGGGAGTTGAGTTCAGCTATTCTGATGTGGGATGCAGGCATCTTCACTGCTAGGCGGAGTCCCTGCTCTCACATCTGGGGTTCTTAGGATGCCTGGGATTTCTACCTCACCTGGGGCATCCTCAACACGTGAGGGCTTTGCAAGAGAACAAAGCAATTAGCTTACACGGCTTTATAAACCATCACCTGTGACCCACAAGAGCAAAGAACTTCCAAAAACAGAGAAGGGACGTGTAAATATTTGAAAGAGAGTTTCCAATTTTTATTCTAATAGCAGGGTATTCAGGAAAAAATTGTTTTATAATGTCAAACCAAGAGCCTATTTGCCTCAAAATATTTGGAAGAAAGATGCCTCTCAGAAAATGGATTCTATCTGGAGATTTTTGGAAAACGATGCTTTTTCACAGAGGGGTACTTTTACTAGACTGCAAATTCCTTGAGGGCAGCAGTGCCACCTACTCTGGACATCCCCAGCACTCACCAAGCCCGACACACAGGGCGTCTCCCACACTGCTGAAGGACTGAATCTCCAGGAATCTGCAAGTATTACAACTCTCACCTCAACCAGTGACTAACAGCCTTGCGGACGGTGCTCGCTGCTTTCTTTATACCCTGTGCCTTGGCTCATGCGCTCATAGCAACCTATAGCAGTGACAACGAAGGCTCAGCGCTGTTTCTTGTCTCTCCCGTTTCTGTTTGAACAACCTTTCTATGTTACTATGGTAATGCCTGGGACCAGGATGCTCTGTAAATGAAAGTGGAAGGAGGAGATCATGAGATTGATGCAATTCACAGAAAAAATCTGCCCAGAGGGCAACTGCCTTTGCAATCAGCAAAGCATGTGCATGTCCCATTTTATAATAAATGCACTCAATTAATACATGACACCATGTAGGAGAGATAAAATATGTCAAAACAGGGAACCACAAGGTCCAGGGAAACTGCATTACACATGAGAATAGAAGCAGGTGAGTATTGTAAGACACTTGAAAAATACCAAGGAAACTTTACGGCAGGGGCAACACAACAACAAAAAAACACATCTTTGTGACACTTGCCCTCTGACATGTACAACTTGAAGGCCATGTACAACCAAAGGCAGAATTTGAGACAGGGCGGAGAAAAGAGAATGAAAGCTAACGCTTGAGACAAAACAATAAGCTTCCCCAGAGTGGTTTTCACTATGCTAACTTATGAAAACCCAAGCTGGAAATGAGTCCGACTGCCTGAAGCAGGCGCTGTGCCACCACAGGAAACCTTTGCTGCAGCTAATTTTGTGTGGGACATTTGAAGAGCAGCTATGGCTTCTTGATTTATGGCTTCATTAAAATGTTCGGGTTTCAATTCTCCATCAACATTTATTGGAATTAGCAGCTTCTTAAATGAAAATATTCAATGACAAATTAATGCAGTTTGGATCCTGTGAGAGAGAAAAGTAGAGCACTCTATGCTTCCTACTCCAGCGGGAAAAGAGGGATAGTTTGTGGTACCGGGTACCAGTGAGTCTCAGGAGTAACTAGGTGAGAAGAGCTAAGTGAGAGCACAGAGGGGAGTCTCCCATGCCCAGCCAGGAAAGTGTCTGCGAATTCTCCCAGGAGAACAAGAGTGTGAGCTTCCTAGGCAGGAACTGAACGTGTTTTTTCATGTTTTACAACACTTATGTGACACAGATGGTGAATAAATGGACTGATGGATGGATGAACCAGATAACACTTGCAGGAAGAGTGCCAATTTTTCTTAAGATTTCTTGGGGCTATTGTGCACAGTGAGTAAAGCCCATTGCCTGAAAAACCAGCATTCCACATGGGTATGGGTTTGAGTCCTGGCTGCTCCACTTCTGATCCAGCCCCCAGCTACTGCACCTGGAAAATCAGTGGAAGACAGCCCAAGTGCTTGGGGCCCTGCACCCATGTGGAAGACCCAGAAGAGGCTCCTGGCTCATGGATTCAGTCTGGCCTAGATCTGACCATTGTAGCCATCTGGAGAGTGAACCAGTGGATGGAAGATCTACTTCTCTGTGTCTCTCCTTCTCTCTCTGTAACTGTACCTTTAAATAAAATAAATCTTTTCCAAAAAAAGGAAAGATTTCTCATTGACCATTTCTTCCAATTACCCCAAGACACAGAGATGACATTGTTATTACCAGGAACACTAAGATCAACAGATCTCTTCTCTTTACAAATCCAAATGTGGACAAACAGCTGAGGAATGGAGAAATCCAGATGGAAACCTCTCTGGTTAGGGCATCTTTTATCCTATTGGCTTGCCAGGGTTGACTGAACTTTGCTCCCTCACTCTGCAGCATCCAATCTGCAAGCAAGTCCCACCGACGACCACACATGCCTCCTGCCTGTCTCCTGCCCATCTCCAGGGCTACCACCCGAGACTGAGCTATCACTTGACAACATGACCTCTTTCTAACTGGTACCCCTGCCTCTGCTGAACCCCTGCAATCAATTCTCCACAAAACAGCCAGTTTTCAAACTGTTTCTCTGTGTAGATTCCCCAGTGGCCACTCCTCACACTTAAAATCCAGGCTTCCCACTCTGGTTCAGCCACTGCGCACCAATCCCAGTCCTCATTCTCCTGCTCACTCCATCTGGCCACAACAGGCCCTCTTCTGTTCCTTGACAATCTCAAGCATGTCCCCACTCAGGGCCTCACTTGGCACATCCTTTTCTATTCTCCACGGCAGGGTAGACTTCTTACCGTCCAGATTTCAGCCTAATGTGATCTACTCTGAGATGCCTTTTGTGACCATACACACTAATCAGCAGTCCCCGCTAGCACAATAATATCATTAATTCTCTGCATAGGTTTCTTCTGATTTTTTTATTTTGCCAGGCAGAGTTAGACAGTAAGAGAAAGAGACAGAGAGAGAGTTATAGACAGTGAGAGAGAGACAGAGAGAAAGGTCTTCCTTCCATTGGTTCACTCCCCTAATGGCTGCCACTACCAGTGCTGCACCAATCTGAAGCCAGGAGCCGGGCACTTCCTCCTGGTCTCCCATGTGGGTGCAGGGCCCAAGCACTTGGGCCATCCTCCACTGCACTCCCGGGCCACAGCAGAGAGCTGGACTGGAAGAGGAGCAACCGGACTAGTACCCAGCACCCCAACCAGGACTAGAACCCGGGGTGCCGGTGCCACAGGCAGAGGATTAGCCTAGTGAGCCATGGCGCCGGCTGTTTCTTGTGATTTTTTTTTAATGTCTATTGCCTGGGTTCCTCTACTGATCTGTGAGTTCCAGGAAAGCAGAGATCTTACTAATCTTATTCACTATGTAGAATAATGCCTTGCACATAGTAGGTACCCAATATTCTTAGTGAAAAATAAACAGCAAGACCAAAACTATCACAGGTGAGCAACTTCACAATACTTCACTGAATGCAGGTGTGTGAACCAGGACAGGAGCTGGACAAAAACACTCAACATCTGACTCAATGTGTACATGAGTTGATGAGCTGGCCTGGCTTCCGGGAGCCTTACTAACCCTGTGTTCCCCAAACCCCTTCTTGGTTCCAGGCTCTGCAGATCCTTTCCTGGGCTGGTCTCCATAAGGCATTCACCTATGTGGACCCTGGGGAGTCTTCCATGGGCATCTGCCTGTTCTGTGCCAACCCTGGAACTACCCCCTTGGCCCTTTGGGCCATTTAAAGTCCTGATCATCTGCCAGACCTATTTATCTGAGGCCTGTCTTATTTACAAGAATTACAGCCACTCTGCAGGTATTGGAACACATCTTTGCTCCCTATGTCTCTTCTCTAGTGGCCACTGAGAACTCTATAAGGACACAAAGATACTCTTTCTCTTCCTGATGTAAAATTTATAGGTCTTTTTTGTAACCCATTATTTTCCCTAACTGCGAACTTAGAGTAAATGAAGGAACTCTGGACTTGAAGTCAGAGATCAAGGGTAAAAATCCCACCTAGAGTTTACTTACAATACAACCCTGAGCATGTTACTTAAACTCATCAAGCCTTGGTTTTCTCATCTGCATAACTGGGCTAATACTGTCTACATCTAAAATAAATATGTGGGCTCACTGGGGCTTGTACTTTGCAGGCAATCATCTCTGAGTCAGGAGGGGAAGCCTGTAGCTGATGGACTTGTCTCCCTCTCACTGACTTCCTCTGGTGGTTTCTCAAGTACTCAAAGAGAGAGATTCTTCCAAAACTCCATAAAAAGAATTTCATAACATCAAACAATCCTTCTTTGATTATTAAAACACAATTCTCATAAAAGAAAGACGACATCTCACCATGACACACTACACAAACACTCAAAGCAAAGTGAAATAATCAGACTAAGTCTGTTACAGCACAAAGTCAGACAAATAACAACACTTAATTAGATAACACTTTGACTCAGCAGTAACATATCATGTGCCAAGAAGGCTTCACTGATGACTGAAGAATGTTAATGGACCTGCTCGCTGTGACTGAGAAGCTACACTTCATGATATCCTGGGACTGAAGACTAAGCCAAGGGAAGATGTAAGGATTGCTGCAGATGGGCAGCAAAGACTAAAACAAATTTTCTTCAAGTCAGGAACAGAGCCTGCTTAATATCACCTATGTGAGAACATTCTTGTTCTCTCAGCCTTACATTTAAGCCTTCCTACAATTTGTCAATAAATTCTAGTCACTTAAAGGCAGAAATTAGGGAACTATTTCAACTCTTTCAAAATCCTTTTAGATAAAGGGAACAAATTTCATATACACAGTTTTAAAAGCATAATTATATTTCCCATCTTACTCTCTTTCTCTCTCCCACTCTCATTCCTCTTTCCTTTCTTATTTTTCTTTTAATTTTTTACAATGACATACTTCTAATTTCCTTTATAAATCATAAACTCAACCCTCCACTAAATAAAGAAGTCAACAAGAAGTAAGTAGAAAAGCAAGAGTATAGACAAAGGTATAAGCAGTAATCAAATCTCAAAATGCCGATTTCACTCATATATATTACTTTTCTGGTACTCTGCCTATTAGTTACCACAAATCAGGTAAAACACATGATGGAATACTACTCAGCCATAAAAAAGAATGAAGTCCTGTCTTCCACAACAAAATGGATGAAACTGAAGACTATTATGCTGAGTGAAATCAGTCCTAAAAGACTTATGAACAACAACTCTGTAAGAATAAAGTTTTCCTTTGGAAAGCTTCCTTCAGGCTACAAGGTGCACTGAGCTGGTCTTCTGCAAAGCCCTCGTCTGTGATTGGAGAGCTCTCTGCTCCAGCGGTGCTCCATACACAGGTTCTGACACCACAAAGATGAGACTACAAACACCAGATTTATGGGATATAGAGTGAGCGACAACCACCAGTGCTGGAAACAGATGCTGTCTATTCATGACTGCGCTGACATTACCACAAATAGCACACTGGACTTCAGAGAAAGAGGTTATAACTGTTCCCAGCTGACAGGGGAGGAGGCACGCCCAAGTCCTCCAGCCAGGAAACTGCAGAGCTAGGATCAGAAAGCCCACTTTGGCACAGGCATTGTGACACAATGGCTAAGCTACCATCTGGAAAGCCTGCATCCCATATCAGAATGCTAGATCAAGTCCCAGCTGCCCCGCTTCAAATCCAGCTCCCTGCCAATGCGCCTGGAAGGCATCAGAAGATGGTCCGTGTGTCAGAGACCCAGATGGGATTCCAGGCTCCTGGCTTTGGCCTGGGTGACCCTGGCTGTGGTGGCCATCCGAGGAGAGTGAACCAGTAGATGAAAATCTCTTTCTCTGTCTCTCTCTAGCTCTAACCTTCAAATAAATAAAATAATCTTAAACAAAAGAAAGTTTACAATCTTCTCCTGTATCTTATAGCCTCCCAAAAGTTCATATTATTGATATTTACAGTCCAATTTATTAGATTTAGGCATCCCAAGAAGAGAAAAAACATAAGATTTTAATTCTCAGGTAGTTCTTGCTAGAACGTGGGAGACCCAAAAGGAATTCCAGGTTCCTGACTTTGGCCTGCCCCAGTATTGGCCATTGTGGCCATCTGGGGAGAGGGAACCAACAGAAAGAAGTTTTTTCTCTCTGTTTCTCACCCTTTCTCATAGCTCTACCCTTCAAATAAATAAAACAATCTTTTTTTTTTTTTTAAAAGAAAGTTCATATTCTTCTCCTACATCATACGGCTTCCAAAAAAGAGCACATTATTGACATTTATTTCCAGTCCAATTTATTCAATTTAGGTGTCCTGAGAAGGGGAGAAAAAGAGAGAACTTAATTCTCAGATAGCTCTTGTTGGCAGTGCCAGAGCTTGAGGCTGCTGTCTGGGCACAAACTTCACCAGGGCACCAGATGGACCTGAGTCTAAATAAAAACTGTGACCGTTTTCCTCAGTTCTTATCTAATCCTAACCACAATCCTTGTATTCAGATCCCTTCTAAAAAGCTCTGTGAATAATAGCACTTTCATTACTTATTTTGTATTTATTAGGTAACAGATATTATGCTTGAAGTTTATGATAAGTAATTAATTTCAAAAAACTGCAGGAAAGTTATTTTTCCCTCCAGACAGACAAGCAAACTGAGGCAGTGAGCAAACGGCGGAACCAAGGTTTGAATCCAAGCATGCTGGAGCTCAAAAGGCAAATTTATTATTTTATATAGCTCTTAACCAGGGCATAGAACGCTAAAATAAAATTGGCATCTTAAACACTTGAAAATAAAGCATAAATAGCAAAGCTAAAGGTCAAACTAACTTAGCAATGCATGAGTTTGAGTTTGTTCCTCACCTTCTCCAGTCATGCTAAACGTGTAATAGAGCCATAGAATAATGACATTCCTAGAAATTTTTACAAAAACCTGCTTTTGTAAAACGCAATTGCTGCTTCTATTAAGATTCGCAGCTCTTGCAATCTAAAAATCAGGCAGAATTCTGAAAACACAGCAAAGGAGTAACTGAGTGCTTCACATTTACTTGTGACTCAAAAGACAGCAAAAAGGGGAAATCTCCAACTATGCTAAGGCCCAGGGCCACAAGAACAGAAGGGTGCTTTTTCAACAGCACTAATAACGAGCTAATCTTGCAACTGATGGAGCTTAAATGGCAGCACCCTTTTCCAATAAATATAAAGATACAACTCCAATAAATAAAGGAAGCCCTAACTTTTCTCAGAAAATGTTCCCTTAAGTTATACTTTGTCCTTTTGTTCACAGCACAGAAAACATTTTAGAATTCCTCCCCACCCCTCTCCTTCTCCCTTCCTCTGCTCCTAGGATAGAGAGCACATTCTGCTTCACCCAGAGTCCTGGGGACAGAGTCGCAGCCAGAGGCAGAGGCTGAGGAGCACTGAATGGGGACAGGTGCTGGGGAACGCACCTCTGCCCCTGAGCCGAGTCAGGGAGCTGAGTCAGCAGCAGCTGTCTCGAAGTCAAGGCCACGAGACATGACCATCTGAGGACTCCCTGGATTTCAGCACTGGCCCCATCCAGTTTTACCGAGGGGTACAGGCTGAGGCAGCCAGCTTGTGTCAGCCTAGCCCACCACATGGCCTGTAAACGGCTTGGGAGCACTACCTGAATCACTTTTCTGTCTTTCCAGAATCATTTTGTAGCCTGGTGGAACTACAGTAACAAAATACCTAGCTTGGGTGGCCTACAAAGACCAGAAATTAATTCTCATAGACTTGTAGGCTGGAAGTGCAAATCCAAGGTGCTGGCAGATTCCAAGTGTGGTGAGGGTCCTCTTCCTGGTGTGCAGACAATGCACGTTTTGCTGTGAAGAATCACTTCACCTGGCAAGGGAGCTACCTACAGTCTCTTCTTTAAAAAAAAAAGTTATTTTTTTAAAGGTCAATTTTTTATTCATTTGAAGGGCAGAGTTCTAGAGAGGAGAAGAGGCAGAGACAATTCTCCATCCACTGGTTCATCCCTAAAATGGCCACAACAGTCAGTGCTGGGCCATGCCAAAGTCAGGAGCTGGAGCTGCTTCCTGTTCTCCCACGTGGGTGCAGAGGCCCAAGCACTTAGGCCACCTTCTACTGCTTTCCCAGGCACAACACCAGGGAGCTGAATCGGAAGTGGAGCAGCCAGGACTCCAATAGGCATCCATGTGGGAAACCAGCATCTCAGGCGAGGCTTAACCTGCTAAGCCATAGGCAGGCCCCTACAGTCTCTTTCATAATGACACTAAGCCCTTCAGGAGGACTCCACTCTTAACTGCCCCAAAAGTTCCACTTCCAAATCACATGGGGGATGAAGATTTCAATATGTGAATTTGGGCAGTAGAGGGGACACAGACATCCAGGGCATAGCAGGCCGAATGCTATCTCCCACGGGACTCAGGGCATGCGAACTCTGATGCACTCATCACCCTTTCCGCCAAGGTACCTGAGAAAAGAACCATGAGGCAACCCCTCCTAGTGCCCTTCACGGGAGGAACTTGCCTCTAGTGAAACATGTCTGGACCTCCGACCTCCCCAACGGGCCAGTGCTGCACACTCAGTGAGGGAGCAGTGCCTCACACAAGAACTGGCTGAGGGTTACAGCCATGCGGCTTCCCCTTTACCCCGCTCAGAAACACAAGCTAATCCCACAGGGACTTTCAGCCCATTTCTTGCGTCCTTTTACTCAGTTAATAGCTCTCAAAGAGGGGGAACATGGAGAGGTCTATAAAAGTTTTCAACTTCATCCCAATTCACCAACTTGAGTTTTACAATACCATTGAACTGACGAGAGAGTCACTTGCTTTACAGAGAGAAACAAAACACTTCTTTAGGTTTTGTTTCAGGGGGATCAATTTTCAAGAGTCAGTGATATTGGGGTCAGGTTCCACTGATTCAAATTCTGGACATGAGCAAATGCTTAAAACATGGAACAATGTATTGCTTTTATAAGGATTATTAATAATACATTTGTAACAATTCAGAGATTGGCTATAAACCTTCAGAGACAGAATGAGAATGTGATCTGTGGACAGCAACAGCCATGAATCACTTTGATATATTCCTCACAGTGGCACCTCATCTCCTGCAGTTCTGGGATTGGTTACCAGTCTGCAGTCAATTCTCCAGTAATTCCCACAAGCACCACATCACTCATCAACTGTGACATCTTGGGTTGTAAAAGAGGTGCTGTTATGTAACACCGGTGCTGTTTTAGCAGCCTAAGCCTGTGACTATTAAGACAGCCTCAAATGAGATGATATCAATAAACTCCTGCTGCCTCTGCCTAAGACATATAGCAGAGAAGGCGCAGTGTGCCCTCGAGGGCATCTGACGTCAGAGTTAGCAGAATGGGCACTGTGTGCATGGCAGTTTCCATGATCACCGTCCCTCGTCCCAAGACACAACCCACGACCCAGTGATTTTCCCTTTTCACATTCCCCTTTTCCAGATTTCCCACTAAGGTCATAATAATTTTACAAAGTGAGTTGGGGAGTACTTGACTGGTTAGTAAAAGAACCAGGGAAAAGGAAAATAACTTGCCCTTACTGTTCTTTCTGATATTCGGATTGATTTCTTTCTTGTTCTATTTATCCTACTTTCCCTCTCTGTCCATGCCCCCTGCCCCCTTATTGATCACCTTCTTTGGCCTCAGGTTTTTTCCCACCTTAATCCAACAGGTCTGCCTACTGGTTTGGAAGTTATAAATATATCCTATCTCCCTTTTTTTCTTTCTTTCTTTCTTTTTTTTTTTTTTTTTTTTTGACAGGCAGAATGGACAGTGAGAGAGAGAGACAGAGAGAAAGGTCTTCCTTTGCCGTTGGTTCACCCTCCAATGGCCGCCGCAGCCGGCGCGCTGCGGCCAGCGCACCGCACTGATCCGATGGCAGGAGCCAGGTACTTATCCTGGTCTCCCATGGGGTGCAGGGCCCAAGTATTTGGGCCATCCTCCACTGCACTCCCTGGCCACAGCAGAGAGCTGGCCTGGAAGAGGGGCAACCGGGACAGAATCCGGTGCCCCGACCGGGACTAGAACCCGGTGTGCCGGCGCCACAAGGCAGAGGATGAGCCTAGTGAGCCGCGGCGCCGGCTCTCCCTTGTTTTATGAAGGCAATTTTCCTATACCTACCTAAACTCAACAGTGTCTAAGTTCACTGCTGGATTCTCAATTCTCTCAAACAATACAAGGAAATTAAAAGACTTTGATTCTATTCACTCAGTTTTTTTAAAGATTTATTTATTTATTTGAAAGGCAGGGTGAGAGAGAGACAGACAGACTTCCATCTGCTGGTTTACTCCCCAAATGGCTGCAATGCATGGAGCTGGACCAATCTGAAGTCAGGAGCCAAGAGCTTCTTCTGGGTCTCCCACGTGAGTGAAGGTGCCCAAGGACTTGGGCCATCTTCTACTGCTTTCCCAGGCCGTAGCAGAGAGCTGAATCAGAAGTGGAGCAGCCAGGACTTGAACCGGCACCCATATGGGATGCCGGCACTGCAAGCAGCATCTTTACCCGCTACACCACAGTGCTGGCCCCTCACTCTTGTCCAACTTAAATGCTATCATTGTCTCTTGTTACTCCTCAGTCTTGTTTACTTTTCATTAACCCCGAAAAATTAGACATTATATTATCTGAAACAGAAATGTTTGACTCTGATAGTTGTCAATTTCTTTGCTGACTGTTCCTTCTTACAGTTTATATCTGAAATCTCCTTATTTTACCCTCATGCTATAAAGATTGTTTCTGTGAATGCTTAATTTAAAATCGATCATTATTTTCCATCAGCACTTTAAAGGTGTTATCTCACTGTCTCCTTGATGTGGGGTGGTTGGGAAGTGAAGCCCCACTTCAAATGTCATTCCTTCCTAAGGAACCTTTCCTCTGTTCCTGCTTTAGGACTCCCCAAACACTCCCCCTTTTTATCTTTTGCAGTTTCATTGTTTACATGTCCAGGTATGGAGTTCTTAATGTTTACTCTTCTAAGGATTCACAGTATTCCCAGAATCTGACTATTCACATCTTTTATATATACTAAAAAATACTCTAAGCACTGTCTTGAAACATTTCTTTACCTCTGTTCTCTCCTAAAAGATTTACTTATTTGAAAGGAAGAATGGCAGAGACAAACAGATGAGAGAGATCCTTTCTAAAGATTTATTTTATTTATTTGAAAGACAGAGTTACAGAGAGAGGTAGAGACAGAGAGAGAGGTCTTCCATCCGGGGGTTCACTCCCCAGATGGCTGCAACAGCCGGAGGTGAGCCGATCTGAAGCCAGGAGCCAGGAGCCTCCCCGGGGTCTCCACATGGGTGTAGGGGCCCAAGCACTTGGGCCGTCTTCCACTGCTTTTCCAGGCCACAGCAGAGAGCTGGATCGGAAGAGGAGCAACCCAGACCAGAACCAGCACTCATATGGGATGCCGGTGCTTCAGGCCAGGGCTTTAACCCACTATGCCACAGTGCCAACCCTGGGAGAGATCTTCTATCCACTGGTTCACTCCCCTCATGGCCACAACAGCTAGGGCTGGTCCAGACTGAAGCCAGAAGCTAGGAACTCCATCCTAATCTCCCACATGGATGGCAGGAACCTGAGTAAGCCATCAACTGCCACTTCCCAGTGCTATTAGTAGGGAGACAGAACACAAGCAGAGAAGCCAGGACTTAAACTGGCCCTCCAAAATGGATATCCCACTGTAGGTATCCCAAGCATGCGCTTAACCCACTATGCCACAATGCCTGCCCCGTTCTCTGCTTCCAGAACTCCCAATTATGCCTTCTCACACTCCTTTCCAGGTTTCAGTCTTTCAAACTTTTGAACTTCTATTGCTCCATAATATATTCCAGGTAATTTCTTAAACTCTGTGGTTGAGTACACTGATTCTTTTAAAAGATATTTAATCTGCTGTTCAACCCATCCACTGAGTTTCAAATTCCAATCATTATATATTTCTTAAATCTATGTGTTCTAGCTGGTTCTTTTTTCAATTCAGTCAGTTTTGATAGTCTACCATCTCATAATTTCCCCCATTTCCATCTTTTATTTGTTTAAACATATTTACATAATATAACAGATCATGTGGGTGGGCTTTTGGGCCAGTGGCTAAGATGCTGCTTAGGGTACCTGCATGTCTTGCTCAAGCACATGGTTTGAGCTGTGGCTCCTTTGCTTCTAGTCCAGCTGCCTGCTGGGCAGCAGGCGAAGAAGGCTCAAGTGTCAGAGTCCCTGCCACGCATGGGGGACACCCGGATTTAGTTCAGAGCACATGGTTGTCACCAGCCCAGCCACGGCTGCTGAGGGCATTTGGAAAATGGATCAGAGGGTGAACGATCTGTCATTTTGAAAAAATAAAAGTATTCAAAATAAAATGACTGCAGCAATATTTGTAGCTTGAAATGGCCTCTGAGAAACTTGCCAGCCCTTTAAGAGCTGAGGTCTAGTTTCGCTTCGTTCAAACCCTGCCAGGCCACTGTCATTTCCTGGGTGAACAGAATCTTGTGGGAGTGACACTGTGACTGTGAGGCCAAGCTAGCGAAGGTCATGTGAGTTCTCTGCCAGGCGCCCTCTGTAGATATCCCGGCAGCCAGCCCCACGGCTGTGAAGAAGCCGAGGCCACATCTTGGTGCTGTGGCAGAAGCATTGTGAGCATGAACCACCAGAAATCTGCAAGCGGAGCCTGCAGAGCACAATAGTAGTCAGCTGGTGAGTCACTCCAGCCTCAAGTCCTTGAGCTGAGGACCAGGGGGATGGAGCAGGGACAAACCACTCCCTCTGTACCCCACTTCCTGACCCACAGACTCCATGAGCAAAACAAGTGGCGGTTTTAGGCCACTGAGTTCTGGGATAGTTTTTTCCCCAAGGATTTGGTGGTATTTCATGGATTCCTTTTAAAATGTTGGTTGACTGACTGACTGATTTGAAAGGCAAAGTAAGAGAGAAAAAAGAGCGAGAGAGAGAGAGACAGAAGGAGGGAGAAAGACCTTCTACCTGCTAGTTTGCTCCCAGGTAGCCTCAGTAGGTGCCAGGAACTCTGTCTTGGCCTCCCATGTGCGAGTGCATAGGTTTGAGTCCTGCATTTGCGTCTGTTCCAGCTCCCTGCCGATGCACAGCCTGGGAGGCAGCAGGCGATGGCTGAAGTACTTAGGCCCCTGCCACTCATGTGGGAGACTAGGAGTGAATTCCCAGCTCCTGGGTTTGGCCTGGCCCATCCTTTGCTGTTGCAGGCATCTGTAGAGTGAACTCACAGATAAAAGAGCTCCCTCTGTCTCTTTCTCTCTGCCTTTCACATAAGTGAAATAAGTTAAAAAAAAAAAATTAAAACACTATTAATAATAGTGTAGATGTATGAGAGATGCTGAAAACACATTTTTTTAAAAATGACTAACAACCAACCAATGAAAACATTGCAATCAATGAAAATAGGTGAAATTAAATTAACTACTGTGAATAAGAACAGACCTCCCACAGACAGATGTAGAATTCAAAAAGCCTATCAGAATCAGTTGTATGTTTTCATTTTCTTTACAAATCTGAGACTATCTGAAAGTTAAAGGGCTTTTTAAAATTTATTTTTATTCTTTATTTTAAAGAAACCAACACAAAGTGATCTTCTATCACTGGTTCACTCCCCAAATCCCTCCAACTACCTGGTCTCCCACATGGGTGGCAGGAACCCAACTGTTTGGGCCATTCTCCACTGCCTTCCCAGGCACAGCAGCAACAAGCCGGATAGGAAGCAGAGTAGCAACCGCTTAGACTGGCACTCTGATACAGGATTAGCAAGTTAACCTACTGTGCCACAATGCTGGTCCCCTAAGGAGTTTCAAAGATATTTAATAAGCATTAACAACTGGAATGGACTAATTTGAAAAGATCATATACTATCTTTCTTAAAAATAATATGTATTTTTAATTTTATGTGAAAGGCAGAGAAAGAGGGACCAAGACAGATCTCTCATATGGCAGTTCACTCTTCAAATGCCTACAACAGCAAGGGCTGGGTCCAAAGGCAAGAGCCAGGAACTCCATCTAAGTCCCCCAAGACGGTGGCAAGGACCCAAGTACTTGTGCCACCTGCATGTTTCACAGAGTGTGAATTAGCAGGAAGCTAGAATTGGAAGCAGAACCAGGACTCAAACCAGGCACTCCAATAGAGAATAAGGGTGTCCCAAGCAACATCTTAACTCCTTAACCAAACAGCTGACCCCACATACAATCTGTTTATGCTTCTCCTTTTGTGGGCTTTTCTGTGCTAATCTGCTTCCAACATGCAGGTCTGATGACACTCAGGCCTGACTGGTCGAGAGGCAAGCAAAGCATTTACTCATTTTTAAATTATACAATCAGGGTACATGCAGAGTAGGAACAATCTTATAGATCACTTGATTTTTTTTTTACAGGTGGACAAACTGAACCTCCTTATGAATGAAAAAATGAGGTTCAGAAAGGTGAAATGATGAACACAAGTTAATCGTGCAGTCAGTATTAGAATCCAGCATTTCTGACTCCCAGAAAAGTTTCTCTGCCACAGAACTGCTCTTCTTGTTTTGTGTGACATTTCTTGAGTAAAATGGAGCTCCTGTAAGTTTCCTGTGCCTAAGTTTCTCTAGACTCTGTTTCATTCAACACAGGATGTGAGCGTGAATGTCACAAAATTCCAAGAAGGCTCTCATTTTACAGATGAGTGATCAGAGACTCAGCAAGGTCTCCCTACATACCCATCTAGTTCTCAAAGCTACAGACCATCTCCCTTGTCTGGTATTTCTACTTTTCCTTATCTTCTCAGTTCTCTTCTCTTCCCCTTGATTTTTCTTTCCTTCTCTCCAAAGAAGCATGAAATATCTGCTTACAAAACAAGACATCCTGAGATACTGTTTCAAGAAAAGGTTGGGGAGCCTATGTTGAGGCATAGCAGGTAAAGCCACTGACACATCTCTTATGGGCATCTTATGGCATCTCTTATGGGCACTGGCTCTATCCCAGATGCTCTACTTCTGATCCAGCTCCCTGCTAATGGCCTAGGAAAAGCAGCGGAAGATGGCCAAGTGCTTGGGCCCCTGCCACCCACGTGTGAGACCTGGATGAAGCTCCTGGTTCCTGGCCTTGGCCTGGTCCAGAGCTGGCTGTTGGAGCCAACTGGGGAGTGAACCAGCAGATGGAAGATCTCTCTCTCTCTCTCTCTCTCTCTCTCTCTAATTCTTTCAAATAAAGAAAGAAATCTTAAAAACAGAGGAGAAAAACTTGGTCAGGGGGCCAGATACAGCAAGCAATACCGCTGTCTATGACACCACCACTCCTGTATGAGTGCCGATCTATGTCCCACCCGCTCCACTTCCTTTCCAACTCCCTGTTAACAGCCCGAGAAAGGCAGTGGAAGATACCCCAAATTTGGGTCCCTGCTACCTATATGGGAGATCCAGAAGCTCCTGGCTTTGGCCTGGCTCAGTGCTAGCTGTTGTGGTCATCAGGGGAGAGAACCAGCAGATGGAAGAACTCTCTAACTCTTTCAAAATAAAATAAATACAATTTTAAAAAGAAGAGAAGGAGGAAGGGGGTAGGGGGAGAGAAGGAGGGGCAAGAGGAGAGGAAGAACTCTTTTACTTAGTATAGGGTTAACTATGTGATCATTATATAAACTGAAAATGGATCTTTGGCGTAGTGGGTAAAGTCACCGTCTGCAGTGCCGGCATCCTATGTGGGCAACGGTTCGAGTCCCAGATACTCCACTTCCTATCCAGATCTCTGCTATGGCCTGGGGAAGCAGTAGAAGATGGCCCAAGTCCTTGGGCCCCTGCACGCAAGTGGGAGTCACGGAGGAAGCTCCTGGTTCCTGGCTTCAGATTGGCACAGCTCTAGCTATTGCAGCCATTTGGGTAATGAACCAGTAGATGGAAAATCTCTGTTTCTCCCTTTCTCTATATGTAACTCTTTCAAATAAATAAATAAATCTTTAAAAAAAAATAAAAACAAAAGTTTGTTCAGAACTTTTATCAGCAAAAACCTAAAAGGCAAGTTATCAACTGGTTCCAATGTGAATTTAAGGGCTACAGCATCATGAATTGTTTTAAATGCTATTATATTCCTAATTACTCCATTGCTGAAGTTTTCATTCAGGTCTTCTACAAATGGAGACATATAACTCCATGAAGATTCCATTAATACAGTCGACAGTGGTGTAGTACACCACCTAAACAACTTTGGATAATAGCTCTGTTTTCATCTGTCCCATACACACAGTCTATTTCAGCCTTTCAAATACCATTAATGTGTAAAGTTGAAATAAATCATGCTTTCCCTTCACTCTCAGCCCTTTCTCTAACTGAACAGCAATATTTACTCCCATGAGTCTATTAAACCTTGAAATTAAGGTGGTTCCTGTCATTCATTCAACTGTTTCAAGGATACCCACATCAGAAGATGTGGTGATGATGACAGTAATGATTACAGAACACCATGACAGAGAGCTACTAATGAAATAATGCTGATGGAGGCCGGCGCTGCGGCTCACTAGGCTAATCCTCCGCCTTGCGGCGCCGGCACACCGGGTTCTAGTCCTGGTCAGGGCGCCAGATTCTGTCCCGGTTGCCCCTCTTCCAGTCCAGCTCTCTGCTGTGGCCCCGGAGTGCAGTGGAGGATGGCCCAAGTGCTTGGGCCCTGCACCCCATGGGAGACTAGGATAAGTACCTGGCTCCTGGCTTCGGATCAGCACGGTGCGCCGGCCGCAGCACGCCGGCCACGGCGGCCATTGGAGGGTGAACCAACGGCAAAGGAAGACCTTTCTCTCTGTCTCTGTCTCTCTCTCTCTCTCTCACTGTCCACTCTGACTGTCAAAAATAAAAAAATAAAATAAAATAAAATAAAAATAAAATAAAAGAAATAATGCTGATGGAGTTCCACAGTGACAGTGGGTGGAACAAACTATGCAGGCTGGCACTGTGGCATAGCAGGTAATGCCAGCATCTGTGGCATCGGTTCAAGTCCCAGCTGTTCCACCTCCAATCAAGTTCCTTGCTAATGTGCCCGAGAAAGCAGAAGATGGCCCAAATGCTTGGGCTCCTACTCCTACATGGGAGACCCGAAAAAGCTCCTGGCTCCTGGCTTCAGATCTGCCCAGCTCTGGCTATTGCAGCCATTTGGGGAGTGAACCCAGCAGAAGTTCTCTCTTTCTGTCTCTCTCCAACTCTGCTTTTCAATAAATAAATATTTTAAAAATAAATAAGAATATTTTAAACTTAAAAAAAAACTATTTCTAAGAAAGATGTCTCTTGCCTTTACCTTTTTGCACAATACAAGCCATCCTAAAGAGCCTAGGCTTGACAGACTTCATTAGTTATCATTCCAGCTAGGGTTTTAAGCTTAGAACCAAGGACACAGAGGTTGCTAGTTGGCTATTTAAGATTTACAGTCCCCTCTCACAGTTTAGTTTCAACCACAGACACCACTTGCCAGGGACACGTGACTAAATCAAGCCAATGAAATGGTAGCAGAAAGGTACGTGTTTCACTTCCATGCAGAGGAATACCCAGTATTTCTTTCCCTCTTGTGACGACCTTGGACGACAGCACTGAAGACAGTGGGATCACACATGGAAGAAGCTTGGGGACCCGATCACACCTCTCAGGAAAGTCAGCCAGCCAGAAACAACGACTTTGGAATTTTGTGTGAGAAACAAATCTTTGCCATGTTAAGCCATTGTGATCCTGCAGTTGTTTGTTACAGCAAATAGCCTACAGTGACTAAAGGAATGAGTACCTGTTGGTTGGTTTCACAAAACACTTAAGAGAAGATGTCTGAACTTTATATATTACTAGTATATGTCTAACAAATGCTAATGAAAATTTGATGAGGAAAAAGGCAACTTTTTAAATCTGTCCTTCCAGGATTCTGATTTGTTTGATTTTTGAAGGTATATATCTAGGATATAGCATGGAGCCTAGCACATATAGGCATTCAAACATCTGTTGGATGAATTAAATTAACACATATCCTTGTCTATCAAGCTTAGTTTTCCTTGGAGTTACAGAATGTCTGGCTGTGGCCTGGCTGAGATCCAAGGGAAGCTCATCACCCACTAGAAAACTCAATAGAACTTTCTGAGTCAAAGACTGGACCTCAAGAGAAGTAAAACAAACAGGCAAAACAAATCTAAAAGATTCTTGTTCCAGGGCCGGTGCCGCGGCTTAATAGGTTAATCTTCCGCCTACCAGCGCCCGCACACCGGGTTCTAGTCACGGTCGGGGCACCAGATTCTGTCCCAGTTGCTCCTCTTCCAGGCCAGCTCTCTGCTGTGGCCCGGGAGTGCAGTGGAGGATGGCCCAAGTGCTTGGGCCCTGCACCCCATGGGAGACCAGGAGAAGCACCTGGCTCCCGGCTCCTGCCTTTGGATAGGTGCGGTGCGCCAGCCGCAACGTGCCGGCCCAGGCGACCACTGGAGGGTGAACCAACAGCAAAAGAAGACCTTTCTCTCTCTCTCTCTCACTGTCCACTCTGCCTTAAAAAAAAAAAAAAACAAAAAAAAAAAACAAAAAAAAAACAAAAAAAAAAAAAACAAAGATTCCTGTTCCAGCTATATGCTCTATGATTTTCTAGGTGAGTGGCTCAATGCCAAACAATTCTGCTTTTAGAGATCAGAGAGACAGAGGCAGTGAATCCGTCTGGTGCTGGGCTTTTCTTTGTTGGGAGGGCCTTTAATACTGTTTCAATTGTGTCTCAGTTATGGGCCTGTTTAGGTTTTCTGTGTCTTCATGGTTCAATCTAGGTAGGTTGCATGTGTCCAGGAATCTACCCATTTCTGATAGATTTCCCTGTTTGCTGGCATACAAGTCCTTGTAGTAATTTCTGATGATTCTTTTTATTTCTGTG
Organism: Oryctolagus cuniculus; assembly: GCF_051225735.1. Lineage (NCBI taxonomy): Eukaryota > Metazoa > Chordata > Mammalia > Lagomorpha > Leporidae > Oryctolagus > Oryctolagus cuniculus. The sequence goes on along the minus strand of NC_142870.1, from coordinate 175,690,200 downwards.
GTGTCTGTTGTTACGTTTCCTTTTTCATCTCTGATTTTATTGATTTGGGTCTTTCCTTTTTTTAGTTAGTTGGGCCAACGGGGTGTCAATTTTGTTTATTTTTTCAAAAAACCAGCTCCTCGTTTGGCTGATTTTTTGTAATGTTTTTCTGGATTCAATCCTATTGATTTCTTCTCTAATTTTAATTATTTCTCTTCTCCTACTAGATTTGGGTCTGGTTTGCTGCAGTTTTTCTAGATCCTTGAGATGCACTGAAAGCTCATTTATTTGGTGCCTTTCCAATTCCTTGATGTAGGCACCTATTGCTATAAACTTTCCTCTTAACACTGCTTTTGCTGCGTCCCATAAGTTTTGATATGTTGTGCTGTTGTCCTCATTTACTTCCAGAAAGTTTTGATTTCTCTTTTGATTTTGTGAATGACCCAGTGTTCATTCAGAAGCATGTTGTTCGGTCTCCATGTGTTTGCATATGCTCTAGGGATTCCTGCGTTGCTAATTTCCAACTTCATTCCTCTATGGTCTGAGAAGCTGCATCGGATGGATTCTGATTCTTTTGAATTTGCTAAGACTTGCTTTATGGCCGAGTATGTGGTCACTCTGAGATAAATCTGCACCAAGGTTCTAATGTCTACAGAAACTAGAGTGCCAAATGGAGAGTAAGGCAGAAGACTACAGCAGGAGGATGGAGTGGACAGCTGGATAGACATACCTGTGCTAGCCAGGGTGGAAGGGGGACAGCAGTGAGGGCCTCCCCGGCAGCAACAGGGCATATGGAGGAAGAAATGGGTGCTGCAGGACACAGGAGGTGGATCTGTTCACATCCTCTTGTTCAGAGTATTCTCCTGCAATCTTTAAAGCTTTTCTATAATTAACCATAGTGTGAAAGAAACCTTTTAAGGGTTAACTCTGCCCTTTACTATGCTGGTGGAGCCCAAGTCTTTCCTGCTTACTTCCTCAATTCCTTGCCCCTCTCTGAAACACAGAGGGGTCTGTCACATCACTCTCTCTTCCTCTTATCACATCAGCTTGACCAGGCTGACCCTAGAATAGGGGCACACAGTTGGGATGTCATTTGGGACACCCACATCTCATATCGGAGTGCATGGGTTTGAGTCCTGGCTTGCCCTTCTGAGTCCAGCTCCGTGCTATTGCCCACCTCTGGAAGCAGCAGGTGATGGCTCAAGTACATGGGTCCCTGACACCCATATGGGAGACCCTGATTGATCCCAGGCTCCTGGTTTCAGGCTGGGCAGACTTAGCTATTGTGGGCATTTGGGGAGTGAACCAGTGGATGGAAAATCTCTGTCTCTGTCTCTCCCTCAAATAAATAAAAATACATAGCTTTTTTTTTTTTTTAAATAAAGTATCAGACCCACCACAAACTGTTAAGGTTTCATTTGGCACTGTGAAGGAGATGTCATGGTTATACATGCTTCCTGTCTGGCCTTTCCCATCTCCTCCCTCCCAGGCTCAGCTGGTACACAGAATAAACTAGATCATGTGGTACCACTCCCCCCACCCTTAGCAACCATGCAATGGTGGCAGCTTTCAATCAGCAGCAGGAGTGGGTGCAGCATCCTTTGAGAGCTACAAGAAGACAAATTTAATTCAAGAAACAATTAAGCCAATATATACTAGAAGCCAGATTTCTTTTCCTATCCTTTCTCACAGTTGCTATAATAATCTAAGACTTCTAAAAATACAGCCATAAGGAAGGCATAACCAGAGCTTACTAACCAAAAAATAATTAGGCTAAATGAGCTACAGATTTATCAGCTTATAAATGGAATGGCCCAGTGCCTCAATAGGTTGCAACATTTCTTTTCCCAAGTATTACCCAGCCAATATCTGACTTGAGAGCCAATACCTCTGTGCTGCTACTGTTTTATTTTATTCCTTTAAACAGACACAGGGGAAACAAAAAGACCAACCACCAAAGCTGCTAAAACAAGACAAGGCATATTGCAAGGGAAAGGCTGGAGGAGTTCATTGGCTGAAGCTGCAGAAACTCCCAGAAAAGGCACACAGTCAGATGGCATAACTGTCTTGAGTGGGTCACAGTTTTCCAACTATGAAGGCTACAATTTGGGTGAAATATGGGAGTCTGTGGGATTCTGGAAAAGAATCTGGAGTAAGAAGACCTAGTCTAAATTCCTAGTGCTAGGATCTTGGGTTAATGCTTGCCGTTTTTGGATCTGCATCTCCTTAATGGAAACACTGTTAAAATGATGTCTATCAGTAGGGCTGTCAGAAAGAGTGGTGGGAAAATACAAAGTATAAAAAGCTTGCTATTGTCAGTCACTTTTGATTGTCATGTTGGTTGTGGGGACAAATCATTGCCTCTCTACAAGTTTACAATCAATTAACACTTAGAGGAGTCAGAAGGTAGATCAAAACAGTATCTTTATGATGAGTTAAATTGGATTTAAGAACACAGATTGGATCTGTGGGTTCTTATTATAGTTATAATTTATTATCTTTTTTATTTTCCTATCTTGTACCTGTCTTCTTGATTGAAAGTAAGGATTGCATGTTATGTTTTTTGTGCCCCTACAGTTTTCCACAGAGCCATATACTTGGCAGGCACCACGTCTGATAGAGGATTGTGCCTGATCACACTTGGTCTCAGAGTGAACCCTCTCCCTCCACTAGCCCGAGAGCTCGTAGAGGGCAGGTCTCATGTCTTTTCATTCCCAGTGCCCAGCATGAAGTCTGGCACAGAGTGGAGTCTTATAAAAGTGTGTTGAAATGACATGAAAACAAAAGGCTTCCAAATGGAGTGGTGCTGTCTAGGGGTGGTGGAAAGGGATGTGATGTAGGGCTATCTTCAAAGGACTCCATTTGTGAGAGCTTGCTCAGGTGGGAAAGAGTTCTCTGTACAAATCACTGTGATCGAAGGATTTGAGACAGTTTTCCCCAAGATGAAATTTGAGTTTTTGTCTACTTGTCAGGGAACTGGCTATCTGGGTGTCTGTGCCCTGGACATCTCAATTAGAGTGAGTCTGCTAATGCGCTTAGCAGAGAAGAACTGTCACTTGGTAATTAACTTAGAGCCATGACAGAAGTCTGTGACATCCACACTTGTACTTCTCCCAAGGGATACACACACACACACACACACACACACACACACACACCAGTTTCCACTGTAGCTGCTGGTGGAATTAGCTCACAGCAAGAGATCAAGGATGACACAGCATACAGAGGTCTCCTGAAGACTGGGGCCCCGGGAACTTGCTTCTGAAAACCGCTGCCCTCATTCAGGGCCTTGGAGAGGATTCAAGAACCTTCCTGTACAGAGAACCCTTCAGTGCCTCAGTGGGGCGTGTGCTGGAGATGCAGACACCAAGCGGGGTGTTCCGGAGTTGGGCAGGCCCTATGCTCCTATGATTCTCGCTGCTTGCTCAGCCCTGGGGATGCCTCCAGAGATACCTGCAGGTGCGCACTGCATGTTGTATTCAACCCTGGATCCTCGTTCTCTGTGGGCACCATGAGACGCCTCTGATTCTGCCCTTTTCTAGAACCGAGCCAGAATAAAGCAACTTCACTCCTAAGGTTGTAAACGGATTCACCAACCCCCATCTTTTAACATGACAGCCAAGAAACTGATGGGCTAGGGACACAGCACTTATTCCTGGCACAAGGCCTATGCATTCAGCTTTAGGGGGCCCCATGAGCTAGGCTCTGTACCACCTAGCTGATACAGGCCAGAAAGGCCTACAGATCTGATAAGAGACTGGTGCAGCCATGGCCACCACGGCATTGAGTACATGAAATGCGGCTAGTATGGCCGAGAAGCTGAATTTCATATTTTTATTTAATTATAACCAACTTAAATTCAAAAACTGATTCAGTATTAGAAAAATTCTAAGTCTACAAATCTACTTTTCCAAGTGTAAATCTTATGAACTTTAAATGACAAATAACTCTGACAAAAATTTATTGTCTAAACTGACTTATGCTGTAAGAAAAACTTAAAGGATTTCAAAGACATGGTCTGGAAAAAAGATAGTAAAATATCTTACTAGTGAATTTTTTTTATATTGCTTTATGTTGACAATGTCTGAGTTACACTGTGTTAAATAAAGTATATTCTTTATTTTACCTATTTGTTTTCATTTTCCTAATATGGCTATCCAGAAGAATTAGAACTAAGTGTGTGGTTGTGTTCTACTACACAGCACAACTCTGAACCATACCCAATTCTTCACTAGGGTCTCACCTAACACAGAACCTGAGCAGCCTGATGATTCTTCCATATGTTCTAGGAAATAAAAACCCTGTCCCAGAAAATCAGGCAGAGGAGGCAAATGAAAGAATCTCGAGTTCTAACCTGTGTCAAGATTCAGCAACTATTTATCTGTTGGTTCCCATTTCTCTTCCCCTCCTCTTTTTTTTTCAGAAAATGAAAATTACCTGGTATCTAGCCAACTCATTCTTACACAGCATCAAAATGTAAACCTCCAAATTCCCTGTTGTACACACAAGGATGTTTTTCTCTAAAACCAGGACGAGCTTCCTCACAGGAACAACTAGATGACCCTCCCTCCTTTACATTACAGTGCCTCAGAAATCTGTGAATCATTTTAGTTTTCAGAAGTTCGTATGCTCAAAGTATGTACTGACTCGAGATACCTGGTTTCTGAGATTGTCAACAGTTGTTCCAAAGTTTCATTTATAGGGAAACATATCAAGAACACTCAATTTGTAAGAATGACATTACCAGGGAAAGAGTAAGATACCAGGCTACATTCTTTATCGTTACAACTTAACAATGCATAGGCAAAGCCCATGGGGCTGCATGCACAGGGAATCCAATCCTATTTCTAACCCGGGGGCACATGAAGGGCTGTCTCCAGCCCTCAAATGCAACCTCCAGACTGGACCTCAGAGAATGAAGTTAGGAAAGGGATTCATGGAGAGAAGAGGGAGACACATAATCTGTATGTTAATAAGAGACATGAAAAATGAGAACAACGTTCTAGGAATACAAGAGATGAAGTTTCATTTCTACTTTATGTTTAGAGAAATGGAATGAGAGGGGAAAAGGTGGTGGGAAGACTCACAGTGCGACCCTGACAGCACTGGTTCGAACGCTGTGTAAAAAGTCTTAGCACTGGTTCAACCAGCTTTTTGTCACTGTACTAAAATGCCTGACACAGCTCTCTTTATAAAGAGGGGAGGTTTGGAGGTGTGAGGATATGGTGCCCACACTGTCTCATTTCTGGCGAAGGCCGTCCTGGCTACAGTCACCTCCTGGAAAGAGTACATGGATATGGAAGAGCTTTCATCACCAAACAGGAAGTCTGACAGAGAGAGGCTGGGTGCTATATGGGCGCCAGTTTGAGTCCCGGCTGCTCCACTTCCGATCCAGCTCCCTTCTAATGTGCCTGGAGGAAAGCAGCAGAAGATGGCCCAGGTCTCTGAGTCCCTACACCCAACGGGAAATCCTGAAGAAGCCCCTCGCTCCTGGCCTTGCCCTGGCACAGCTCTGGCTGTTGCAGCCATTTAGGGAGTGAACCAGGGAATGGAAGATTCTCTCTCTCTCCTTCTCTCTTTCTTTATAATTCTACCTTTCAAGTAAATAAATAAATCTTTTTAAAAAAATTCTATTCAAACTTCCTTTCTTTAAAAAATCTTCCAGAATTTTACCAGCTCATAACACAACACAATCTTTCATTACAATACCTCCAATTCATGAGGTTTATGCATATTAATGAAGATTCTATTGAACTGGAACCTGATGAGAACATCTAGATCGACTTTCAAAACTTTTTGAAAAAGGATTGGCTAAACAATTATATATTATTGCAACCAAAGAAATGCTACTTAAGGACAGTAATAAAGTAACAACCCATACTAGGGAGGCATTTTACAATGTGTGAAATGTTCTTATATTCCTCCCTCAAGCTCACACAACAATCCTCAAGGCAGATACTACATTTGTTACCTGTGTACAGTTGCTGAGGAAAATAAGGCAACTCTAGATGAAGCAGCTATACAGTCACACAACTCTTAAGAGAAAGCCCAAAGTACATCACTTAAATACAAATTCTATGTTCTCTCTCACTGTGTGTAGTGTATGAAGTAGACAAACAGTTCTAATCCACTAGTTCATCCCAAAATGCCTGAAAAGGCTGAAGCCCAGAACTTGGATTCAATCCAGGCCTCCCATGGCAGCGGTGGCAGAGATCCACGTACTTAAGCCAACAGCACTGCCTCCCAGGATGCCTGTCAGCACGAAGCTGGGCTTGAGAGTGAAACAAGACAGAACCTGAGCCTGGACACTCTGTCCAGCTTAGGATGCAGGAGTCTTGACCACTAAGCCAAACACTTGCACCCAACAATATATTTTAGTAAAAATACTTTTATACAGAAAATTTATTTTACTCATTAACATTTAGGGATAGGTGCTTGGTACAGCAGTTCAAGACACCTCTTGGGACACTCACATCCCACATGCCTGAGTTCAAGTCCCAGCTCTGTCCCCACATCCGGCTTCCTGTTAATGTGTACCCTAGGCAGCAGCAGTGATGGCCAAAGCAGATGAGTCCCTGTCACCCACATGGAGTCCTGGATTGAGTTCACAGCTCCTGTCTTTGGCTCTGGCTGTTGTAGGCATTCGGGGACTGAACCACTAGCTTGTGGATCTCTGTCTGTATCTGTGCCTTCCAGGCAAGTTTACATTTTTTGAATTAGATTTAAACCGCGAGTGAATAGCTCTCCTAAGTGTGAGCACGACTTCCTTCACCTGTGTTCCTGCGAATCGTGCATGGAATAAACTCAAAGTCGTATCACTGAATTGCTTTAAAATATTTTATTCCTCAGACTTCCCTTGCACTGTTTACAATGAGAATGTCTTGTTAAGGTATTACTTCATCTGAAGAAGAGAACTGTTGACTTATGCAAATTTAAAATCACAACCTGAACTGTAAAAGGCATTAAGTCAACATGACACCTCTAGGGACCTGGTATGCGTAAACTTCCTGGGTTAACATCATATTTGAAAGCATTATTCCCTCAAATTTTCTTTGATAATGACTTACCCTTCAAAATGAAAGACAGTTCTCCCTTGAGAACAATTGCAAATGTTCATAATGAAAAAAAAAAAAACTCAGTTTGAATTCTTGATTTGCAAAAGAATCACCTAGCATGAAGTGAGGAGGACATAGTTCATAAAAATCTATTTCTAAAACAGGACCACCACAGTGAAGACTCAGAGCCAAAAGCTGCGTTGGATTTTTATAGCTTTAAAGCCACAGCAGGGCCATTCCTCAAAACTCACTTCCATCATAAAAGTTCTAACCCTAACCCCACAACACTTGTGAGCCATTCTGCTGGCTACTTTCCTGGCACTTTCTCTCCTTCCTTCTAATTCTAGTTTTATTCCAGGGTCAACTTCTCCCATAGCCCAGGAGCACAGGGAAGCCAAAAACAACTCCTGCTCAGGACAGCCCTTCCTGAGTCTAAGACAGTGACTCTCAAAGCACACCCTCTGGAATACAGCCTTGGTCCCACTGGACAACTAGATATATAACTCCTCGGCCCCATCCCTGATCTACTAAACCAGAAATTCTGGGAGTGGGCTTCCAAGTGACTGTGTTGCATGCTAAAGTTTACTTTTTTTAGAGATTTTTATTTTATTTATTTGAAAGAGTTACAGAGAGAGGCAGAGACAGAGGTCTTCCATCCGCTGGTTCACCCCCTAGATGGCCGCCAACGGCCAGAGCTGTGCCTATCGGAAGCCAGGAGCCAGGAGCTTCCTCCAGGTCTCCCACGCGGGTGCAGGGACCCAAGGACCTGGGCCATTCTCAACTGCTATCCCAGGCATAGCAGAGAGCTGGATCCGAAGAGGAGCAGCCGGGACTCGAACCGGTGCCCATATGGGATGCCAAGCTTCAGGCCAGGGCTTTAACCCAATGCGCCACAGAGCTGGCCCCTCATACTAGAGTTTAAAAACCACAGGGCTAAGCCAGTGAGTATCAACCCTGACTGCCCGATAGAAACACATGATGCTTAGGTCTCGTCCCTCCACCCCCAAGAGATTCTGATTTAGCTGAGCTGAGCTGAGCTGAGCTGAGGTGGGGTCTGGGCAAGGGGATTTGCTAAGAGCTCCCACTGTGATGCTAATGTACAGATCAGAGCCAGTCAGATCAATGCAGTCTGAAACACTGAACTACAGTCATGAAATGGATAGCTACTTACTTGTGGAGTTCTTCATTAAGTGGAGGGTTAAGCTTGTGATTACAAAGTAAACTGAAAGGATGGCAATACAAAAATTAAAAGAAAAACAGCGAAGGAAGGAAGAGGGAGGGAGGGAGGGAAGGGTAGGAAGTATCATTATGTTCCTAAAACAGTATATAAGATGGGGCCGGCACTGTGGCATAGCAGTTAAGCCACAGCTTGCAGCACCAGCATCCCATATGGCACTAGTTTGAGTCCCAGCTGCTCCCTACTAATGTGCCTGGGAAAGCAACAGAAAATGACCCAAGTGCTTGGGCTCCTGCACCCACGTAGGAGACCCAGATGAAGCTTCTGGCTCCTTGCTTTGGTCTGGCCTGGCCCTGGCATCTGTGGTCATTTGAGGAATGAACCAGTGGACAGAAGACTTCTCTCTCTCTGCTTCTGCCTCTCACTCTCTGTAATGCCACCTTCCAAATAAACAAGTAAATCTTAAAAAAAAAAAAAAAAGTACATATGAAATATTTGAACTCTGTTCTCTTTATATAAATAAAATTTTTTTTTAAAAAAGCAATGGATGGCTCCCTGATCCTGATGGCCATTATTAGGGCTGCAGGAGAGAACTTCCAGCTAGTCTCTGATACTAAATAGACCAGGCTCTTCTATTTCTTCAAGAGCAGCACATCGTTAATGGACTCACTGGAATTACGAGCGATAAATTTGCTAGGGGCTGGGGACAGACAGCCCAGCAGCTATCCAGCAGTAGAAGCATCAAATGGAATGTGCTGTGTGGAAAAGAGAAAAATCTGAAAAACAGCTGGGAGGATTTGAACTCAAGCAGCCTTAACCCAGAAGGCCAAGTCTCAGTCATGCTGCCAGCCACACTGTCACTCTCCTGGGAGGTTGGAAGACAACTTCCTGGGTAAAGGAGGAAGAGGAAAGGAAGATTCCCTACAAAAGATGACGCTGCCGTCACCGCCTCCCGCCAGGAAATGCCCCCTTCTACACACAGAATGGTGGGATCCGACTGCCTGGAGATCTGAAAGGGCATGTGTTTCTGGAGTCACATTTGTTTGGACCTAAATATGAAGTGTTACAGGGTTTTTATTATTTATTTATTTGAAAATCAGAGTTACACACACACACACACACACAGAGAGAGAGACAGAGAGACAGAGAGACAGAGACAGAGACAGAGACAGAGAGGTCTTCCATTTGCAGGTTCACTCCCCAGATGGCCACAACAGCCAGAGCTGTGCCGATCTGAAGCCAGAAGTTTCTTCTGGGTCTCCCACGCGGGTGCAGGGGCCAGAGGACTTGGGCCATCTTCTACTGCTTTCCCAGGCCATAGAAGAGAGCTGGATTGGAAGAGGAGCAGCCAGGTCTCAAGCCAGCGCCCATATGGTATGCCGGCACTGCAGGCGGCGGCTTGACCCGCTATGCCACAGTGCCGGACCCAGTCAGGTACAGTTTATATCAACTCTCCCCCCTTAATCTTAGGGAAAATTTCCTCTCCGCTTTCAGGAAAAACAAAACGTGAAGATAAAATACATGAGCCAACTTCAGTTAGTTATCACCCAGCTCTTTTCACCTCTCGCCAGCTGCCAAAGGGATTTTTCTGTTTCACAGGGCCCTCCTGGAGTGGGAGCTGAGACTACAGATGGTTTACAGCAGACCTGGTCCCAAGGCAGAGTTCAGTGCAAAGACTCAGGGATAGACCCAGTCAGCCATAACCTACCCCAATAATTCTGTAGTTTATCTATAAACATGTTTCCACATTTTAAAGTATCATTGATGGCATGTGATAATTTATCCAACGTTTTTCCTTTCTCAGTGGTTCATAAAGTAAGTGTATCATAATTAATAGCATCTCAAACTTGATGAAATATGGTAATTCAATTAAACATTTATGAGTCCCATCAGGATTCAAGCTCCAGGCTGCCTGGATGCAGTCGCCATGTCTAAGGAACAGGAGGAGGGCAAGACAAGTACATACATGCCCAGAGCTAGCTATTTCCTGGAAGATAAGATACCAGGGACGAAGGCTGGGGCACACATGGGTGTCTGCTCAGTGGAAGCAAGTGCATGTGTATGTGGGATGCGGTGACTCCGTGATATGTGGGGTGAGTGTGTGGTGTGCATGTGCTGTGTGTTTGTGTGACTACAGGGTATGGTATGTGTATTTTGTAGTGATTGCAGTATGTGGTATGTAGTGTGTATGTAGTATATGTATCCACATGTGATATATGTGTGTGTGTGTGTGTGTGGTCTGTATATGTTTTTGTTTGTGGTGTGTGGTTGCATGTTTTCAATGCGTGTGGTATGTGGTGAGTTGTAATTGTGGTGGATGTTTGAAAGTGCTTACATATATGGTATGTATGAGTATGGTATATATACGGATTATATATATGGATTGTGGTTGTGTGGTATGTAGTATGTGTAGTGTGTGGTGTCTGTGTGTGTAGCATATTTATGTGTATGCATGGTGTGTGTAGTAAGTAATGTTTGTGGTATCTGTGGTGTATAGTACATGAATGAGGTGTGTGGTGTATATGTGTGCATGGTGTGTGTAGAATGAGTATACAGCATGTGTATGAGTATGGTATATATACTGTGCACCTGCTCGTCTATCTCTGTGGGATCTATATGTAGTGCATGTGATATATGTACATAAGCATGTGGTATGTATGCGGATACATGAATGACATTATGTGTATAGTATATATACATATGTGGTTGTGGTATATGTGTGTGGTATGTGTGTATGATGTACATGTGATGTGCTGTGTATGCGATGTATGTGAGTGTTGTGGTATGTGGTGTTTATTGTGTGTGCATTTGGTATGTATGTATATGTGTGGTACATGTGGTGCATTTGTGTGTGTGTGGTCTGTGTGTGCAGGGAATAGGGTATGTGTATGTGAGGTATGGGGAGGGGGGTCGTGGATACGAAAGGGAGAAGTGGTGAAAGGTGAGGAGGCTGGAGATGGAACCTGGGACCAGATTAGTAACTTCAATGTTAACTTAAAAAATTTCAGATTATCCTTTGGATCAATGATTGCCAAACATTCTAATCTCACAATACCGTCTTACTTTTTTTTTTTTTTACCTTTATACCTTTAAATTTTACTGAGGACCCTAAATAGCCTTTGTCTATATATTTTATACTGACTGATATTTATTCTACTAAAGGTTAAAATTGGAAAACACACATAAAAAAATTCATAAATCATTCAAAAATTCATCAAGTTATCAAATAACATTTTAAAATAAAAAACAATCATGTTTTCTAACAAGAATTAGTGAGAAGAAAGGCATTATTTAATATATTTGTAAATCTCTATAATATTTGGTTTGTGAAAGATGGCTGCTCTTGGCTGGCGCCATGGCTTACTTGGCTAATTCTCCACCTGTGGCACCGGCACCCTGGGTTCTAGTCCTGGTTGGGGTGCTGGATTCTGTCCCAGTTGCTCCTCTTCCAGTCCAGCTCTCTACTGTGGCCCAGGAAGGCAGTGGAGGATGGCCCAAGTGCTTGGGCCCTGCACCTGCACGGGAGACCAGGAAGAAGCACCTGGCTCCTGGCTTCAGATCGGCACAGCGCCAGCCCTAGCGGCTATTTGTGGGGTGAACCAATGGAAAAGGAAGACCTTTCTTTCTCTAATTCTGCCTGTAAAAAAAAAAAAAAAAAGAAAGAAAGAAAAGAGAAGAGAAGAGAAGAGAAGAGAAGAGAAGAGAAGAGAAGAGAAGAGAAGAGAAGAGAAGAGAAGAAGAGAAGAGGAGGAGAGATAGCTGAAGAAAAGAAAGATAGCTGTTCTCATATCAACTTCTGTGTTCAAGTGCTGGCATATGTTATTTTGCTTGAAAGTATGAAAAAACATGGCTTCATGGGGATGTGTAGTTGGAAAAGCGAGGCCCTCACAGATTTCCTGAAAAGGTCTCAGGGATTCCCAACAATTCTTCGACTACACCATGACAACTGCTGTGTTCAGTGATGCAAAGGGACTGAAAGATTGTCAGTCAGACGACAGGCAGGCAGGTCTGCAACCACGTAAGAAGAATTAGAAGTAAGGGGAGCACTGAGGTGGTACAGGGAAAGAACAATGAAACTCCTCTCTCAAGCAGACACAGGATGCAGACACAGGAATGGAGTCACACGTCAGCTAACAGAAGCTGGTGCCCAAGGCATCCAGGTGGAGCGGAAGGCAGGTCAGGATGACTGCAGGTATCCGGGGCTGGAAAATCGAGGTGAATGGTGATGACACATGGGAAAACAAAGTAAACAAGACAGCATTTCTGGTGCCAGATGGCCAAGAAGAAAGGAATACGCCAGAAAGAAAATCACCTGAAGATTCCAGACCCATGACTCACCAGACAAACGGACAGGACTAGGAAAGCCTTCTTGCTTAAACTTCTGTGAGCAGTGCTATTTAAACTGAATCAAGACAGTATTTTGCATTAACAAGGAAAAAGTAATCTTTAACTTTAATCATTTGTGAAGCTACACGGATACTCCCAGTAGAGTCACTGGGTTGCTAGTATGAAAGGAGGGCTAGTTGGAGTTGAAAAGGCAGCAGAGCTTTCTCACCTGAAGTATTTTCAAGAGCATCTGCTCACTTCGAGGTCAGATAATGGCAGACCATCCCACAGAAGGTAGGTTCCAAGAACAGAATGCCTCCAACAAGTTTTCTCATTACTCTTGGAAGAGCCAGACAGATAGGTAATATGAATGTATGTATGTTTGTGAGCAGGTGTACATAGTTCAAGTCAGATATTAAGATATAATCTTTATGCCCCATGTAAAGATGGCAGAAAGGGGGGTATATTTTTCCTCCTAAATTCTTCAAGCCAGGGGCCCAGTTCCATCCTCTTCCTGAGAAAGATAGGGAGAGAATTGTGAGTAGTTATTTGTGCTGAACAAAGAGTTGTATTGTGGGGTCAGCACAGACCAGTATATGAAAAGAATGCATGACTGAGCAATCAGGATGTCATAGTAATTAATAACAGAAAGTGACTTAGAAAATTCAATACTTGGTGTAGAGCAAACACTGAAGTTACAAAACACAACCATTCCTTCATTTTGAGTAAGAATTCAACAACTCTGATTCTTGAGGGGATACTGGTATATGAAAATCTGCTATTTTCATAAGATCCTAACAATCAAGGCCAGCACTGTGGTACAGCAGATCAAGCTGCCTGTGATGCTGGCATCCCATATGAGTACTAGTTCAGGTCTCGGCTGCTCTACTTCTGATTCAGCTCCCTACTAACGTACCTGGGGAAGCAGCAGAAAATGGCCCAAGCGCTTGGTACCCTGCCACCCATGAGAGAGACCCAGAAGGAGGCCAGGCTTCTGGCTTTGGACTGGCCCAGCCCTGGCCATTGCAGCCACCTGAGGAATAAACCAGTAGATGGAAGATTTTCTCTCTCTCTCACCCCCTTCTCCTCTCCCCGCCCCCTCTCTGTAATCCTGCCTTCAAATAAATACAACAAATTTTTTTTAGAAAACTTTTATTTAATAAATATAAATTTCAAAAGTACAACTTTTGGATTATAGATGTTCTTCCCCCATAACAACCCTCCCACCCACAAACCATCCCATCTCCTATTCCCTCTCCCATCCCATTCTTCGAGATTCATTCATAATTATCTTTATATACAGAAGATCAACTCAGTATATACTACATAAGATTTCAAGAGACTGCACCCACAAAGACACACAAAGTATAGAGTACTGTTTGAGTAGTAGTTTTACCGTTAACTCTCATAGTACAACACATTAAAGACAGAGGTCCTACATGGGGAGCAGGAGCACAGTGAATCCAGTTGTTGATTTAACAATTGACAGTCTTATTTATGACATCAGTAATCACCCGAGTCTCTTATCATGAGTTGCCAAGGCTATGGAAGCCTCTTGAGTTCACCAACTCTGACCTTATTTAGACAAGGCCATAATCAAAGTGGAAGTTCTCTCTTCCCTTCAGAGAAAAGTACCTCCTTCTTTGATGATTGTTCATTCTTTCCACTGGGATCTCACTCACAGAGATCTTTCATTTAGGTTTTGTGTGTTGTTTGTTTGTTTGTTTGTTTGTTTTGCCACAGTGTGTTGGCTTTCCATGCCTGAGAAACTCTCATGGGCTTTTTAGCCAGATCCTAATGCCTTAAGGGCTGATTCTGAGGCCAGAGTGCTGTTTAGGGCATTTGCCATTCTATGAGTCTGCTGTGTATCCTGCTTCCCATGAATACAACAAATCAAAAAAAAAAAAAAAAATGATCCTAACATTGTCTCAGTCTTCTTAAAAATGAATTAACAATCAATGAAATTCTAGTACTCAGCACATACAAAGACCAAACCTGCTAACTCCTTACTCAAATTCAGTGCCTCCCAGGCAATGTCATGTTCTTAGTGGTTTGTGATGATACTCCTTAGGTTTTCCACTCCAAAACACCTCTTCTAAACAATGTTGTTGGGGCTGGCCCTGTGGCATAGTGAGTTAAGCTGCTGCCTAGAATGCCAGCAACCCACATGGGTGTGTAGGTTCAAGTCTCAGCTGCTCTGCTTGCATTCCAGCTCCCTGCTAAAGTGACTGGGAAAGGAGCAGAAGATGATCAAAATACATGGGCGCCTGCCACCCACATGGGAGATCTGGATGGAATTCCAGGCTCCTGGCTTCAGCCCAGCCCTGCCCCCACCACGGTGGCCATTTTGGGAGTGTACCAGCAGAGAGAAGATCTCTCTTTCTCTTCCTGTGTGTGTGTGTGTGTGTGTGTGTGTGTGTTTCCTTCTCCATCACTCGGCCTTTCAAATAAATAACTCTTTAAAAAAATTAAAGTTAAAAATATTGTAGCCGGTGCTGCGGCTCACTAGGCTAATGCTCTGCCTTGTGGCGCCGGCACACCGGGTTCTAGTCCCGGTTGCCCCTCTTCTAGGCCAGCTCTCTGCTATGGCCCAGGAGTGCAGTGGAGGATGGCCCATGTGCTTGGGCCCTGCACCCGCATGGGAGACCAGGAGAAGCACCTGGCTCCTGGCTTCAGATCAGCGTGGTACACCGGCCACAGTGCGCCGGCCGCGGCAGCCATTGGAGGGTGAACCAACGGCAAAAAGGAAGACCTCTCTGTCTCTCTCTCTCTCACTGTCCACTCTGCCTGTCAAAAATAAAAATAAAAAAAATTAAAAAATAAATATTGTGATGTACCTTGGAAGATGGAGCATTGATCATGCCCATTTCCTCCCCTTGGAATGGTATCAATAATAGTTGGAGTCCTAGCTGCCTTATAAGGTTGTTGTGAGGATCAAATTATGGGAAAATGCTCTGTGACCCAAAAGGTCGCATACAAGTGTTTATTACAGAAGAGCTCCCTGCTGCTCCTCTCCTGCAGACAGGAAGGCCAGTGAGAGAGCTGGCATCCATCGTCTTCTGCAAGTGTATGCCATGTTACCACTCCTCATCCCACTTTAGGCAGCGGGCAGTTGTATCCCATTTTACATCAGAGTCTCATTGAGATGAAATAATTTATCTCAGGTAAACCTGAAGGTGGTTTGGCTAGGATTTGGACTCCTGGCTTAAAAATCCAGACATTCTTAGCACTAGCTTCAACAACAAATTGGTTATTGAACTCTCAAAAGCAAAGCGGCATGGAGATTTGGTCCGGCAAATGCCATATCAGAATGCCTGGGTTTGTGTCCCAGGTGTACTGCTGAGCCCAGCTTCCTGCTAATGCAGACCATGGGAGGTGGCAGATGATGGCACGAGTAGTGGGGTTCCTGTCACTCCATGGATGACCTGAGTTCCTAGTTCCAGACTTTGAACTTGCTCAGCCTCAACCATTGTGGGCCTTTGGGAATGAACCAGTAGGTGGGGGCACTCTCTTTCTCTATGTCTCTCAATTAAAGAAAGAAATAAAAAGAATGTCAATTTTTGGTTGCTTCAAGGAATCATCTAAAATATGTTAAATCTTCCCAAAAGGCTAGAGTGATGAAATGTTCACTACTATACTGTAGTATGGAGTCCAAGAAACAACAGAGAGCCAGTTACACAAAAAACAGAAACTTAAGACTTGCACCGCCCTGCCTTCCCCAGACTGTGCCCCCAGCCTGGGTGAAGAACACATGAGCCCCGATGATTGCTGACACCGACCCAGCGACTGAGAGAGGCTGGCTTTCCTTCAGCCTCAGGTGACATCACTAACAAATGCCTACTCTGCTGACCACAAGCTAGAACCATCTCTTTCTGGCCACAGGACAACACAGGGGTCACACTGCTGATTTTTCCTGGATCTTATGCGGTTGGCGGGGGTTGGAGGTTTCTGAATAAAGCATAAAAAAAAAAAAGAGGTAAGTGTACAGGAGGTCAGAGAGACCTGGGTGAGAACCACAGCTCCACCACTCACTGCCTGGGCACCCTGGCTTGTTTACTCATCTGTAGCACTTCTTTACCTTGAACACTGACCTCTGGAAAGGGGAGGATGCAGGCAAGTCATCCACAAAGGCATGTACACACAGCAGGCTCTCAGGAGGAAGGAGCTCTGACGCTGAGAGCAACAACAGACAGACTCATGAACTGGGTAAAATACAGTGATAATGGTTTTGTTGTTTTTATTAAAAAAAAAAACAAATATGAGTATAGTTCAAAAAGTTTGGCGGTAAGGAAGGACAACTGGCACAGAGGCAAGTTCCCGCTTGGGACACCCACATCCCACAGTGGAAGGCCTGGTTCCAGTCTGAGCTGCTGTGTTTCCGATCCAGCTTCCTGTTGAAGTGCACTCTGGGAGGAGATGATGGCTGCAGGACTTGGGTCCCTGCCACCCGCATGTGAGAGCTGGAATGAGTCTCGGGCTCTTGGCCTCCACTTGGACCCAGCCTAAATGTACAAACACTGGAGTGAACCAGCAGGTGGACGCACTGTTTCTCTCTCTCTGCCTTTCAAATAAAATAAAAAATTTTTAAAATTTAAAGTCTGTGGGGAAATGGGATTAAAAGGTAATCTTATTTTGGTGCAAAAAATTGAAATCTGTACATTAAGGACAGTTTCAGAAAGCTCACAGGAAGTGAGAATTCTGTAAAAACTATGCATGGATTTTAAAATTGTATTACACCAAAATAAACTTATCTCCTAATTACATTTTCCACATATTTCCAAAAAAAAAAATTTCAGAAGCAGAGAGACAGACACGCACATTGAGAGTGAGTGAGTGAGCAAGAGAGATTGTCTATCAACTGATTCACTCTCCAAATGCCTGCAATAGCCAGCACTGGGTTGAACCAAAGTCAGTTGCCGGGAAGAGAATTCCATTCAGAAGCCTTTTATTTTATTTTATTTTATTTTATTTTTATTTTTGTTTATTCCAAAGTTCTCCAAATATGTAGCAGGAATCCAATCACTTGAGCCACGAGTGCTGCCTCCCAGGGTCTACATTAGTGGGAAACTAGGAGTCATCAGCCAGAGCAGGGGGTTGAATCCAGGCATCTTAAACAGCATTTTAACTGTTACACTAATGCCTGTGTACTTTGGAAGAACCCTTGTATTTTCTGTGGTAGAATAAAAGATAATACAAATTGATAACAGCCTCCCCTTTGGAGATAGAGCCTAACTCCCTCATGTGAATCAGGTTTCATCCTGGTGACTTCCTTAGCCAGTACAATATGGCCCAAGTATTGTTCTGGGGCTTCTAAGCACAATTCACCGAAAGCCCTAGAGGTTTTGGCCCAGCTACACAGTGAGCTGCTGTGTAAGAAGTCTGACCACCCTGTGGCCACCAGACTGTGAGAAAGCCCAAACTTGCCATGTGATAAGGCTCCAAGGAGAGAGAGATGCTGGTTCGGCACCTGCTGTTCCAGCTCCCAACCACTGTAGCCCAGGTCCCAGATACAGTGCAGCAGACAACAGTCTCTGCCCACTCCTGTCCAAGTTGCATATTTATGACTGCGACTGCTTTAAGTCATGAAGTTTTAGTATCGTTTGTTACATAGCAATGAATAGCTAGAATATTCAATCAGGAAATAATACATTTGTATTGACTCAATTTTCAAGTCTATTTTAAACTCCACAAGAACATTCTGTTTGTGGACGATATTAATACAGGCATAAGTTAATAACTAGATGACCTACAACATATATGAGCTATTGTGTGTGTATGCACGCAGTAATCAGGGTAGTGCAGTGAGTGTTACTACCTACCTCCTACCCAACAGGACATCACCTGCTCCGGCTATTTGCATTTCCAAACAAACTTTTCAAACAATAAGGTGCTGAGACACTGTTGACTTCCCTAGCTATCCAGATAATGTTTGAAACCCATTCAGCTTTCATGGCTGTTCAACTTAGGAGAATGGACCATGCTGCAGAATAAGACTTGTCTCTGGACTGTAAAATAACTTACCAAATGCTTTTAAATACATGAATTTAAAATATTATGCAAACACTGGGCTACACAATCAGCATAGGTAAACTCAAACATTTTGCTGGCGCCAACTCTACTATGGTGCTTTTCATTTCCTATATTGCCTGTGCAAAGCCTGCTTCCTCTTCTCTAAGGGATTTGTATACATGTGGATCCCATTCATCCTTCAAATGCCCCCTCTACCATTTTATCAAACTGTAAGCTTTTCTCTAACAAACTTATCATTAAAAAAAAAAAGCAACAAACTCCCAGTCCTATAGAACACACGAAGAAAGAACATGAGAGTCCCATAGCGCTTGGCAACTTTCCATCAGGCTGAAACAGGCTGACTAGAGGAAATGAGCCAATTAAAATACCCAGCCAGAATGCTGTCTGTAGATAAAATGCTTTGCACAGTGGATACAACATAACCTGAATTAAATGTTAAGAGACAACTGGCACTCAATCTCTTGACATTTTATTCATTCTATTTTCTCAGCCAAAGTTAACAGGGAGCCACTCAGCCTGGGAGGGGCAGGTCCTCCACTGACCTCAGAGGAAATAGATAAACAAAAGGAATTCAAGTTTTCCATTTCAAAGGCTTTGGTTGCAAGTGAATGAATCAGAGCACCAAACCCAACAATTGATAGAGGTTTTATATTCCTTCAGCAGTAATTCCAATCCCACAGGCTGTACTGTAACTGAAACGCAACTGGCACACTGTGACAAATCTCCAAACTAGAAACATAGAAAGTCATAATCAAACACTCTGTTCTACCACAGAAAGCCAAGAAGTCACCTGTTCGCCACTCATGTTAAGGATCATGCATAACATACTTAACATCTCAGGGCAAAGACTGTATAGTCGCTGAATGGTAACAGGTTCAACGTGAAAAATCCAGAACACACAACCTATCAAGTTTTCCCTCTGCGGAACCTAAAGAAGGCAGTACTAGACGACCCTATATTCTATCACAAAACCAACAGCAATAATGTTTGACACTCATTACCAAATTATCTATATTTAACATGTCAACTTAGAATTATTATAATAGCATCTTTATAACTGACGTCCAAAGCAACAGAATAACACAATGCATGATACTTTATAAAATGAAGCTGAGGGGAAATTCACTGTCCTCCATCACAGACCCAACCCCGGACTTCCTCCTAAAGAGCACAAGTTCCTGGCACTCAGCAAACAGTACCACTGGTATTTTCTGGGAAAGAAGAAATGGAGGATCAACTCACTTAACAGTTGGCAGTAGAGGACCTGTAAACTCCTCTTCATGGTATCATCTGGTCCTGCTTCTCCTCCAGTTTATTCATGATTCCGTCTAAGAAATTGGGAGAAGAAACTGTTACATCCAGGGAGCACAAGTCAATCATCAGAAAGAAGTACACTCAATAGGATCCGAGTTTCAAACCCCAAAACTTCTGTTTTTGAAGACGAAAAATCTTGGGATATATGCAGTACAGTCTAATTTACAATGGTCAAAGTTACAAAACTATCACTAATCAGTTAGTCAAAACAGGAAGTTACACCTTCCTGAAGGAAACTCATACAGAATTTGCTTTTGGAACTTTTGAGGACTTCTCCAGAATTTCTAGTATTTAGATGGAGAAAAATGAAATTTCTGTGTAAATTTATTCTTACTAAGACATTCACCAAAAAAAGAGCAAAAAGAAAAATGCATCCTATCAAACATAAGGAAGAGCTAAAACCATTTCTCTTCAAACTAGTCAAAACAATTGAAAGTGAAGAAACCCTTCCAACATTACCTTGATTCCAAAACCAGAGACATAACAAAAATAAAACTACAGAACAATATTCCTGCTAAATATACATGCGAAAATGCTCAACCAAATACTAGCAAATCAAATCCAACAACACACAAAAAGGCCATTCACTACGACCAAGTGGGATTTATCCCAGAGATGCAGGGATGTTTAACATTTGAAAATCAGTGAGTGTAAAATCACACAACGGCAGAAGGATAAAATTATCTGATCAACTCAACAAATACAGAAAAAACATTCAGGTACCAGTCATTCATGATTAAAAACTTGAACAAGTTAGATATAGAACAAATGGGTTAACAAACCAATAGCCAACATCACATTGAATGGGGAAAAAAGAATCATTTCCTCTGAGAGCTGGTATCAGACAAGGATGTCTACTTTTACCACTCTCATTCAATACAGTACTGGAAGTTTTAACCAGAGTAATTAGGTAAGAGAAAGAAATAAAAGGCAAACAAGGGAAACATGGAAGTCAAATTATCCCTGTTTGCAGATGACATGTTTCTGCATGTACAGAAACCTAAAGAATCCTCCAAGAGACAATTAGAACTGGTAAATCAGGAGCCGGCGCTGTGGCACAGTGAGTTAATGCCCTGGCCTGAAGCACCGGCATCCCATATGGGCGCCGGTTCAAGACCCAGCTGTTCCATTTCGTATCCAGCTCTCTGCTATGGCATGGGATAACAGAAGATGGCCCAAGTCCTTGGACCCCCACACCCATGTGGGAGACCCGGAGGAAGCTCCTGGCTCCTGGCTCAAGAGCGGCACAGCTCTGGCAGCTGCAGCCAACTGGGGAGTAAACCAGCGGAAGGAAGACCTGTCTGTCTGTCTGTCTCTCTCTCCGCCTCTCCTCTCTTCCTCTCTGTGTAACTCTGACTTGCAAATAAACAAATAAATCTTAAAAAAAAATAAGAACCTATAAACCAGGGCCAGCACTTTAGTGTAGTACGTAAAGCCACTGTTTGTGATGCATGTATCCCAATTGGATGCCGACTACAGGACTAGCAACTCCACTTCCAATCCAGTCTCTGCTAATGTTCCTGGGAAAGCAGCTGAAGAAGGCCCAAGTGCTTGGGCCCCTTCCAAATACATGGGAGACACAGATGAAGCTCTTGGCTCTGGCAGGCACAGCCCTCGCCACTGAAGGCATTTAAGGAGTCAACCAGGGTAAAGAAGATATTCATTCATTCATTCATTTTCATTCTCTCTCTCTCTCTCTCTCTCTCCGTGTGTGTGTGTGTGTGTGTGTGTGTGTTCATCTCTCTGCAACTCTGCCTTTCAAATAAAATAAATCTGTTTAAAAAAAGAACTGGGGCTGGCACTGTGGCACAGCAGGTTAAAGCCCTGGCCTGAAGCGCTGGCATCCCATATGGGCGCCAGTTCTAGTCCCAGCTGCTCCTCTTCCAATCCAGCTCTCTGCTATGGCCTGGGAAAGCAGTAGAAGATGGCCCAAGTCCTTGGGTCCCTGCAGCCGTGTGGGAGACCCAGAGGAAGCTCCTGGTTCCTGGCTTCAGATCGGCGCAGCTCCAGCCATTGCGGCCATCTGGGGAGTGAACCAGCAGATGGAAGGCCTCTCTCTCTGTCTCTACCTCTCTCTGTAAATCAAAAATACAACGAGGTACTGTCTCATGCTAGTCAGTATGACTATTATCAAAAAGACAGAAAATAAATATTTTGAAAAGAAAAGGAAACTTTTATACATTTTTGGTGGGGATGCAAATCAGTATAGCCATTATAGAGAACAATGTAGAGGTTCCTCAAAAACCTGAAACATGACCTACCATATGACCCATGACACAGAGTCAACTTTTTTGTATATAGCCAAAAGAAATTAAATTCTCACATTAAAGAGTTATCTGAACTCATATATTCACTGCAGCACTACTCATAATAGACAAGATATGAAATCAACCTAGGCATCCAATGATGGATAAATAAAATGTGAGTTATTGGCCGGCGCCGCGGCTCACTAGGCTAATCCTGCGCCTTGCGGCGCCGGCACACCGGGTTCTAGTCCCGGTCGGGGCGCCGGATTCTGTCCCGGTTGCCCCCCTTCCAGGCCAGCTCTCTGCTGTGGCCCGGGAGTGCAGTGGAGGATGGCCCAAGTGCTTGGGCCCTGCACCCCATGGGAGACCAGAAGCACCTGGCTCCTGCCATCGGATGGGCGCGGTGCGCCGGCCGCAGCACGCCGGCCACAGCGGCCATTGGAGGGTGAACCAACGGCAAAGGAAGACCTTTCTCTCTGTCTCTCTCTCTCACTGTCCACTCTGCCTGTCAAAATAAAATAAAATAAAATAAAATGTGAGTTATAAAGATAAATGAATATAATGGAATATTTTTCAGGCATCAAAATGAGTGATATTTTGACATCTACAGCTTAATTGTAAAAGTCCTTGGGTCATCTCATTAATTTACATTTCATATGTGGAATAGTAATTTTCTACACAAATGTTTAAAATTTATATTCTTTTTTTAAAGATTCATTTTATTTATTAGAAAGAGAGAGAGAAAAAGATCTTCCATCCACTGGTTCAGAGCCCAAATGACCTGGGCAAGGTCAAGAACAGGAACCAGGAGCTCATCCTGGGGTCAACACAGGTTCACTGACCCAAGGACTTGCAGGCCTTCTCCTGCTGCTCTCCCAGGCACATCGGCAGGGAGCTGCATTGGATCTGGAGCAGTGGGGATTCAAATCGGCACCCAAATGGGATGCTGGGTTGCAGGTGGCAGATAACCCGACATACCACAACACCAGTCCCTTCATGTGCAGTTGATGGAATTCTCTACTGGAAATGTTCAGTTTTTTTATTTCATGTCATATAAAGTGAAAATGATTTACATTTACATTTTTATTGAGATATAATTCTTTTAAAATTAAGCTGTTACTTGAAAACCATCACTACCCATTTCCATAACATTTTCATTGCTTACTTACTTAATGTTTATAACACAATATATTTTCAAATTTTTTTCATAAGAATACTACACACACTCTCTACCATGGAATGAAAGGCCTTCCTTAGTCCCAGATTACATAAATACTTGCCTATTTTTTTATTTTTATTTATTTTTTAACAGATTTCTTTTTATTATTTCAAAGAGTTACACAAAGAGAGCAGAGGCAGAGAGAGAGAGAGAGAGATCTTCCATCTGATGGTTCACTCCCCAGTTGGCCTCAATGGCCAGAGCTGAGCCCATCTGAAGCCAGGAGTCAGGAGCTTCCTCTGGGTCTCCCACGCAGGTGCAGGGGCCCAAGGACTTGGTCCATCTTCTGCTATCCCAGGCATAACAGAGAGCTGGATCCAAAGTGGAGGAGCCAGGTCTCGAACCGGTGCCCATATGGGATGCCAGCGTTTCAGGCCAGGGCATTAACCCGCTGCGCCACAGCACCGGCCCCCTTGCCTATATTTTTAGTATGCTTTTATCTATTACACACCAAATCTATTTCTGAACTTTGTGTTGTATCTCTGCTTGTTCAATCTACCAGTAAAATTATAACTATTTAAATTAAACCCTGTAGAGCGGCTCAATGGGCTAATCCTCCACCTAGTGGCGCCGGCACACCAGGTTCTAGTCCCAGTCGGGGCGCCAGATTCTGTCCCGGTTGCCCCTCTTCCAGGCCAGCTCTCTGCTGTGGCCAAGGAAGGCAGTGGAGGATGGCCCAGGTGCTTGGGCCCTGCACCCCATGGGAGACCAGGAGAAGCACCTGGCTCCTGCCATCGGATCAGCGCGGTGCGCCAGCCGCAGCGCGCCAGCCGTGGTGGCCATAGGAGGGTGAACCAACGGCAAAAGGAAGACCTTTCTCTCTGTCTCTCTCTCTCTCACTGTCCACTCTGCCTGTCAAAAAATAAAAAAAAAAATAAATTAATTAAACCTTGTAGAGTCACTCCTCTATTAATTCTCTTTTTAAGATTTGTCTTGTTTTTTTGAGCTTTTTTTTCTCCAAAATTAACTT
The DNA here is from genome assembly GCF_051225735.1 of Oryctolagus cuniculus. NCBI lineage: Eukaryota > Metazoa > Chordata > Mammalia > Lagomorpha > Leporidae > Oryctolagus > Oryctolagus cuniculus. The sequence continues at coordinate 175,665,884 of NC_142870.1, read as the reverse complement.
GAGGATCACTTTATTAAATTACAGGAAAATAAATCACTGGAATTATATTTTGAAATTATCTCTTATTTGCTTTATTGATTTGGGAGAAACCTGATCTCTTTAAAATCCAAATGCAGTGAAGATAAAAATAAAATGAATATTTTGAAAAATATTGCTGTAGATATTATAAGAATTTCTTTTAAGGAGTGAGACATGCCCCTACACCTTTTTTTGAGAGGAAGATACAATAGCTGGATGACTTCTTTGGTTAAGTAAAGAACCTGCAGTGTGATTAGTGCAAGAAGGGAAAGAGATGTTCATCATTATAAAATAACAGGAGGTTTGAATTTCAAAGGTTAGGGATAAGAAACATAAGCATTCCAGAAACAGAAAGGCTAAGGAGACGGTACACCTGAGCTATTCAGAGAAGGTGCAGTTCCCAAAGCGGGCAGCAGGTGAGGCCTACACATAAAGGATACAATGAGAAATCCCCACAGCAGGATACCCACGAACCTTACTTTTCCACCACTTCTTCCTTTAGGTCATTTGTATTCCCATGTGACATGCACTGTCCTCCTCCACAAAGCTCACCCACCACTGAGAGCCTCAGAACCTCAGCAAGGTCAGCACTGTGGCACAGCAGGTGAAAACCCCACCTGCAGTGCTGGCATCCCTTATGGGCACTGGTTCAAGTCTAAGGTGCTCCACTTCCAATCCAGCTCTTTGCTATGGCATAGGAAAGCAGTAGATGATCCAAGTCCTTGGGCACCTCCACCGGTATGGGAGACCTGGAAGAAGCTCCTGGCTCCTAGCTTCGGATCAGCTCAGCTCCGGCCATTGTAGCCAACTGGAGAGTGAGCCAGTGGATGGAAGATTTTTCTCTGTCTCTGCCTCTCTGTAACTCTACCTTTCAGATACATAAATAAATAATTTTTTAAAACATTTTTCTTTTCTTAAAAAAAAAAAGATTTATATAGAGAGCAGGAGAGGGAGAGAGAGAGAGAGAGAGGTCTTCCATCTGCTGGTTCACTCCCCAATTGGCTGCAATAGCCGGAGCTGTGCCAATCCAAAGCCAGGAGTCAGGAGCTTCCTCTGGGTCTTCCCACACAGGTGCAGGGGCCCAAGGACTGGGCCACTTTGTACTGCTTTACCAGGCCATAGCAGAGAGCTAGATTGGAAGTGGAGCAGCCGGGACTTGAATGGGCACCCACCCATATGGGATATCGGCACTGCAGGTGGTAGCCTTAACCGCTATGCCACAGTGCCTGCCCTGTAAATAAATCTTTTTAAAAACAAAAACAGGAAAAAACCTCAGCAAAAGACTTACACAAAACAGCCGTGTTTTAGTGGTGCCTGACAGTGTCAATATAAAGGATCATGCATCAAGCCAAGGGTAACCAAGGAACAGCCCGAGCCAGCGTCCGGGAGCCATGAACAACGGTGAGTGAGTGAGCCAGCACCCGGGAGCCATCAACAATGGTTAATGAGTGTCTGTACACTGCTTAGGAGACCGTAAGCACTCAATAAACAATTAGTAAATAAAAAATGAACACTGATTAAGAGGAGAACAGAGACATGACTGTAGTTTATATCAATCAAGGGAAACACAAATCCTTCAATCATCTCTGGAAATGTTCAGAGATGTCTGAAAAAGTGATAGACTTCCCGCAATAAATGAGATGGAGCCACTTTATTCCATGATCAAAGAAACAAGCGAGCTTGCAGCAGGGAGACTTGGGACCGTCTAGGTCACAAAGGCTAAAAGAACCAAAAGCAGCCTGTGGTCCACTAGCTATTCAAAACGGAACTTGATTTAGGTCCTTATGTGGAGTTTTGTGGTGTCTTTCCTTCTTCTGAGTATTACAGTTCTATCAAGTTGATTGCAAGGCATTTTACATGTATTTTTGCCAGTGTGACAAAATTTCTATCTCCATTATATTGTAACTGCCTCAATATGAATGAGAGTTTTATTCATTTTGTGACCCAACTGAACTCACTTACTGTCCTAATGATGGTGTCTTAGCGGAGTCTCTTGGGTCAATTGTGCTTCTCTGAATTGATGGCAAGCCACAATTAGATTCCTTTAAAAGTCTCTTTTAACCCTACAGTTGGAAACATTAATTATATCAGTCTGGACTGTCAGAGAATAATTGAGGAGCACCAAAGATGACAACTAATTTCTGGAATGAAATCCTAAGACACTGCAGAGTTTTACAGCCAAAAGAACTGAGTAAAAGAAAAATGACCTATTCTTCAGACCCCGGCTCTAATCCCATCTTCAGAGACCCAACCCATGGTTCCAGGTTCCAGGTTCCAGGTTCCGGGCCCAATCCCACAAACTGGAGGACGTCAGCAACAAGTCTTCCTTATCCCACGCCAGACAGGCTGCCCAGAATGTCTGCACAGGCTATTAAGGGTAAACAAAGCTGGTCAACAAATGCTGGAATAAGTCCCACAATAAATGAAATAGAGTAGATATCAATGCATGGACAAAAGGATTAAGAACAATTCAACACAGATGACATCACCAACAGAACAAATTAACGCCGGCGCCGCGGCTCACTAGGCTAATCCTCCGTCTAGCGGCGCCGGCACACCGGGTTCTAGTCCCGGTCGGGGCGCCAGATTCTGTCCCGGTTGCCCCCCTTCCAGGCCAGCTCTCTGCTGTGGCCAGGGAGTGCAGTGGAGGATGGCCCAAGTGCTTGGGCCCTGCACCCCATGGGAGACCAGGAGAAGCACCTGGCTCCTGCCATCAGATCAGCGTGGTGCGCCGGCCGCGGCAGCCATTGGAGGGTGAACCAACGGCAAAAGGAAGACCTTTCTCTCTCTCTCTCTCTCTCTCTCTCTCTCTCTCTCTTTCTCTCTCTCACTGTCCACTCTGCCTGTCAAAAATAAATAAATAAATAAATAAACAGAACAAATTAACACACTGGGAACTGTCCCTAAAGAAATGAAGATTTAGGAACTGCTAGACAAAGAACTCAAAATAACTGTTTTAAGGAAGCTCAGTTAGCTTTAAAAAAAAAAAAATTCAACAAAATGAAGACTAAATGACCAAAATGACAAATTTAACAGAGAGAGAAATTATGGGGGGAAAAACCCAGAAATTTCATTTTTAAAAAGTCTTACTCATTTTTTTGAAAGGCAGAGAGAGTTAGAGAGAAGGAAAGACAGACACCCAAAGAGATCTTTCATTCGCTGGTTCACTTCCCCCAAGCGACCACAATAGCCAAGGCTGGGCCAGGCCGAAGCCAGGCGCCTAAAACCCCATCTAGGACTCTCAGATGGGCGCAAGAGCCCAAGCACTAGAGCCTTCCAAGGAGCACTAGCAAGCAGCTGGATTAGAAGTGGAGGAGCTGGGGGCTGGCATTATAGCACAACAGGGAAAGCTGCCACCTCAAAGCAGACATCTCATTTGGGTGCCTGTATAGAGTCCCAGCTAATCCACTTCTGATCCAGACCCCTGCTAACGGCCTGAAACAAAGCAGTGGAAGACAGCCCAGGTGTTTGGGCCCCTATATCCATGTGGGAGACCCAAATGAAACTCCTCACTACTGGCATTTGGCTCAGCCCTGGCTGTTGCAGCCATCTGGGGAGTGTACCAGTGGGTAACAGATCTCTCTCTCTCTCTCTCTCTCTCTCTCTGTCCCTCCCACTCCCTCTGTGACTCTGTCTTCAAATAAATAAAAATAAATAAATAAACCTTCAAAAAAAAAAAAAAAGAGTGAGTGTGGTAGACCCAGAGGCGGCTCCTGGCTTCAAATCAGCACAGCTTCGGCCGTTGCGGCCAATTGGGGAGTGAACCAGGAGATGGAAGACCTCTCTCTCTCTCTCTGCCTCTCCTCTCTCTGTGTAACTCTGGCTTTCAAATAAATAAATAAATATTTTTTTTAAAAAAAAGAAATTGCTGATTAAAAAAACAGAAGTGGAGTAGCTGGGACTCAGACGCACTCACATGGGATGTCATTTGTCACAGCCATTGGCTTAACCCATTATGCAACAACACCTCCAAATCTCCAAATCTGAAATTTGAGAGCTAAAACATGCAATAAATGAAATAAAACATGCAATAGAATCAATAGCAGAACTGATCAAGTAGAAGAAAAATTTGTGGACTCAAACACAGGTTATAAGAAGACACACAAGGGTTAAAGGAGAAGAGACAAAGAAAAAAAATAAATAATAGCAGGAAACTTCACAATCCTGGGGAATGGTGCGAATATCAGGTATAGAAATGTCAAGGGTCTCCAAAGAGTTAATCCAAACAATACACGCCAAAATATATTGGAATCAAACAAAAAGATTAAAGACAGGGGATCCTGAAAATAACAATTAAACGAAACAAACCACATACAAGGGAGTTTTAATATCTAGCAGCAGATTTCAACAGCAAAGACTTTATAGGCCAAGAGAAAATTACCTATTCAAAGTGCTGAGACAACAAAACAACTGCCAACCAGGAATACTGCTTCTGGCAAAGTTGTCCCTCAGAAAAGAATGCAAGCCGGCGCCATGGCTCAATAGGCTAATCCTCCACCTTGCGGTGCCGGCACACTGGGTTCTAGTCCCAGTCGGGGGGCCGGATTCTGTCCTGGTTGCCCCTCTTCCAGGCCAGCTCTCTGCTGTGGCCCGGGAGTGAAGTGGAGGATGGCCCAAGTGCTTGAGCCCTGCACCCCATGGGAGACCAGGAGAAGTACCTGGCTCCTGCCATCAGATCAGCGCGGTGCGCTGGCCACAGCGCGCCGGCCACGGTGGCCATTGGAGGGTGAACCAACGGCAAAAAGGAAGAACTTTCTCTCTGTCTCTCTCTCTCACTGTCCACTCTGCCTGTCAAAACAAAAAACAAAAACAAAAACAAAACAAAACAAAACAAAAAAAGAGCAGGCTATTAGGAAAGAAAGTCTGCCCTCCTCCAGACTCTTGTTCTTTCCTCGCACACACGTCCCCTCCAATCATGGCTGGCTCTCTTTCTGCCTCTGCGATATTGTGATGCAGCCAGGAGGCCCTCACCAGCACACTAGTGCCATACCACCAGAAGCCCTCACCAGCACGCTAGTGCCATACCACCAGAAGCCCTCACCAGCACGCTAGTGCCATACCACCAGAATCATGACCCAAATCAACCTCTTGACAAGTCACTCAGACCCAAATATTTTATTAGAGCTACACAAAACAGACCACCATAGCTCAGAACTGCTCCGGACTTCACCCCACGTATCTCTTCATCTGGCAGAGCATTTGTATCCTTTATGTTATCCTGTATTAACAATACCACTAAGTAAAGTGCCTCCCTGAGCTCTGTGAATCATTCTAGAAATTAGTTGGAACCAAGGGAGGGGTACTGAGAGCCTTGATTTATAATCAGTGAGTCAGACATACAGGTGACATCGTACTACATGGAACTGCCATCTGAAACGGTGCACAGTCTTGCACGGCTGAGTCCTTACCATGTGAGATGTGATATTTTCAGACAGTCTCAGAATCAAATTGAATTACAGGAAACTGAACTGGTATCTGCTGCAGAACAGCTTCATGTGTGGGGAAATACCCCACATCTAGGCCACAACTGTAGTGGTGAACGACGTATCAAGAGAGGAAAAGTATGTTTTTCATCTTACAAAGCCCTTATCTATCAATGATTACCTTGAACATAAATGTATTGTTACCAAGCAAAAGTCATAGAGTGGCTGATTTTTTTTTTAACTTTTATTTAGTAAATATAAATTTCCAAAGTACAGTTTATGGATTACAATGGCTTCCCCACCCCATAATTTCCCTCCCACTTGCACCCCTCCCATCTCCCACTCCCTCTCCCATTCCATTCATATCAAGATTCATTTTCAATTATCTTTATATACAGAAGATCGATTTTGTATATATTAAGTAAAGATTTCATTAGTTTGTACCCACACGGAAACACAAAGTGTAAAATACTGTTTCAGTACTAGTTATAGCATTACTTCACATTGGACAACACATTAAGGACAGATCCCACATGAGGAGTAAGTACACAGTGACTCCTGTTGTTGATTTAACAATTTGACACTCTTGTTTATGGCGTCAGTAATCTCCCTAGGCTCTAGTCATGAGTTGCCAAGGCTATGGAAGCCTTTTGAGTTTGCCGACTTCAATCTTATTCCAACAGGGTCATAGTCAATGTGGAAGTTCTCTCCTCCCTTCAGAGAAAGGTACCTCCTTCTTTGATGGCCCCGTTCTTTCCACTGGGATCTCACTTGCAGAGATCTTTCATTTAGGTCTTCTTCTTTTTTTTTTTTCTTTTTCTTTTTTTTTTTTTTTTTCCCAGAGTGTCTTGGCTTTCCATGCCTAAAATACTCTCATGGGCTCTTCAGCCAGATCTGAATGCCTTAAGGGCTGATTCTGAGGCCAGTGTTTTTAAAGAACTAACTATATTCTACCTACAAGAGACTTATTTCACCTTTAGGCCCTTTTAGAGATGGAAACTGAAGGGATGGAAAAAGATATTCCAAATAAAAAGAAACAAAAGGGGCTGGCACTGTGGCATAGTGGGTAAAGCCACCGCCTGCAGTGCTGGCATCCCAAATGGATGACAGTTCAAGCCCTGGCTCCTCCATTTCTGATCCAGCTCTCTGTTATGGCCTGGGAAAGCAGTAGAACATGGCCCAAGTTCTTAGGTCCTTACACCCACATGGGAGACCTAGAGGAAGCTCCTGGCTCCTGGCTTCGGACAGGCACAGTTCTGGCTGCTGCGGCCAACTCGGGAGTGAACCAGCAGATAGAAGACCTCTCTCTCTCTGCCTCTCCTCTTTGTAACTCTGACTTCCAAATAAATAAATCTTAAAAAAAAAAGAAAAAGATAGCAAGGATAACTATGTAAAACAGACTTTAAACAAAATTTAAACAAAAATTGTAAAAAGAAATAAAGCAAGTCATTGCATGATGGTAAGAGGGCCAATATGTCAAGAACATAACAACTGCACGGCCGGCGCCACGGCTCACTAGGCTAATCCTCCGCCTTGCGGCACCGGCACACCGGGTTCTAGTTCCGTTCGGGGCGCCGGATTCTGTCCCGGTTGCCCCTCTTCCAGGCCAGCTCTCTGCTGTGGTCAGGGAGTGCAGTAGAGGATGGCCCAAGTGCTTGGGCCCTGCACCCCATGGGAGACCAGGAAAAGCACCTGGCTCCTGGCTCCTGCCATCGGATCAGCGTGGTGCGCCGGCCACAGCCGTGGCAGCCATTGGAGGGTGAACCAACGGCAAAAGGAAGACCTTTCTCTCTGTCTCTCTCTCTCACTGTCCACTCTGCCTGTCAAAAAAAAAAAAATATATAACAACTTTAAATATTAGAGCCCCTAAATACATAAAGAAAATATTAATATATCTGAAAGGATAGACTATAATACAGTAATAGTAGGGGACATCAATACCCTGCATTCAACAGTGGCTAGCTCTGGTTTGAGTCCCAGCTGCTCCACTTTTGATCCAGCTCTCTGCTATGGCCTGGGAAAGCAGTAGAAGATGGTCCAAGTCCTTGGGTCCCTGCACCCCCGTGGGAGACCTAGAGGAAGCTCCTGGCTCCTGGCTTCAGATTGGCGCAGCTCCGGCCGAGGTGGCCAACTGGGGAGTGAACCAGCAGATGGAAGACTTTCTCTCTCTCTCTCTCTCTCTCTCTCTCTCTCTCCCCCCCCCCCTTCTCTCTGTGTAACTCTGACTTTCAAGTAAATAGATGATTTAAGAAAAAAACAGTGGCTAGATCATCAGATAGAAAATAATAACAAAACACTGACTTAAGTTACACTCCATGCCTACTGGACCTAACAGTTAAACCTTCACTCTAATAGTTGTAGAATACACTATTATTCTCAAGTGCACACTGAACATTCTTCGGGACAGATTATATGTTAGTCCATAAAGCAAGTAAACAATTTTAACTACTTATCTTTTCCAAACACAATTAAGAGCAGGGAAATTTCAGAAAATTTAACAAGTACATGGAAATCAAAAACATACTCTTAATTAACCACTGGGTCAAAGAAGAAGTTGAAAGGGAAATTACAAAATATCTTGAGACAAATGAAGACAGACACAAAATACCAGAACTTATTGGATGCAGTAAAAGCAGTTCTAAAAGAGAAGCTTATAGAAACAAGTGACTACACCAACAAAAAGTATACCATATAAGGAATCTGACATTACACCTTAAGAAACTAAAGAAGAACAAACTAAACCCAAAGTTAGGAGAAGGAAAAGAATAAGACATAAGTGGAAGAAACTAGAAAAATAATAGAAATGGTCAATGAAACAGAGTATTTTGGAAAGAAACCATCAATAAACCTTAGGCCACATTTTCTAAAAAGAGTATTAAATCAATAAAATCTGAGAAGAAACATTAATCTAAAAAGAGACATTATAACAGAATCCACAGAACAATAAGGATCATAAGATAGTAGTATGAACTATTCTACAATAAACTTGATAACCTAGAAGAAATGGACAAATTCCTAGACATATACAATGAAGAAACAGAAAATCAGATGAGACCAATAATGAGGAAGGAGGCTACGTCAGTAACAAAAAGTCTCCCATTAAAGGGAAGTCTAGAATCTAATACCAATCCTTCCCCCCAAAAATGAACAAAACAATTTGCAAACTAGTTTTCAGGCTAGCATTACACCGACACCCTAACCAGTCCAAGACACCACAGGAAAAGAAAACTATATCCCAATACCCCTGATGAGCACAGATGCAAACTAGCACATTAAAAGATCACCACCACCATCACATGGACTCTATACCAGAGGTACAAGAATGAAGGACAAGAAACACACAAACGTCTCTAGAGATGCAGAAAAAGCACTTGACAAAATTCAGCATCCTATCATGATGGAAACTCTCAATACATTCAGAATACAGGGATTAGATCTCAACACAAAAAGCCACACAAGACAAACCCACAGGTGATATCATACTCAGTGTTTCACAAGAAGAACCATAAAGTTGCCCATTCTCACCACACCTATGCAACATAGCACGTAAGTGCAAGCCAGAGTAATTAGACATGAGAAAGAAATAAAAGAATCTAAATTGGAAAGGAAGAAACTGGCCCCGTCTTCAGATGATGCAATCTTACACACAGAAAACCTTAATGATTCTATTACAGCACTTTTATAATTGATAAACAATAAAGCTGAAGGATAAAAAAATCAACAAATAAAAAAATCAGTACTATTTCTATGATCGAATCAAAACAGAAATCAAGACAACAATCCCATTTACAATTGCTAGCAATAAAACTTCGTGGTCATTCATGGACATAGACAAAGTGGAAAAATTTCAACGAACCAACACATACGCTGCTGGCTGAAAATGATAAGATTATGCTCTGCCTTTTCATTTCAGCTTTCATACTATAAATAAGTGGTCACAGTTCCACATTTTTTGCATTTTTGTGATTTTTTTTTTTGGTTTGTGATTTTGTCATTAAAAATGGTACCCTAGCACAGTGCTGGGTGCTGTCCAGTGTCCCTTAATCACAGAGGCTGAGATCTGCCTTATGACAAACGTTAGGTAAATTTGGTTCAGGCATGAAAGACAGTGCTGTTACACTGAGTTACATGCAGGAGAATCAACATTCTATATTCAATAAGGTACCTTTAAACAGAAACACAAGGAAAAAGAAAATTATGTATTGGTGATAAAACTGTGTAAGAAGCTCAAAGGAACCTAGCCTTATCCTGGCCTTAGCACAATCACAATGAATTACCTGGATCAAATGTGTTTGAGTTGAGCTTAAAATATTTGTGAGGCAAAGAATGACAATGATCAACACAAGGAAACAGAACTTCGATGAAAGAGAACAGTTCTTTACCTCCCTAGGACAAAGTAATATCTGATCTCCTGGCCAACATGACTTACAGTGCCTATGGGAAAAATAATAAAGGGTGAAAGGATTAGGAGAGCTGACACAATAGAAACCTCTCCTTGGCTCTAGTTCCTTCAAGGTGGAGGGAGAAGAGAGAAGTGGCTAACATCAGAGACCTGGGAGGAAGTCTGAAGAGACATGCACCTATTTCACAGGTGAGGACAGGAACACCGAGAAGGCAAGCTCCTTGCTCAAGATCAAACCCACCAGCTATGTGTGCTCGAGCTAGTTCGTGACTTTTCGGACCCTTGGATCCTTTCTTGTAAGATGGGAAAACTGGTACCAGCCATGCTTGCAGACTTAAATGAGGCAGGTAAAACACTCTGCCCAGTGCCTGGCACACAGTGAGTGCTCAGTGCAAGTTAGGAACTCATCAGAACACAAGGTACGACAGGTCAGAGCCCACCAACCATCCTTTAATTTTACTTCCCCTATGAAAGAAATGGATCAAAGGCTTTTGAGCCATTTCCCAAATACCCCCTTGTGTTAAATCCAGTATCTTATTTAAAGTAGACTGATAAGTTACTCTTAGGAGTATAAATTAAACTTTAAGGTTTTTTTTTTTTTTGACAGGTAGAGCCACAGACAGTGAGAGAGAGAGAGAGAGAGAGAGAGAGAGAGGTCCTCCTGCCGTTGGTTCACTCCCCAAATGGCTGAAATGGCCAGGGCTGCGTCAAGCTAAAGCCAGGAGCTTCCAGGTCTACCACATGGGTGCAGGAGCCCAAGCACCTGGGTCATCTTCCTCTGCTTTCCCAGGAGCATTAGCAGGGAGCTGTGTTGAAAATGGAGCAGCTAGGGGCCGACACCGTAGCACACTAGGCTAATCCTCCGCCTGCAGCGCCGGCATCCCATAAGGGCACCGGTTGTATTCCCAGTTGCTTCTCTTCCAGTCCAGCTCCCTGCTGTGGCATGGGAAAGCAGTGGAGGATGGCCCAGGTGCTTGGGCCCCTTGACCCGCATGGGAGATCTGGCTCCTGGCTTCAGATCAGCACAGCTCCATCTGTTGTGGCCATTTGGGGAGTGAAACAATGGAAGGAAGACCTTTCTGTCTGTCTGTCTCTCTCTCTCTCTCTCACTGTCTGTAATTCTACCTGTCAAATAAATAAATTTAAAAAAAAGAAAGAAAGAAAACGGAGCAGCTGGGACATAAACCAGCATCATATGAGATGCTGGCATTGCAGGTGGTGGCTTAACCCACTACAACACAGTGCCAGCCCCCCATACAGCATCTTAACCACTAACACCCACCCCAGCAAGGCTCTTTTCTAGCAAACTGAGTATCTGTCAGTAGAGCACTACTGACAGAGTATCTGTCAGCAGAGGAGAGATCTGAGGCAGGTAGCAGCACAGATCCCTGCATCTGAAAGTTCTGGCTGTCTGGGGCCGGGCTCCCATTCAGCATACTTTGAAGGAAACAGAGAACCAGCAATAGAGTTCTTTTCCGTTCTTAGCCTTCATATTTGCCTCTGAAAAATCAAAGAAAATATAGGTTGTCAGATCTCTTGAGATGCTGAATTCTACACAAAAGGGACAAAACTATTCATTTGCTAGGGAAAACGCTCCAAGAGGGAATTATTAATGTGAATTCTGCTGCAGGGCTGAGAAGTGGCTGCTGAGTGCTCCTGCAAAGACACTGAGTGCACCTGTGTTTCCTGAGGGAGGGTGTGCTCTGCCAGGGGTAAACAGAGTTCCAGGAGTTGAAGGCTCCTTAGAACGACACATTCTTCTGGCACTGAAGTGTGTAGGACCATTTGTCTCACTTGAGGAGAAAGGCATGTGCCTGTGTGAGATAAGAACTTGGATCACATGTCTAGTTTCAACGTTAAAGACTAAATATGGGCCGGCGCCGCAACTCACTAGGCTAATACTCCACCTAGCAGCGCCGGCACACCGGGTTCTAGTCCCCGTCGGGGCGCCGAATTCTGTCCCGGTTGCCCCTCTTCCAGGCCAGCTCTCTGCTGTGGCCAGGGAGTGCAGTGGAGGATGGCCCAAGTCCTTGGGCCCTGCACCCCATGGGAGACCAGGAGAAGCACCTGGCTCCTGCCTTTGGATCAGCGCGGTGTGCCGGCCGCAGCACACCGGCCGCAGCGGCCATTGGAGGGTGAACCAATGGCAAAGGAAGACCTTTCTCTCTGTCTCTCTCACTGTCTACTCTGCCTATCAAAAAAAAAAAAAAAAAAAAAAAAAAAAGACTAAATATGGGCTGGCGCCTCAGCTCACTAGGCTAATCCTCCGCCTGCGGTGCCGGCACCCCAGGGTTCTAGTCCCAGTCGGGGCACCGGATTCTGTTCCAGTTGCTCCTCTTCCAGGCCAGCTCTCTGCTGTGGTCTGGGAGTGCAGTGGAGGATGGCCCAAGTGCTTGGGCCCTGCACTCGCATGGGAGACCAGGAGAAGCACCTGGCTCCTGGCTTCAGATCACCACAACATGCCGGCCGTAGCAGCCACTTGGGGGGTGAACCAATGGAAAAAGGAAGATCTCTCTCTCTCTCTCTCTCTCTGTCTAATTCTGCCCATCAAAAAAAAATTAAAATAAATTAAAAAAGACTGAATATGTAAGTCAGGGAATGAAATGACATTGTAGCAATGCCAAATAAAGGAATACATTCTATCTTTTTGCCTATTCTGCTTATGAAATAGATTTTCGACCACAGAAAACTCATTCATTTTTCTTCTTTCTTTCACAGTGCCTGAAAAACATCTTGAGAAGTTTAATTTGGAGATCTTAACAAAATGTGTATTTGGGAAGCAGGAATTAGTAGTGAAAGATGTGCAGTTTTTACGAATTTTGCAATAGGCAAAATGTTTTCCAGGTGGAAAGAACATTTAAACCTATGAGGCATTTTTGAAAAGGCAAAATATTTCAGTATGTGAAACTACTCACAATATCATAGCTGCTGATAAATTTTAATCTTGACCTTTAACCACAACCTCATTTTTTCCTTCCTATTCTGTTTGCTTTTGTCCCACTTGATCCCACATAAACGTTCCTGATTTCTTGGACTAGTAAAAGATAATTTCAAATTGTGTTTCCAGTTAATCTTTCAAAATATATAATTTACCTTAAGTGGTTCCTCAGGTAGGCAGTCTATTGAATGTATGACTAGAATAAAAATTATAATGGGGTTGGGCACGTGATGCAGCAGTAAAGATGCCATTCGGGAGGCCTGCATCCCATTATCCGAGTGCCTGGGAACTCCCATTTTGAGTGAGTGAGGGCTCCATTCCTGATTCTACTTGTAGAGGCTGAAATATCTGGGTCACGGGAGATTGAATTTGGGCTCCTAGGTTTGGTCTGACCCAGTTCTAGCTGTTCAGGGCATTTGGAGAGTGAGCAAGTGGATGGAAGACCTATGAGCAGTATAGAACAGTGGGTTAAGCCACCACTTGCAATGCCAGCATCTCACACTGAAGTACCAGTTTAAGTTTCCAAGACTTTGCTGCTCTGTTTCCAAACCAGATTCCTGCTAATGCACCTGGGAAGGCAGTGTGTGGTGGCTCCAGTACCTCGGCCCCCGCCACCCATATGGGAGACCAGGGTGGAGGTCTGGGATCCTGGCTTCAGCCTGGCCCAGACCTGGCTGTTGCAGCCATTAGAGGAGTGAGCCAGCAGATGGAAGACTGATTCTTCTTCTCTCTCTCTCTCTAATAAACAAGTTTTTTTCAAAATTTGATAAAACAAACTATTTGATTAAACTATTACAATGAAATGAAAAAACTGACCAAAAGTGGGATGGGCTAATATAAACAGACACTGTTATCACTTGAAGGGCATGGTGTCAGGTCACTGGTTAACACATGTAGGAAAATTCAGTCTCCCAGCGAAGATCATGGTATTTCCAGTACTTAAAGATTTATTTATTTATTTTCAAAGTCAGAGTTCCAGAGAGAGAGGGAGACACAGAAAGAGAGGGATCCTCCATCCGCTGGTTCACTACCTAGATGGCCACAATGGCTAGCGCTGGGCCGTACGAAGCTAAATGCCAGAAGCTTCCTCTGGGTCTCCCACGTGGGTGCAGTGGCCCAAACGTTTGGGTCATCTTCTGCTGCCTTTCCCAGGCCATCAGCAGGGACCTGCATTAGAAATGAAGCAGCAGGGACACAAACCGGCCCCCAAAAAGGACGCCAGCGCTGCAGGCCGCAGCTTTACCCACTTATGCCACAATGCCAGCCCCGCCAGCACTTCTGTTAAGTCTTCTCCTTATGCCTTGCTCCAGGAACCAAGGATACAGTAACACATTTGACCTCATCTGTGGGGACTTTAGTTTTAAGGGACTGTTCTGATAATTCTACCCTGTTCTGATGATTGCAAGGGTTACAAGATTTCCGTAAGTACCAAGACTGGTGGTTCCTCAAACACGCTGATGATCAGAATCTATTTAAAAATAGATCCACAGGTCTTTCCTTCAGGAAATCTAACTTCTGGGTTCTAGGATGTGACAATTTAAAAAAGCTCCCATTATGGGTATGACGATTAGACTGTCTTGGAAACCAAGAAGTTAACTGGCAGTTCTTAGCCCTGACTGAACATGAACACTGGAAAGGCGTACCAAGGCCTATGCATGCCCCATCTCAGATCCAGGAACCAAGAATCCTAAGGAGGAGGGAAGCTCCTGAGTGATTGCCACTGTGCACTCAAGAACCAGGGCTCCTGGCCTCAGCCTCTGAGGAGTAAGAGAGCCACAGTGAGGCCAGTCGCTCTGCTCTCTTTTCTGAAAGGGGAAGTTTTATGAGATGGAGAAAGCGAAAAGATGAATAAAATCACACTTGCAAGTTACATTCAAGACTGAAAAGGAATGACAAGTGTCTCTTCAATATTTATATCCATCACCTCTCGTTCCACTCGAGTTTTAAGCAACTTGAGCCTTTGGTGCTCTCTCATCCAGTCTCTGACTTCAACAAGCCTGTCATCTGTCCTAATCGCTGCTTCAAGGGGATGCTTGGAAAAGTCAAGAGACAGTGACTGGAAGGGTCTGGGGAAGTAAAGAGGGCGTGAGAAGCTTCCTGAAAGGAGGAAGGATCACTATAGTCTTAGAATTGTGTCTATGGGTCCCATGTTGTGATGTGGCAGGTAAAGCCACCACCTGCAACACCAGCATCACACATGGGCATCCAAGTTCAAGTTCCAGCTGCTCCATTTCTAAGTCCAGCTCCCTGCAAATGCTCCTAGGAAGCAGAGGAACATGGCCCACGTGCTTGGAACCTTGAACACACATGGGAGACCTGGAAGAAGCTCTTGGCTCCGAGCTTTGATTTGGCCCGGTCCTGGCTGTTGCAGCCACTGGGGAATAAACCAGCAGATGGAAGCTCGATCTCTGTCCCTCTCGCTCTGTAACTCTTTCAAATAAATAAATAAGTCCTTAAAAATATTGTCTCTATGAACTACATACAATCTGTTCCTTTTGTGTTAATATCACATTGACATAAGAACTGATGAGGAGGGAATTGTGTAAAATTTACCTCTGTGCCTGGCAAAGAATTAGTATGAAATAAATTGGAACATACATCTATGGGCAGTTTAACTGAGGAACTGCATATTAAATTTTAATTAATTTAAATCTAAACATTTACATTTGACCAGTGGCTGCTATATTGTACAGCAGAGTTAATAGAAGCTGGAGAAAATGGGGTAAGGAGAGAAATTAAAAACAAGTATGTAATGTAGAAAACACGTCTGTTATTTCTGACCCTGGGAAGCAGTCCAGGTTGGAATACAGTGGCTGGGCAATGCGTCCTAGGCTCCAGGTGCTTTGTTCTCCCTTCAACCCACATAAGGCTGTGGCAGCAGCTGCTGAGGCAGGGAGGGCTGGGTTTCAGATTAAAGGAGAGTCAGGCATTGAACCATGGACACCACAGCAAGAGGAAGAGGGACTCTGGACGGCCAGGCACAACGTACCCACAAGAGCAAGAGTGCTCAGGGCTGGGACTTCTCCTCCAGCTGAATTTGCTTCCTGGCTGTGAACGCACTCACTCAAAGATCTCCCAGTGCTGACTGCCAGCCTGTCTCACTTTCCTTTTTTAGGGAACACTGTACCATAAACTGACCCTTGTAACTGAGTTGGGCTGTGATCTTCTTGGACTTACCACAAAAGAGGAAATCCTAGGGGAAAAGGGGTACCTTGCAAAATAAGATGGCATTAAATGGGAGCCATTTAATCTTAATGTTTTTAAAAGATGCGCTGTTTCTTTCTCTACCCAAACTACTGAAAACTGCTTGTCATTTTATGTGGGGTAAAGCCTAAAATTAAGGCTTAATATGATGTACCGCATTGACATCTGATAAAATCTGGAAGACCCCAAATGGTCTAAACTTAAGCTCCATTCCTTATTCAACCCCCATGGACAAGATCCCCTCTGCAAATTTATCAGAGTAGAACAGGTAGAGCTTCTGCTTATCTCTGAATACTGTTCTGTACTTCCCTGTCAGCCCAATTATTTGAACAGGCCAATCACACCCTCCTGCAGGAACCAGCAGGTGCACCATCCTCCTGACACTACAAAATCTGCCCCCGATTTCCGTTTGTTCATGCTGCTCCCCAAGTGCCATTCCAACCTGGCCCTGCAAGGTGTGCAGCATCCTCCTCCCCAGTTACAAGTACAGTTAATGACAAGCTATCCAGTGCTGGGCGTTACGTGTCTGGGCATCTCCATAATCTCCATATTCCAAGGGCAGGAATCCCTCCCTCACCAACGGGGTGACAGGAGGGTGAGAATACAAATGTTTAACAAATAACTCAGCAGTTGCTGAAGGGCCAGCTATCATTTATCATATCTTTTTGTATTCAGAATCAGATATCTTTCATCATATCTTTTCTACTCAGGGCAACCTCTATGCTTTTGACTTTTCCCCTGCACATCAAGGGCAGGAATCCTGGGAATTACATTTCTTAGAGATCCTTGACATCAAGATTCCCATTCGAGCCCACCATGCAGAGACACCTGCGTGAAAGTTGAAAGATGATAGAGAAGCTATTATTTTCCAGTAGCAACTGTGGGACAGTTCTGCAAAGAGACAGACGGTTCCACCAGAGGCTTTTAAGTGTCTACCAATGAGTCATGCACTTGAATGCTTCAAGCAGGTAAGACCTTTAGTGGTCACTCCCCTGACTTGAAATTTCTGCAATTTGCTGCAGCAGATCCCTGTGTGCCTTGGTATCTTCTT
This sequence comes from Oryctolagus cuniculus, assembly GCF_051225735.1. Lineage (NCBI taxonomy): Eukaryota > Metazoa > Chordata > Mammalia > Lagomorpha > Leporidae > Oryctolagus > Oryctolagus cuniculus. Next base: position 175,648,848 of record NC_142870.1, on the reverse strand, counting down.
TGGGTCACCTCTGCTTTCAGCCAGTTCCACATGATTTCAGCCGTTTCCACATCATTCTCTCTCTCTCTCTTTTTTTTTTTTTTTAAGATTTTATTTCTTTATTTGAGAGGTAGAGTTACAGACAGTGAGAAGGAGAGACAGAGAGAAAGGTCTTCCTTCTGCTGGTTCATTCCCCAAATGGCCATAATGGCCGGAGCTGCACTGATCTGAAGCCAGGAACCAGGAGCTTCTTTGGGGTCTCCCATGGGGTGCAGGGCCCAAGCACTTGGGCCATCCTCCACTGCCTTCCCGGGCCACAGCAGAGAGCTGGACTGGAAGAGGAGCAGCCAGGACTAGAACCGGCGCCCATATGAGATGCAGGCACCGCAGGCAGAGGATTAACCTAGTGCGCCACGAGGCCGACTCCATCATTCTCTCTTGAGGACAGTGTCCCACCTTAAGCATAGGTTACACATTGCCACTTTCTGTTCCAGGATCCTCCAACCCTGCAGATGTCATGGGCTGGGCCTACATGCACATGTGTGGCTCACAAACCCACAGTTAATGGGCAACTCTTCAAAGATAGCAGATAAACACTCCTACCTTCCATACTCTGGGCAGACAACTTGGGAAGGTACTGTTTCTCAGTAGAGTATGATAGAAATCAAGGTCCTACTTCCTCACTGCAATCTCTGATGATACTAGGATCATCCTCCAAATAAACTAGGTACTCCTAAGTCCTTGCCTAAGGCTCTCCATTGTGGGGATCTAAGCTAAGACCATGACCTTCCTGACTTTCACTCCTCCAGCACTACACGACCAGATAAGCTTTTAATTCCCTGTATTAAAATAACTCTTATTCTTCGTACCTAGAATAGCTTCTGTGTTCCTGATTACACTATGATTAATTTAGTTATATAGTTCTCTATGTGTCATTTAATTTATCTATTGCACTGTTAGTAGACATTAAGCATGCCTCCATTATTTTACTTTATTGTCATCAGTACACTGACTGCTCTATTTACTTACTGGTGAATCTGAATTTGGTAAACCTGACAATGTATCTGACCCAAATCTCGATTTCCCAGTCTCCCTTGCAATGAAAGAAGACACAGCTCTGGCTCATGGGAAGGAAGCAGATATTCACCTGGGATTTCTGAGTAAGTTTCGCCTGTCCTTTCTCTTCTCACCAGGAACAATGACATGCAATAAACTAGCTCCCTACATCGACAATAGTGCCAAAAGTCGCTGAAGGAGACTGGTATGTTGACAGCATACATAGTGGAACTGCCTTGGTAGTTCTGAATGTTGGTCTCCTCACTTCTCATTATGCAGAAGGACAAATATGTATTTTACTAAGCTACTGTCAAGGAATCTTCTCACACTGCTGAATGCAATACTGATATATTACATTCATATTTTAACTTTTAGAATTATTTCCTTTGACTATACTCCCTAAAGGAAAATGCAACATCAAAAGTGGCATAAACATATGCACATGTATAATACCTGTTACACAATCACTTCCTCATGTGGATGTCAATCTACAGGGCCACTATCTACATTTGAAACTATGTTTTCTGGAAAGAGGCATTGTACATGTTTTCTAATGATTGTGTTAACTGGCTTTCACAATGACGAGCAATCTAATCTACTACAGGTAGGTTCCAAGCTCATAGGCTACCCAGTGATGGAAAGCCCTGTGGGAGCTCCACTCCAAACAACTCTCAGTATTCTGGCCACTAAAAAAGCAGCAATACAATGATATCTCTACGGTGACTGCATCACAGGCTAATTATCAAAACTCCTTCAAAAGAACTTCCCACTGCTCGAATCACGGCCAGAGGAGACACAGAGATGAGCAGATGAAGGTGGTCAATGGGTTACAGCACTTGGAGGACCTGCTGCATGTGTAAAAGCTCAGCCCCGTCTCAGTTACATCTGAGTTCCTCCCCCTTCACTGGCAACTCTAAGAGAAACGGTGCTGGAAAAATGCCTTGTCACGACACTGCTTCACGGCGGACATGCTTGGAATGTCACCCATTCATTTATTCATGTCAAAACTCTCATTCACACTTTTCCTGAATGCTACTATCAGCAAGCGGCAGAATTCAGGAACCATAATTTGGGACTGGGAGTGCACAGACAATACAATGACAACACAAAGGCACTGCAGGTTAAGAACCACAACAGGGGCCGGTGCTATAGTGTAGCAGGTAAAGCCACTGCCTGCAGTGCCAGTATCCCACATGGGTGCCGGTTCATGTCCTGGCTGCTCCACTTCTGATCCAGCTCTCTGCTAAGGTCCACAGAAAGCAGCAGAAGTCCTTGGGTCTCTGCACCTGCGTGGGAAGATCTGGAGGAAGGTCCTGCCTTCGGATCGGCGCAGCTCCAGCTGTTGTAGCCAATTAGGGAGTGAACCAGCGGACGGAAGACCTCTCTCTCTGCCTCTGCCTTTCTGTGTAACTCTTTCAAATAAATAAATAAATCTTACAAAGAAAAAAAAAAGAACCGCACAACAGAAATATGCAATGCCACAGAAGCTAAGAACAGGAAGAATTCTTCCAGATGGGATGACTGAGAGGGCCCTGCATGAAGACAATGGCGGCTGAGCTGGACCTTGAGGAGGGTGGGTAGGATGTCGAGAGAACATCTTCTTTCAGAAGAGAAAAGCAATAAATGTGATGGATGAAAAATAGGAAGAAATTAGAACAACTTGGATTTGGTCCAGTCTCTCTGTGTCTCTTTCTTAGGACAGTGAGGCCTTACACATATTACTCAACATTACGAGCCTCAGTTTGCTTACCTTTAAAATGACAAACAGGGGGGCCTGGCATTGTTGTGTACTGGGTAAAGCCACTGCCTTCAAACCCGGCATCCCACATGGGAGCCGGCTGGCATGCCAGCTATTCTGCCTCCAATCCAGCTCCCTGCTAGTGTGCCTGGAACAAGGAGCAGAAGATGGCCTAACTGGGTTCCTGCCACCCTCATGGGAGACCCAGAAGAGGCTCCTGGCTTTGCCCTGGCTTAGCCCCGGCCATTGCAGCCATCTAGGGAGTAAACTAGCTGATGGAAGATCTCTTTCTGTCTCTAACTCTAACTCTGACTTTTAAATACATAAATAAATCTAAATACTGACACAGTATCACCCTTCAGGGGTTTCTCACTGTAAGTATTAAATTAGATAATAAACATAGAAGTATCTGAAAAATTTATACAGGAGAATGATTAGCTGTCCGTTCTCATGTTTTTATTCTCCCATACACAGCAAATAGGAATAAAAAGTTCACATATGGAGTAGTTCAGGGCAGGATTGGAATAGGTTTGCTCTTTGCAGATTTACATACTACAATATGTATATAAGTTGTTAAACACCTAACTGCAATCTGTTATTGTCCTGGGATCAGACACTGTATCTTACTACATACATATACATGGTAATCATCATGCCACATCCAAACAAGTCCTTGTAATTAAAATTTTTATATAAGTATGATTTCGGCTATGTTAAATAAGGTTAAAGGAATTATAATTTCATGAGATTGGATTTATCACAAGGAAGGAAATTTAAAGTCTAACATAAGAAAACTGCTCCATGAGAAAGAAAGTTGGTCCTAACCCATGTTTTGTTTCTCACCCACTTAAGTAGGCTTTCTGTCTGGTAAAGATGGGGGACTTGGAGAAAGTGAATGGGCTTCCCTGCTGACAGGAAAAGAAAACCATGGGATTCCACCCTGGAAACATCATGGAGCTTTCACTTCCTTTTTTTTATTTAATAAATGTAAATTTACAAAGCTCAACTTTTGCATTGTTGTGGCTTCCCCCTCTCACCACCTGCCCCGCAGCCATCCAATCTCCCACTCCCTCTCCCATCCCATTCTTCATCGTTTCATTTTCAATTATCTTTATATACAGAAGATCAACTTAGTATATACTAAGCAAAGATTTCAACAGACTGCACCCACAGAACCACACAAGATACAGAGTACCATTCGACTAGTAGTTTTACCGTTAATTCACATAGTACAACACATTAAGGACAGAGATCCTTCATGGGGAGCAGGTGCACAGTGACTCCCATTGTTGATTTAACAATTGACACTCTTATTTATGACGTCAGTAATCACCCACGGCTCTTGCCATAGCTGTCAAGGCTATGGAAGCCTTTTGAGTTCACCAACTCTGAACTTATTTAGTCAAGGCCATATCACAGTGGAGGTTCCCTCCTCCCTTCAGAGAAAGGTGCCTCCTTCTTTGATGGCCCGTTCTTTCTGCTGGGGTCTTGTTCATCAGGATCTTTCATTCAGGTAGTTTTTGCCACAGTGTCTTGGCTTTCCATGCCTGCGAGACTCTCATGGGCCTTTTAGCCAGATCCAAATGCCCCAAGGGTTGATTCTGAGGCCGGAGTGCTGCTTAGGGCGTTTGCCATTCTATGAGTCTGCTGTGTGTCCTGCTTCCCCCGCAGGATCATTCTCTCCCTCTTAATTCTATCCTTCATTATTTGCAGACACTGGTCTTATTTGTGAAATCTCTTCGACACTTACCCTATCTTTTTGATCAATTATGTACTTAAACTTATCACTTTACCAAGTGCACTGGCATTGGTACATGCCTCCTTGATGAGACTGAGTTGGAATCCCCTGGCACATTTCTAGCTCTACCATTGGAGGTGAGTCCGAGTGAGCATGTGCCGACCTGTACATCTCCTCCCTCTCTTATTCCCACTCTTATATTTAAGAGATCACTTTTCTGTTAATTTTAAATGCCTAAGAATAACTGTATACTAATTACAGAGTTCAACCAGTGGTATTAAGTAGAACAAACAACAACAAAATACTAACAGGAATAAAACAGTAAGTTTTTCCTCGACAGTCAAGACAAGGGCTGTTCTAGTCATTGTTTCTCACAGTGTCCATTTCACTTCAACGGGTTTCCTTTTAGGTGCTCGGTTAGTTGTCATCGATATGATATTCACTTCCTTTGTGATTCTGATCAGCTTGAACATTAAGGAAGCTGACTTTAAAAAAATAGCAAAAAAGGCAAGTTACTGCATCTCTTTGTCTAATTTACGATGAGTCTAGTCACTACAGAAGAGATATAATTTGGAAAATTATTAATAAATTCAGAAAAATGCCTACAGCAAATGTGGCATAAAACACTCTAGCAAAATCTGGATTTCAAGGAAGTGTCCAGCGGAATTGCTTCTATCACTAATCCGGGGGGAATGTAGTGAAGTTAAATTATTTAGAGGCTGATACAATCTAAGAATTAATGTTCCTATCAGCCCTAAGTATTTGTATTTCATTAAACCTCATAATTAAATATTTTAAACATGATTGACTGCAGCTAATGCTTTTATTTAACCAGTTTAATAAACTCTTTTTCATACAAAACACTTAATTATGTGACAAGAATGTGCTCATCTCTTTATTCCAATTGATCAGTAATCTAATAAATACATCTGAAGAAATATCTAAGGCCCTACATTCATCTGAGCACAAAATGTTGTAACTCAAGGCAAAAGCAAAGTAAACTAACATTTATTGTACCAATAACTCTGTTCCCAGCAACATGCCAGACAGGATTGTTTTATTCCTGGCTTCCCATCAGCATCATAAAACAAGCATCAGTGGTCTAGTTTCATTCCCCCTCTCTCTATTCCCTTTGCCACTAGCTAGCATTATAACCTTGAGTTATAAGTTTAGCTAGTGGCACAGGGGTGATTTCAACCCCCAGATTTTAAGTGCTAAGCTCACAGTCTATCAAACTACGCCACTCCCCTGTAGACAAAAATATAATTTTTAAAAGTTAGCCTTGAAAACCCAAATACCCTTGTCATCAATGAGCATACAGGCTCTGAATCAATGCTTTTCACTCACTGAATTATCTCTGAAGATTCATTTACTTTGGCCATCTACAAAGAGGCCCAAAGAAGCCTCTTTCTCTTTGATTATTACCAATTTGTTTTTTAAACAACAATAACTGTTCAAAAGTCTTTTAATCTTTCATTTAAAGACAAACTCTTAATTCCTTGGCCTCCCACAGTGAAGATGGGATTCACATGTTTGTTCCCTAGATTAAGATCCCAGATCATGACTTTCGCCCTGGCACAGCCCCAGTTATTGCAGAAACTTGGGGAATGAACCAGCAGATGGGAGGTCTGTCTCTCAAATAATCTATTTTTTTAACTGGCCAAGAAATATAGGACAGATTCATCATGCTAGGAAAGATGAACAAGTAAATGTTAATTTTGAAATGTACATGTGCTATTCTTTTAATTGTCCCTACTACTCCTCTGTTCCCCAAGACAATTTTCATCCTTTTGGGATAAAAGTCACCTCTGTTGAGAATGTACAATACAAAAGATATGTAACAGAAATTATTTCAATGCCTTGCCACACGACACAGAGTAGAAAGTAGATCTATGGAGAGGATTAACAGCCTATGAGGCCTTTGTCCCCCTTCAGGGCCACTGTACACACAGGGATCAAGCCCACCTGAGGGGACAAAAGGACTTTCTGTGGCACTCCACTCTCCTGACCACCCTGCTCCACATTCCTCTTAGCTCATTACTCTGTTTCTTCTTCCCTATTACTCCTGAAGTGAACATGCCTCCCATTCTGGTCTCACACTACTACCTCTCAACCTTTTCACTAGACAATCCCAATGTAGTTACCCGTGGGTTACAGGTGCCTCTAACTGAAGGCACCTTCCTGAGCTTCCTACATGGTGGCTGGACAACTCCTCCTAGAAGTCTATTCACACATCGAACTCAACACATCCAAAACCAAACTGATCAACTAGTTTTAATCCATATTTAACAACTTCCCTGAGTTCTCTCAGTAAGAAGCTTATCCTCTCCAGAACCCAAGGTGGAACCCTCAGCCTTCCTCTGCTGTTGTAATGACTTTCTCACCCTTTCTCCCATGTCTGGTCTTTAACCTGTCAGAGTTTATGCGGCTCTGGCCATGGAACATGCATGGCTCTCGGCAGAACGGCCGCTAGAAAGAGAAAAAAAAACAGGGTATCCTGGGATGGGGTGGAGCTGTGAAACCAATCAGCATAGAAAGACTGATAGTGGGAGGAGGTGCTATGGCAACAGAGTTCAAGTAACTCCCTGGAGTAACTTCACCTGTCAGTTCATTCACAGCAGGGTTCAAGTCCAGGGGTGGACAGCTGCAATAACCTCCCACTGGTTTCCTGCCTCCTATCTCTTCATTTCTAACAATTCAATCAATCCCTTTGCTACTACATTTGAAATACTTCAGTGGCTTCCCACCAGGCACTCACAAGGGTGTGAATCTTGACCAGCAAGAAGCAGGAAATTAGGAAGGTGATTTTATTTTTTTGCATATTAATCTTATTTTTTGAATTTTATTAAAGGTATACACATTTCATAGATTTAGGAACATAGTGATACTTCCCACCTTACCCTCCCTGCTGTCCTGGCTCCTACCCTTTCTCCTCCTTCCTCTCCCATTTCCTCTCTTAACTTTTACAGTGATCTACTTTCAGCTTACTTTATATTTGCAAAATTAACCCTATATTAAATAATGAGTTCAACAAATAGCATGAAGGAAAAAGAACACTGTTCCTCAACAGCAGAGACAAGGGCTATAAATAATCATTAAAGCTCAAAATGTCAATTTCACTGATATACATTACATTTTTGGTACTCTATTAGTAACTTCAGATCATGGATAACATACAGTATTTGTCTTTCGGGGGCTGGCTTATTTCAGTAAATATAATGGTTTCCAGTTGTATCCATTTTGTCTCAAAAGAGAAGGTGACTTTAACAGCTAGTGCATGATTAAAAACAGTGAATTATCTTTCCCTGTGCAGCAAAACTGGTGGTTCCACCCTAGGTCTCAGGGTAGCCATGACATTAGGCAGAGCTGTTGCCACCACTGCTGGCACATTAAAGGAGTGAGAAACATACTTGTGTGATTGTCATCTACTGCTTCTGTGTGGCTGTTTCTTACCAGGCAGAAACCAGCCCACTCTGATAACCAGACTTTTCTCTACCAACCTCCAAAAACATCCCCCCCTCCCCGTTTTTTAGAAGATTTATTCATTTACTTGAGAGGCAGAATTACAGACAGAGAGAAGGACACACAGAGAGATCTTCCAAACACAGGTTCACTCCCCAAATGCCCACAACAGCCAGCCAGAGCTGGGGCGATCTGCAGCCAGGACTTCCTCCAGGTTTCGCACAGGCGTGCAGGGCCCGAGGACTTGGGCATCCTCCACTGCCTTCCCAGGCCAACAGAAGGGAGCTGGATCAGAAGTGGAGCAGCCGAGACTCAAATCGGTGCCCAAAAGGCATGCCAGTGCCACAGCCAGATGCTTAACCTACTACGCTATAGCGCCAGCCCCAAAAAACATTTCTTAAAATTTCAAAGAATCCTAATTCATCCTAACATACATAAAAGCTTGCTTGCTTTGAAAAAATAACATTAAATGGGGGGAAAAACGTACTTATTAAGGCTCTGTACAGGACTCTCGCTTGTGAAAATCGATTTTGCCTCCTTTCACAGATTTTCTTAAAAGAGCCATCTACGCAGGGCCCACCTGCAATGCTAGTATCCCATGAAGACCAGGATGAAGCTCCATGCTCGTGGCTTCAGCCTGGAAAAATGTGTTAAAAATGTGTTACACACAGAAACACAGTCGTCGATATGAAAGAAGGTAAAGGAAGGAAACCTCACAGCAAAAGATCACAGGAAGTTCAAAGCATATATTAGAAATATATTAGCTGGTTTTTTGAAAAAATAAACAAAATTGACACCCCATTGGCCCAACTAACTAAAAAAAAGAAAAGACCCAAATCAATAAAATCAGAGATGAAAAAGGAAACGTAACAACAGACACCACAGAAATAAAAAGAATCATCAGAAATTACTACAAGGACTTGTATGCCAGCAAACAGGGAAACCTATCCGAAATGGATAGATTCCTGGACACATGCAACCTACCTAAATTGAACCAGGAAGACATTGAAAACCTAAACAGACCCATAACTGAGACAGAAATTGAAACAGTAATAAAGGCCCTCCGAACAAAGAAAAGCCCAGCACCAGATGGATTCACTGCTGAATTCTACCGCATTTAAAGAAGAACTAACTCCAATTCTTCTCAAACTATTCAGAACAATCGAAAAAGAGGGAGTCCTCCCAAATTCTTTCTATGAAGCCAGCATCACCTTAATCCCTAAGCCAGAGAAAGATGCAGCACTGAAAGAAAATTACAGACCAATATCCCTGATGAACATAGATGCAAAAATCCTCAATAAAATTCTCGCCAATAGAATGCAACAACACATCAGAAAGATCATCCACCCAGACCAAGTAGGATTTATCCCTGGTATGCAGGGATGGTTTAATGTGCGCAAAACAATCAATGTGATACACCACATTAACAGACTGCAGAAGAAAAATCATATGATTATCTCAATAGATGCAGAGAAAGCATTTAATAAAATACAACACCCTTTCATGATGAAAACTCTAAGCAAACTGGGTATGGAAGGAACATTCCTCAATACAATCAAAGCAATTTATGAAAAACTCACGGCCAGCATCCTATTGAAGGGAAAAGTTGGAAGCATTTCCACTGAGATCTGGTACCAGACAGGGATGTCCAGTCTCACCACTGCTATTCAACATAGTTCTGGAAGTTTTAGCCAGAGCTATTAGGCAAGAAAAAGAAATTAAAGGGATACAAATTGGGAAGGAAGAACTCAAACTATCCCTCTTTGCAGATGATAGGATTCTTTACTTCGGGGATCCAAAGAACTCTAAGAGACTATTGGAACTCAGTTAAGAGTTTGGCAAAGTAGCAGGGTATAAAATCAATGCACAAAAATCAACAGCCTTTGTATACACAGGCAATGCCATGGCTGAGAAAGAACTTCTAAAATCAATCTCATTCACAATAGCTACAAAAACAATCAAATTCCTTGGAATAAACTTAACCAAGGACATTAAAGATCTCTACAATCAAAATTACAAAACCTTAAAGAAAGATACAGAAGAGGATACCAAGAAATGGAAAAATCTTCCATGCTCATGGATTGGAAGAATCAATATCAACAAAATGTCTATTCTCCCAAAAGCAATTTATACATTCAGTGCAATACCAATCAAGATACCAAAGACATTCTTCTCAGATCTGGAAAAAATGATGCTGAAATTCATATGGAGACACAGGAGACCTCGAATAGCTAAAGCAATCTTGTACAACAAAAACAAAGCCGGAGGCATCACAATACCAGATTTCAGGACATACTACAGGGCAGTTGTAATCAAAACAGCATGGTACTGGTACAGAAACAGATGGATAGACCAATGGAACAGAATTGAAACACCAGAAATCAATCCAAACATCTACAGCCAACTTATATTTGATCAAGGATCCAAAACCAATCCCTGGAGTAAGGACAGTCTATTCAATAAATGGTGCTGGGAAAATTGGATTTCCACATGCAGAATCATGAAGCAAGACCCCTACCTTTCACCTTACACAAAAATTCACTCAACATGGATTAAAGACTTAAATCTACGACACGACACCATCACAATTATTAGAGAACATTCGAGAAACCCTGGAAGATATAGTTACCAGCAAAGACTTCTTGGAAAAGACCCCAGAAGCACAGGCAGTCAAAGCAAAAATTAACATTTGGGATTGCATCAAACTGAGAAGTTTCTGTACTGCAAAAGAAATAGGAAAGTGAAGAGGCAACCGACAGAATGGGAAAAAATATTTGCAAATTACGCAACAGATAAAGGGTTAATAACCAGAATCTACAAAGAAATCAAGAAACTCCACAACATCAAAACAAACAACCCACTTAAGAGATGGGCCAAGGACCTCAATAGACATTTTTCAAAAGAGGAAATCCAAATGGCCAACAGACACAGGAAAAAATGTTCAAGATCACTAGCAATCAGGGAAATGCAAATCAAAACCACAATGAGGTTTCACCTCACCCCAGTTAGAATGGCTCACATTCAGAAATCTACCAACAATAGATACTGGAGGGGATGTGGGGAAAAGGGGACACTAACCCACTGTTGGTGGGAATGCAAACTGGTTTAGCCTCTATGGAAGTCAGTCTGGAGATTCCTCAGAAACCTGAATATAACCCTACCATACAACCCAGCCATCCCACTCCTCGGAATTTACCCAAAGGAAATTAATTTGGCAAACAAAAAAGCTGTCTGCACATTAATGTTTATTGCAGCTCAATTCACAATAGCTAAGACCTGGAACCAACCCAAATGCCCATCAACAGTACACTGGATAAAGAAATTATGGGACATGTACTCTATAGAATACTGTACAGCAGTCAAAACCAATGAAATCCGGTCATTTGCAACAAAATGGAGTAATCTGGAAAACATTATGCTGAGTGAATTAAGCCAGTCCCAAAGGGACAAATATCATATGTTCTCCCTGATCAGCGACAACTAACTGAGCACCAAAGGGGAAACCTGTTGAAGTGAAATGGACACTATGAGAAACGGTGACTTGATCAGCTCTTGTCCTATTGATGTACAATTTAATACTTTATCCATTTTAGTATTTTTTTTTGTTCTAGTACTATTGGTTGAACTCTGTAGTTAACACACAGTTATTTTTAGGTGTTTAAATTTAACTGAAAAGTGATCCCTGTTAAATATAAGAGTGGGAATAAGAGAGGGAGGAGATGTACAATTTGGGACATGCTCAATCGGACTTGCCCCAAATGGTGGAGTTAGAAACGCGCCAGGGGATTCCAATACAATCCCATCAAGGTAGCATGTACCAATACCATCTCACTAGTCCAAGTGATCAATTTCAGTTCACAATTGATCACACTGATAGGTCTAAGAGTCAAAGGGATCACACAAACAAGACTAGTGTCTGCTAATACTAACTGATAGAATCAAAAAGGGAGAGAACGATCCATCATGGGAAGCGGGATACACAGCAGACTCATAAAATGGCAGATGTCCTAAATAGCACTCTGGCCTCAGAATCAGCCCTTAAGGCATTCAGATCTGGCTGAAGAGCCCATGAGAGTATTTTAGGCATGGAAAGCCAAGACACTCTGGGAAAAAAAAAGAAGAAGAAGACCTAAATGAAAGATCTCTGCAAGTGAGATCCCAGTGGAAAGAACTGAACCATCAAAGAAGGAGGTACCTTTCTCTGAAGGGAGGAGAGAACTTCCACTTTGACTATGACCCTGTCTGAATAAGATCAAAGTCAGCTAACTCAAAAGGCTTCCATAGCCTTGGCAACTCATGACTGGAGCCTAGGGTGATTACTGACGCCATAAATAAGAGCCAATTGTTAAATCAACAACAGGAGTCACTGTGTACTTCCTTCTCATGTGGGATCTGTCCTTAATGTGTTGTTCAATGTGAAGTGATGCTATAACTAGTACTGAAACAGTATTTTACACTTTGTGTTTCTATGTGGGTGTAAACTGATGAAATCTTTACTTACTATATACTAAATCGGTCTTCTGTATATAAAGATAATTGAAAATGAATCTTGATGAGAATGGAATGGAAGAGGAGATGGGAGGGGTGCGAGTGGGAGGGAAATTATGGGGTGGGGAAGCCATTGTAATCCATAAACTGTACTTTGGAAATTTATATTTACTAAAGAAAAAAAATAAAAAACAAAAATAAAAAAAATTAAAATAAAAACAGAAGCCGGTGCTGTGGCACTACTAGTAGGCTAACTCACTGCCTGCAGCACCAGCATCCCATACAGACACCGGTTCAAGTCCCGGCTGCTCCTCTTCTGACCCAGCTCTCCGCTATGGCCTGGGAAAGCAGCAGAAGATGGCCCAAGTGGTTGGGTCCCTGCACCCATGTGGGACATCCAGAGGAGGAGGCTGCTGGTTCTGAATTGGCACAGCTCCGACCGTTTCAGTCAACTGGGGAGTGAACCAGCAGATGGAAGACCTTTCTTTCTCTCCCTCTCTCTGTAACTCTACCTCTCAAATAAATAAAATCTTTAAAAAACAACACCACCAAAAACCCAGATAACAAAGTCACTATCACATTCACAAATTTGCAATCCTCAAGACTACAGAGAAGTAGTTTCCTCCTCATGAGATACCGAGTTACAAGTGGAGCGTTCTCAGATGAGACACTTGTAGTGCCAGCCTTTCCACGGCAGATGAAGTCAGCGCTGTGATCAATACCAAAGCAGAGTTCCATTTTCCATATCCCTCTTGAGGTACAGGATTCCAAGCAAAAGCACATACAGCCATATACGATAAGCCCGAAATGTCCATGAACAATTAATTTCTCTGTGAAACACCTGCGTGTCCAATAAAAATGCCAACCTATGACTGTACCATCCTTTGCTGAAGAACTGGCTAAAAGTTTAAGCATACAAGCCAAAAACTCAAATGCGTGGAAAACAACCCTGGGTTCCCTTCAGCTCCTTGTCAACATGTTTCCCTGTATTTTGGCCTCCTGTAACAAGTCCTTCCGTGTCTAAATTGCTTCTGAATGAATAATCCACTTCAGCTGATAATTTCTGAGATCTTGAATTTTAGAATATGCCATGGACATAAATGAATCTCTTTAGAATTGGACATCTTTGTGACACTCACTTCCACTGTCATTTAAACGCAAATCTCTCTTGTTTTTCTTTAGAATATTTGATCATCTTGAAGCCCTAGAATTCTCCCTTCCTCCCTACAGAGGAACATATTGCTAGAGAATTCAAATCTTTATTTTCCCAATATAACAGATGATATCTCCTCTTATTTCCCATGTATATATTTTGAACAATCATCATGCAATCCATGCAAAATTTTACTTTTAAAATATGATGTTTTTGGAGGCCAGTGTTGTGCTGCAGCAAGTTAAGCCACCACTTGCAATGCCAACATCCCACTGGGTACTGGTTCAAGTTCCGGCTGCTCTATTTCTGATCCACCACCCTACTCATGTCCCTGGAAAAGCAACAGATGGTCCTAGTGCTTGGGCCCCTATACCCACATGGAAGACCCAGATGAAGTGCCAGGATCTTGGTTCTGATCTGCGAGGCCCTGGCAGATGTACCCATTGGGGAGTGAACTAGCAGGCGGAAGATCTCTCTGCTTTACCCCTCTGCCTTTCAAATAAATAAAATAAATCTTTCTTAAAAATACGGTGACTTTAAAAATATGGTAATTTAAGTAACATGTGTATTTATCTTTGACAACAGAAAATCCTCCTCTGTGTATCAATGCCATGTTTTTCCAGAGAAAATAAAAAGAACAAAACAGGAACATATGGGTATATACCCAACCACTGCACCAGCTGAGTTAAATATCACTGATAGAAGTAGCAAAAGTAAAGAGAACCAAAGCACAGGCAATTCTATGTGCTCACCAAACTCATCTCTTCTTCCTCCAGGTCACAGAGCTAAACTACAATTTCAAACCTCCTTTGCAGTAAGGTAGGACCAGTGTGACTGCCTTCTAGTCATGGCCGGGGTACAGACCCACCTAGCCCTATTCTTCATGATCCTCCACTTCTCTTCTCTTTCCCACCAGGAACATTCACAGAACACAGTGGCAGGATCCTGAGTTTTAAGAAGATTGCAGAACGACCTTCTGGATGAATCCGGAGTCCCTACGTGAATTCATAAAGCAGGAAGACCCTCCAGCTCACCTCCTATCAAACTGCATTGGGCCGGGATGTGAACAATAAATGAATTTTTATCCTGTCAACCAATGAGATTTTGGCTTTTTATTAAAGCCGCTAATACAACCTTCCCTGACTAAAACGGGAAGCTAAGTGGATTCTGAAATATTATTCTTTATGTGAGCTCAGTGCACCTTGAGGAGTCAGCGCCCTAAATAATTCACATTAGGATTTTGAAGCAAGTCATGGTAGACAGTGTTTATTGACCCTGGAGGCCCAAGAAACAACGTTCACTATTAACTATTCTTAGAAGTTAACACAAACCTGGAACTGCTGGCCAAAACCTTACATGAACATTCTCCTAGGCCTTCCATTACTATGATGAAAAAAAAAGAAACAAAAATAGTTAAGACATACCATACCATCTTTAGAATCTAGAACCCACTAAAGCACCTCCCACAAACAGGAGGCCAAGGGCAAGAGAAAGGACCAGCTAAAACATCCATTCTCTCCCACATTATCTGTTTCTCCTTCCACAGGACAGGATCCTCCTGCCACTCCACAACTTCATCACCTTTCCTGTGCAAATGTGTGGGATGCAGACTTCCCAGACTAGATGGGAGAGGTTTCCAAGAAAACTAAATGTCAGGGTTGCTTGGCTAATTGGCTTTTTTCTCTATAAATTTCCTTTTTAATTCAGTTTGAATAACATTCCTCAGCATCAATGTGGCAAATTAGCTTCAATTTTAACTGGGTGTGAAAATCATAAAAAGAAGTGAGGACTAGCTTTAATTCTCATCGGAGCAGGGTAGAAATAGAGAAGTCAGTCTAGAAGTCAGCCTTTCAAGGCTCTGTGAAAAAAGTGGCATGTGAGGTATCGAATATTTTGTTAAAAGCCTGTGTGTTACTTGTTCCTGTGTTTTTCCTTTTCCAGCAATGGGTGCTCTGACGTGTATAAAGGCTCAAGCAAGGTATAAGGATGCTTCTCTGGAAGCTGACAGGACCTGGGAGGGCAGCCTCATGGTCCTGTTAGACCACATCTAAAGCTAATGGGTCAGGGATAGCCTCTGTGATTCAGGACCAGAATTTTCTCCCACCTACCAACCCTACTATAGATCAACTTACACCATTTGTATTTTCTTGCTCATGGCATCTAAATATTGTAGCTGGTAGTGGTAGGGCCATGGTGAATAGTTTAGGTATACATGCAATACCTACACGAAACATTTTTTGATCCTCCCCATTTACCTATGTTTAAAAAAAAAAAAACTAAAGAGATATAGTCCTGTGCATTCCTCAATCATATTATTATTCCAGGTTTGGGGACATAAACTTTATGCTATCTGCATACAGAGGGCACACAGAAGCATGTGAATTCAAAATACTTTGCCAATGGGGCCAGCACTGTGGCGCAGTGGGTTAACGCTCTGGCCTGAAGCACTGGCATCCCATATGGGCGCCGGTTCAAGACCTGGCTGCTCCACTTCCAATCTAGCTCTCTGCTGTGGCCTGGGATGGCAGTGGAGGATGGCCCAAGTCCTTGGGCCCCTGCACCCGCGTGGGAAACCCAGAGGAAGCTCCTGGCTTCAGATCGGTGCAGCTCTGGCCGTTGCGGCCATCTGGGAAGTGAACCAGTGGATGGAAGACCTACCTCTCTGTCTCTGCCTCTCTCTGTAACTCTGTCTTTAAAATGAATAAAATAAATCCTTCAAAAAAAAAAAAAATAAAATACTTTACCAACAGAATAAGAAGCTAAAACTGCCAATGGCTTAAATAAAATACAGTGCAATTCTGTCACATTACAAACTGAGAAGACAGTCCCAGAAAGGTTAAATGACTTGCCCAAAGTCTGTTCCTCTGACACGACTGGCATAATAGAATGCATGTTCACACATAAACATTCACACACAAGTCTTCAAAAAGTTTGTGGAAAATGAATATTATGAAAAAACTACAGGGATTTCAAATTTTTACACCAAAATAAACTTCCCTCTTAATTCTATTTTCCATGGACTTTTTGAAGAATCCTCCTATAGGGAGGGAGAGGAGAAATAATATATACTAATTTGCATGCTAAATTCTCATATGTCTGGAAGCAGTAGGACGATATTTAAAATACCATATCCTCAAAGCACATATCATCCAGCAAAATTATTCTTGAAGACTTGAAATTTAGGATCAGATAAAGCTCTTGCCAAAGTTTATACAAAAAAGAAATTTGGATTGGGAAGACTTCTTCCTTACATGAACTTTCTAGGGACGACTGCACAAATCCATGTGATTCCTGGCTCTGACTCTTGACTCCAGTTTCCTGTCAATGCAGATCCGTGGAGGCAGTGGTGATGGCTCAAGAAATTGCGTTTCTGCCATGTGGGAGACCTGGATTGTATTCCCAGCTCCCAGTTTCATTCTGGCCCAGCCCTGGCCATTATTAGTATTTAAGGAATGAATCAAGGGGTGGCAGCTGTCTGTCTCTCTGGTTCTCCAACAGATCATTTAATATAAAACCAATTTAATGCAGCATGGTAGCTAATGCTATAATGCCTTTAAAATTATTTTACATCTTGTATCTTTATAGGCAAAGCTAGGGCAGTGAAGAACAAATTACAAACTATACTAATAGGAAAAGAACAGTTACCAGTTCAAATGGTGTCAGGGAAGGGAACCAATTCCCTCCAATGTCTTGAGAGTAATATTCAAGAATGTATCACAAATGACTCAAAATAGTACCTCTACTATGAAACCACTCTTAACAGTTCCTAATAAACAGGGTTAGCTCTAGAGAAAACAATATCAAAATGAACCAAATAGAGGGTCACTTTCCTTGCTTATCCAGCCTGGAAACAATGTCTACTCTGTTGTACAGACTGCATACTGTGAACACACAAGGCAACAGAAACAGCTGCTCATTACTAAGTGAGAATTTTCCTGTACCTGCAGAAATTAATAAGTAATCACAAAAGTTTGGCCCTCAGCTCCATGGCCAGAAGTTGGCCTGTAGGTTTTTGACTTGGCAGAATCTTAAGGAATTGTTTATCAAATTTCTCTCCATCTTGACCCACTATAGACAGGTGGCCAGGGAATTGTGATTAGGACACCCCATAGGAAAACACTGCCTAAAGTGCCTGGGTGTGGAGCAAGAGGAGCCTGAATGGCACTGATTTGAAAAAAATTAAATATCTTTGCATAAGCAGCAGTGGAGGCAGTTAAATAGAGGGCAAAGAAAAACGTGACAGAGAAAAGGCACTCATAGGTACATTCAGGCGGGAAATAAGTGTTTCTAGCTTGGAGCTAAATCACAAAGTTACTTTTCCCATGAAAATTAGCTTAAAACACCTCCTCCTAGATACGCTATAGTCTCAGCAGAGTAGTCATTGCATTGAAAGAGGACACATATGAGAGATACAGACAGAGCCAGACCAAATAAGCCAAGCCAAACCTGGGTTAAATGTAGAGCAAGGAATTGTGATTTTGAATGATTTGGCTCAAGAAACAAACTTCTTACAACTACCGCACTGAAGATCTTATTTTAATAGACCTTTGAAGAAATACATCAGTAGAAACTAGGATAAACTTCAGGGCCGGCGCCGCGGCTCACTAGGCTAATCCTCCGCCTAGCGGCGCCGGCACACCGGGTTCTAGTCCCGGTCGGGGCGCCGGATTCTGTCCCGGTTGCCCCTCTTCCAGGCCAGCCCTCTGCTGTGGCCCGGGAGTGCAGTGGAGGATGGCCCAGGTGCTTGGGCCCTGCACCCCATGGGAGACCAGGAAAAGCACCTGGCTCCTGGCTCCTGCCATCGGATCGGTGCGGTGCACCGGCCGCAGCGCGCCGGCCGCGGCGGCCATTGGAGGGTGAACCAACGGCAAAGGAAGACCTTTCTCTCTGTCTCTCTCTCTCACTGTCCACTCTGCCTGTCAAAAAAAAAAAAATAATAATAATAATAAAAAAAAAAAAAAAAAGAAACTAGGATAAACTTCAGCAACAAGAAAAATTGTTTACCACAATGGAATCAAGAATATTATGGAAGAGGATTTTAAAAAAATCACTGTTGCATTGAACATCCTTTTACAAATTAGCTATAAATACATTTATAAGTTTGGTTAATTTATTACAGAAAAAATGCAGAGTTTGCAAAGTTAACCCATATGCCACAAAATACAACATAAACATCATAATCTATAACCTGAACTTCCTTTTCAAGCCCTCATTTGCTGTTAGAAAATGTTATACTGTACACACTCTTAAGCAATTTGCATTTAACTGACTTGTTAAATTAACAAGCACCCCTCATTTCTTCCCTCCATCATACTGACCAATTCCCCCAGTACACTGAGAACTGAGAAGGAACAAGTTTCTGTACAGGATGTCTCCACAATGTCTGCTTTCAAGAGTCAATTCTGTCTCAAAAACTATTTATGCCCATTTACTATTAATTATACAATACAATTAAGTACACTGCAAAAGGGGGTGGGGTAAATGGCTGGGAAGAGAAAAAGCTGCCTGTATGAAAAGTAAATCAAATGCTTTGAATAGACTTAAGTGAGGCAAGTTTCCCTTAACACACTTTCAATTAGGGTCAAGGCAACTATAAAATACTTTTTGGAGATTTATTTATCTATTTTGAAAGAGAGAGCTGGGGCGTGGGTGAGAAAGAGACAGAGAGAGACAGACAGACAATATTCCATCTACTAGTTCACTCCTCAGATGACCACAATGGCCAGCAAGCAAAGGGCCAGGCCAAAGTCACAAGCCAGGAGTTTCACCTGGGTCTCCCCCCTGGGTGGCAGGGGTCATCTTCAGCTGCTTCTCCCAGGCCATCAGCAGGACACTGGAACAGAAATAGAGCAGCCAGGATACGAATCGGCACTCAGATGGAATGCCAGTGTTTGAGGTGGCAGCTTTACCTGCTACATAATGCTGGCCCCTCAAACTTTTTTATCTGTAGAAATTTAAGACTCTATACTCAAAGTTTCCTTCTATGTATCTTAAAGACTTACTGACTCAGTAAGAAAATGTCACTAGAAATAATAGATCAAAAGGAGGGGATATATGCAAGAAAGAAGCAGAAAAGAAAGGTCTTGGCCCTCCATTGAAAGATTGCTAATCACATTTCCATTAAATTAAAATAAAATTCTTAAGATATATATATAAATTATGCATGATTCTGTTTAAAACACTTTTTTAAAAAAATTGGTTCTGACAGCATCTGATGTTAATAGCATTTACTGTAACTAAACATCGAATCCAGCATAAAATGTAGCCCAAGTCAAGATTTTAAACAGGCCTTTTTGAAAATAGTCAGACTCCCTGAAAGCTCCCCCCTTCCTATAAAGGCAGCCCAGTCCTCCAGTTTCTGGTGGGGCCCTGGGGGATCAGATCTTGTGCCAGTCCTCTCAGCACACACCCGTTTGCATTAATGTCTCAATCCCTCCTGCCCAAGTGCCCTTCTGCTCTCTGTAGAGTACAAGACTTGCCCTTTCTTTCACTCCCAGCACCATTCTCGGGTGGGTCTAACCAAGTCTCGTTTGCTGGCTGTGGACCTGCGGTCTGACCTGCACCATCAGCCCCTGACGGGAAAGCCCACCACACATCACCATGCTACTGCTGTTCACCTCGGCATCCTGGTGCTTAGAAATGGGATGCTCCATGCGGACTAGAAGGGCCTCTGCACTGTGCTCCTGCCCACTCCCTCTCTGAAAAGAATGTGGGGCACGGGGGGAGGAAGACTGGCACTGTGGCTGGCATCTGCAGTGCTGGCAGCCCACATGGGTGCCGGTTCAAGTCCTGGCTGCTCCACTTTTTTTTTTTTTTTTGACAGGCAGAATGGACAGTGAGAGAGAGAGACAGAGAGAAAGGTCTTCCTTTTTGCCGTTGGTTCACCCTCCAATGGCCGCTGCGGCCAGTGCGCTACAGCTGGCGCACCGCGCTGATCCAAAGCCAGGAGCCAGGTGCTTCTCCTGGTCTCCCATGCGGGTGCAGGGCCCAAGCACTTGGGCCATCCTCCACTGCACTCCCGGGCCACAGCAGAGAGCTGGCCTGGAAGAGGGGCAACCGGGACAGAATCCGGCACCTCGACCGGGACTAGAACCCAGTGTGCCGGCGCCGCAAGGCGGAGGATTAGCCTAGTGAGCCGCGGCGCCGGCCTGCTCCACTTCTAATTCAGCTCCCTGCTAATGTGCTTAGGAAAGCAGAAGATGGTCCAAGAATCTGGGGCCTTGTACCCACATGGGAGACCTGGAAGAAGTTCCTGGCTTTAACCTGGTCCAACCTTGGTCATTGCGACCATATGGGGAGTGAACCAGAGGATAGAAGATCTGTCTGTCTCTCCTTTTCTCTCTGTAACTCTGCCTCTCAAATAAATGAATTATTTTTTTAAAAAAGCATATATTTAAAAAAAGAAAAAAAAAGGCCGGCGCCACGGCTCACATGGCTAATCCTCCGCCCGCGGCACCGGTACCCAGGTTCTAGTCCTGGTTGGGGCATCGAATTCTGTCCCGGTTGCTCCTCTTTCAGTTCAGCTCTCTGCTGTGGCTCGGGAGTGCAGTGGAGGATGGCCCAAGTCCTTGGGCCCTGTACCCACATGGGAGACCAGGAGGAAGCACCTGGCTCCTGGCTTCGGATAGGCGATGAACCAACGGCAAAGGAAGACCTTTCTCTCTGTCTCTCTAACTCTTCCTGTCAAAAAAAAAAAAAAAAAAAAAAAAAGAATGTAGGAATGTAGGGTTGAATACTGTGCACGTGGCACTCCCTTAATCTTTCAGTCTCCCAAAACCAAAACTCGAAGAGACCTCTGGAAGTTTCCCCTGGAACCCACTTCAGATTTCTACCCTCTCTCCATTCCCCCTGCTCCATCTCTACCCTGGCCAGGAAAGGGGCTCGCCTTTCTATGTCTCTTACACCACTCCATCCTTCTGGACTTCAATCCGCTTCACACCGCAGGGAAAGCCCTGTGAGCTTGGCCCTCCAGGTTTGTCTTCTCCATCCCAAGAGAGCAGATGAAGGAATTTAACAGCCCTTCTCACACCTCAACACTCAGGCACTGCCAATCCCTTCACTGGAGCAGTAAGTCTACCATGCCCTAGGAAGGACACATCTTTTGATAAAACAGGACTGTAAAGGGTGGGATGGATAGTGTTAATATACATGTAACCATATATTTATTTGTATATTTAAATACTTATCATTCCAGAGAAAGGGGTCCAACATTCCCAACAAATACTTTTGTTATTATTGTAAAGCCCCTCTACCTCCAGTAAAAGATTAGTATCTGCTACTGCCATGTAGGGATGTCTGGACTGGACACTACAATGAGGATGCTAGTGCCAGAGACTACCAAACTGAGTGAGATGCGCCTCTGGCAGAAATGCCATCTTCGCAAGGAGCATACTGACGTGGATGGAAACTACCACACAGAGAGCAGATGATCTTTGTATCCCAGAGCTTCACTGAAAGAACAAGTAGGTTCCACCTCACCTCTAGCAGAGCTCTCTGTTCCTGGGACAAGGACAGAACAAGATTTGCTAACTGCAGTAGCTTCTCCAGCAAACAATTAGGCATAAAAAGATGTAAGGCTCCAAGATTATTATTACACAGAAGGGAAATGCCTTACTCATAAACCTGCCAATGAACACACATACAAACCTCAACATGACAACACTGTGCTATAACCTAATGGCCCTGGAATTTCTAGGATTACTTTCTAATGTTTTACTAATATTTACATGTGCCCAGTGACAAATCCATCCTGGAATTTCATGCTGTCCTCTCCAAAGGGTGATATACAGCATGTCCTTTGAAAGTTTATTCACATTGAAACTTACAAATCCTCTCTGGGGAAAAGTAAACTACCCATTTTCCTAGATAAAAGGAAATGTTTTTTATATTCTACTTAGGATTATCAGTCCTAAAGGAGACCTTTAACCTTGCCTTCCTTTGATGTGCTCTGGTTAATCGATCTACCATTGGGAACAAAGGACTCTGATCCCATTAAAATTGGGATGAAGCCAGCATGAAGAAACTTGACACAAGTGACAGACAGGGTCTACAGGGTACATTACTGGATGGAGGCAAGCGGAGAATTGGGATTTAATGGCAAAGGCTATTGCTAAAGGCAGACTGTGGCTTAAAATACTTGTGACCCAAAGCTTGGAGTAGAGAGACCTCTATGAACATTCAGATTCTGTTTCAGTATCAACCATCTTCAAATTTTTACAGCCTAAAGCATAAAAGCTGAAGTTTAATTTTGATTGCTGTCAAGCTACTTGGTTTAAAAAAAATCAGAATCAGAATTACTTTTTAAGTTATCTAGCCATTCGATCTCTATTCCAATTACCAAGGTCAAGATTAACATAATGATAATTAATAATCTCCCCTCCTCTCTTTAACAGAAATTGATACTTCTGGATTCGTCTGGTGACAGCTTAATTTTCTTGGAGCATAGACACTTTTCTCAAAGACTGAGAACTCCTATATGTTCCATTTAAATGTTTCTATCTAGAGCCTTGAGTGATTACTGATGTCATAAATAAGAGTGTCAACTGTTAAATCAACAGCAGGAGTCACTGTGCACCTGCTCCCCATGTAGGACCTCTGTCCTTAATGTGTTGTACTATGCAAATTAATGATAAAACTAATCTTCAAAGGTACTTTATACTTTGTGTGTGGGGGTGCAAACTGTTGAAATCTTTACTCAGTACAGAGTTGATCTTCTGCATAAAAAGGTAATTAAAAATGAATCTTAATGAAGAATGGGATGGGAGAGGGAGTAGGAGATGGGTTGGTTTGTAGGTAGGAGGGTGGTTATGGGGGGAAGAATCGCTAATAGCGAAAAATCATGCTTTTGAAATTTATATTTATTAAATAAAAGTTTTATATTAAAAAAGGGACATGAAAATAAGACTCAATAAAAAATTAAACTGATTAAACTAAAAAAAAAGTTTCTGTCTTTGCAATGAGGTCTCTTTATAAGAGGTTAACCTTTGTCTGGGTCTAGGCTATGGGAAGGACAACGTCAGTGTCATGTTCAGTGACTCTAGGAGCCAGCATTGAAGTGTGGTTAAGCCACCACCTGCAATGCTAATACCCCACGTGGGTGCAGATTCATGTCCTGGTTGCTCCACTTCCGATCCAGCTCTTTGCTATTGGACCTGGGAAAGCAATGGAAGATACACCAAATATGTGACCCTACAACCCATATGGAGACCGGGAAGAAACTCCTGCCTTGAACCTGAGCAAACACTGGTCATTGCGGCCATCTGAGGAATGAACCAGCAGATGGAAGATCTCTTTCTGTGGCTCTCCCCCTCCCTCTCCCCATCTCCCTTCCTCTCTCCTTCCTCCCCGCCTCTTTCTCTTGCAAATAAATAAATCTTTTCTAAAAAAAAAGTGACCCTAAACATGACATAATTACAAAACCATGCAGATTTTGTCCTCAAAAGGCACAGAACTAAAATAGGAAAACTATCAACTAGAGGGAACTTGAAGGCATGCACACATACATTCACTTCTCTGTTTTTCCCTCTCTATGAAGAAAGCTGAGAGCAGACAGAGGGAGTAATACAGCCCTACATGATTACTGGGGAAAGTTTCCTTTAAAGAAGAAAAATACAGAAATCTGTTGTGATGGGGCACAGGTAATGTCACTTAGCGCCTGTTTTCTAGGACAGGACAATCAGTCTCAGACAAGAGACTCCTTTTACACCTTGCTGACACTGACACTCTGCACCATCAGCTTCCTACAGTGGCCTTGCTTCCTCTGTGAGGAACTAGACGATGCAGATAACTTTCCAGCATGCAGCTCATTTAGCACAGATTGCTGTCTTTAGCTGGAGACAACTGGGAAAGACTACTGATTCTCCAAATAAAGAATAACTCAAGTGTTCCTTTGGAGTGCAGTCTTTTGGACTGCACTATTTTAGAGCACTGCACATGTTATTTCATACAAGATATTCACAGCACAATCACAATGGAAGTAATTTTTAAAACAATTTCAGTGCTTTTAGTTCCTTTATTAGCCATTGTCTAATTCTACCAGATCCTCATTTGTTAATGGCTGATCATCTGATTCAAGCAGTTCTCCAACATCACTTCACCGATTTCAAAGACAATGGCACTGAAAACAGCAAATGTTTAATAATTCCTAAGATGAGAAGCAGAAAAGGGTAGCGTTTTTGAGAACAGGACTCTGGAGTCAAATTGCATAGCTTCCAATTTTGGTTCTGTCATTTGCAAGATATGAGTCCTTGAGGGAAATTACTAAAGTCTCCTTTAGTTTCCACATTTGAAAAATGTAAAAAGGGTAATAACTGCATTCACATTCAGAGAGTTGTTGGGAAGATTGAGTGCAAACATTTATAGTGTCTGGCACAGAGTAAACACAAAGTAGGTGTTGAATACTGCAGTTTTTCCACCTTCATCAACATCACCACCACCACCACCACCACCACCACCACCACCATCATATCATTACCAACAACATCAAAGAAAATCTTTAGTAGCAACACTCTAGATATAAATCACAGAAGTTCTTACAACAGAAGTAGGAAAGGAGACACTAAAGTAGGTAAATAAGGAAATGCACTGTTTTTCACCATGGAATTGTGAGAATACTCATCTGGACTTCTTTATTCTCTAAAATGTTGAATCTTCATAAATAGCATAATTAATGATTTCTCCTTGGATAATGTAACAGATTTTTTTCCAGAAAAAGTGCAACCTGGGGTTGGCACTGTGCTGCAGCGAGTAAATCTGGCGCCTGCAACACCGGCATTCCGTAAGGACACCAGTTCAAGGCCCAGCTGCACCACTTCTGATCTAGCTCCCTACTAATGCACCCGAGAAAGCAGAGAAAAATGGTCTAGGTGCTTAGGCCCTGCATCCACATGGGAGACTCCGAGGAAGCTCCTGGATCCTGGCTTCAGATGGGCCCAGCTCTAGCTGTTGCGGCCATTTCAGGAGTGAACCAGCGATGAAGCGCGAGCACATGCATGCTCGCTCGTGCTCTCTCTCTCTCTCTCTATATATATATATATATATACACACATATATATAAAATTCTGCTTTTTCAAATAAATAAATCTTTAAAAAAAATCAAGGCAATGCCTTACAGCTTTAAAAAAAGAAAGAAAAATTGAACCAAATGGAGTCTTTTATGTTCATAATCATAGCTGAATGAACACTTACTCAACAAATCTTATGCTACTTTTCCTAATGCACCTGAAAGTGTGTCCCAAAGGTTTCAGCAAAAACTTCTCAAACACGATGAGAGTGAACTAATAAACAAGAATACCACTCCACCTCCAACCAAATTCTACATTCTAGAGTCCTAGATATAACTGAAAGTGGCCTTGCTACACAATTTCCTTGAACCCTTTGTTTCATCTTTTAACAACATGCATATTTGTTTCATGTTCCATAATATGAAATGTTACCTTAATATAAAAATTTCAAAATAATTTACCACAGATAAAACTTATTTTGCTTCCAACAATCTCAAGTAACAATGACACTTTCTGAAGGCACAACAAATTTGCTTATCCTATACCTTTTCTAACTTTTTTATTATTTTTTATTTTAATTGAGTTATTCCTTAAAGATATATTTATTTACTTGAAAGGTAGTTCATAGACAGAGAGGGAGAGAAAAAGAAAGATCTTTCATCTGCTGGTTCACTCCCCAAATGGCTAGGGGGCCCCAGGCTGGGCCAATCCGAAACCAGGAACCTAGAACTTCATCCAGGTCTCCTACGGGAGTGGCAGGGGCCCAAGCTCTTTGGGTCACTGACCACTACTTTCCCAGGCACATTAGCAGGGAGTTGAATTGGAAGTGAAGCAGCCAGGACTCAAACCAGCACCCATATGTGATGCTGGTGTCACAGGAGGAGGTTTAATCAGCTATGCCACAAGATTGCCCCCCCAATTTTTTTTTTTTTTTTTTGCCAGACAGAGTTAGACAGTGAGAGAGAGAGAGAGAGACAGAGAGAGAGTTATAGACAGTGAGAGAGACAGAAAGAAAGGTCTTCCTTTCCGTTGGTTCACTCCCCTAATGGCCACTACGGCCGGCGCTGCGCCTGAAGCCAGGAGCCGGGTACTTCCTCCTGGTCTCCCATGCAAGTGCAGGGACCCCAGCACGTGAGCCATCCTCTGCTGCCCTCCCGGGCCACAGTAGAGAGCTGGACTGGAAGAGGAGCAACCGGGAATAGTACCCGGTGCCCCAACCAGGACTAGAATCAGGGGTGCCAGCGCCGCAGGCAGAAGATTAGCCAAGTGAGCCACGGCACCGGCCACGGCCCCCAAATTTTTAACTGACATAAAAATTGTGAGGTCTGGAGTCATGTTTTGATACTGGTATATATTGTGTGAAGTCCTATTGGCAAATACATTTGTCTCCTCACTTAACATTTCTTTACGGTGAAAACATTAAATCCTTTTTCTGGGTTTCTTTTAGAAAACTATACAGACATTAGTATCATCTACAACCACACTACTGTAAAAGAGAAAACCAGAACTTTTCATTCCTATGTAACCCATGAAACAACCTTCCCTCATCCTTCCCTGGAACAGTGGCATAATGCACTTCAGTGGCCCCAATGGTCTTTTTTTTCCTTCAAGGTAGTTCTGTCTTTGCCAACAGAGAGTGTGAATGTTAGTTATTCTCAGTAATCATATAAATTGAGATTCAAAATGCTTAGTTTGAAGCTAATTTTTAAAATTTCCCAAACAAAAAATTTAACCAAAGAAATAAAAATTGCAATGTAATTACAATTACAATGAAAATTACAAAACATTGATGGAAGAAATCATACAGGATACAAAAAAAATGGAAAGACATTTCTTGATCATGGATTGGAAAACTCAGTATGCTTAAAATGTCTATAGTAGCTGAACTTGTCTAAACAAGATAAGAGTCGGAGAACTCAGGGGGCTTCCATAGCCTTGGAAACTCATGACTGGAGCATAGGGAGATTACTGATGCCATAAATAGGAGTGTCAGTTTGTAAAGTCAACAACAGGAGTCACTGTGCACTTACTCCTCATGTAGGATCTCTGTCCTTAATGTGCTGTACATTGAGATTTAATGCTATAACGAGTACTCAAACAGTATATTTCACTTTGCGTTTCTATGGGGGTGCAAACTGTTGAAATCTTTACTTAATGTATACTAAACTGATCTTCTGTAAAAAAAAAAAAAAAGAAAGAAAGAAATTATCAATTCCCAACTTGACTCTCACTGGGATTAAACATGACAATAGGTCTGATCTGATTTCATCATCATTTAAAAAATCATCTATTATTTTTCACTTTATGTTTCTGTGTGGGAGCAAACTGTTGAAATCTTTACTTAATGTATACTAAACTGATCTTCTGTATATAAAGAGAATCGAAAATGAATCTTGATGTGAATGGAAGGTGAGAGGGAGTGGGAGAGGGGAGGGTTGTGGGTGGGAGGGACGTTATGGGGGGGAAGCCATTGTAATCCATAAGCTGTACTTTGGAAATTTATATTCATTAAATAAAAGTTAAAAAAATGTCTATAGTAGCTAAAGCAATCTATAGATTCAATACAATCCCTATCAAACTATCAATGACATTCTTTACAGAATTAGGAAACAATCCTAAAGTTCATACAGAATCACGAAAGACCCAGAATAGTCAAAGCCATCCTGAGCAAAATAAACCAAGCTAGAGGAAACACAATACCTGACTTCAAGGCATACTACAAAGCTATAGCAATTAAAACAGCATGGCACTACTGGCATAAAAACTGACGCATAGATCAATGGAAGAGAATAGACATCCCAGAAATTAACCCACACACATACAGTCAACTGATCTTTGACAAAAGCATCCAGACCATACATTGGAGAAAGGATAATCTCTTCAATAAGTGACGCTGCCAAAACTGCAAGCAAATATATAGAAGAAAAAACACTAGATCCTACTTCTTACCATATACAAAAATGAACTCCAGATGGATCAAAACCTCAATTTAAGACTATAAATTGCTGGAAGAAAATGTAAAGGAAACACTTCATGACATTGGTGTGGGTGATGGCTTCTTGGCTTATACCCCACAAAGTAATGGTAACAAAAGCACGATTACACAAATGGGTTTATGTCAAACTCGGAAGCTTCTGTACAGTACAAGAAACAATTAACAGAGTATAGAGACATTCAACAAAACAGAAAGAAATATTTGCAAGTTACCAATCGACTAAGGATTAATATCAGAATATATCAGCAACTCAAAAAGCTCAAGAAAAACCAACCAATCCACTTAAGAAATGGGCAAAGGACCTCAATAGACAGTTCTCAAAAGAAATATAAATGGTCAACAAATATATGAAAAAATGCTCAATATTATTAGCAATCAAAGAAATGCAAATCAAAACCACAATGATATGACCTCACCCCTGAAGGACAGCTACTGCCCAAAAGACAGTAACAAATGCTCGTGAGGATGTGGAAAAGGGGTATATTTATACACTGTTGGTGGGAACGTAATTTAGCACAGTCACCATGGAAAACCGTATGGATATTTCTTTAAAAACTAGAAATAGACTTGCCATATGATCCAGCAATCTCACTCCTAGGTATATACCCAAAAGACATTCACACATTATATCAGAGATACTTGCACCCTGTTTATTGCAGCAAAAATACAGGATCAAGCAAGGTACATATCATCAGATGAATGGATAAAGAAAATGTGGCCTGTTTGTAATACACACACACATACACACACACACAAGGAACATTATTTAGCTATTAAAAAGAATGAAATTCTACCATGTGCACCAAAATGGATGCAATTGGAGGACATCATGTTGAGTGAAATAAGCTAGACACAGAAACACAAATACCACATGTTCTCCCTTGTATGTGAGAGCTAAAATTCAAAAAGAAAAAAAATCAAGAAACACACACACACACACACAAAACCCAAATACCTGTGTATCAGTAATGCTGAAAATATAGCTGTCAAACTGTTTTATATGTTTGTCAAATAAACGGTTAAGATTATATAGTACTATACTTTTAATGATATCTGATTATTTTATAATTTACTATTAATGAGTAAAATGAGTATCTTTTCTTTTAATTATTGTTTATAGCCCTTGCCCATATGCTCATAGAACTATACTTCTTTACTTTTTATTTGTTAAAGCTTTATTCGGCAGAGCATTAAACACTTAACTATAATGTAAATTTAAAATGTTATCTCATAATGTCCATTTCACTTCTACAGGTTTCCTTTTAGGTGCTCAGTTAGTTATCACCAATCAGGGAGAGCATATATTTGTCCCCTTGGGACTGGCTTAATTCACTCAGCATGATGTTTTCCAGATTCCTACATTTTGTTGCGAATGTGAATTGAACTGCAATAAACATTGGGTACAGACAGCTCTCTTATTTGCCAATTTAATTTCCCTTGGGTAAATTTGCAGGAGTGGGATGAATGGGTCATGTGATAGGGCTATATTCAGGTTTCTGAAGAATCTCCAAAATGTCTTCCTTAGTGGCTTTACCAGTTTGCATTCCCACCAATATGGATTAGTGTGCCTTTTTCCCACATCCTCGCCAGCATCTGTTATTAGTTAATTTCTGTATGTGAGCCATTCTAACTGGGGTGATGTGAAACCTCATTGTGGTTTTGATTTGCATTTCCCTGATGGCTAGTGATCCTGATCATTTTTTCATGTGTCTGTTGGCCATTTGGATTTCCTCTTTTGAAAAATGTCTATTGAGGTCCTTGGCCCATCTCTTAACTGGGTTGTTTGTTTTGATCATCCCTTGTCCTGTCAATGAACAACTTAATACTTTATCCCTTTTAGTATTTTTTTTGTTCCACTTAATACTATTGGTAGAACACTTTAATTAACACACAGTTATTCTTAGGTGTTAAATTTAACTGAAAAGTGATCCCTGTTAAATATGAGAGTGGGAATAAGAGAGGGAGGAGATGTATAGTTCAGCACATGCTCAATCCGACTTGCCCCAAACAGTAGAGTTAGAAACATGCCAGGGGATTCCAATTCAATGCCATCTCACTAGTCAAAGTGATCAGTTTCACTTCATAATTGATCATAATGATAGGATTAAGAGTCAAAGGGATCACATAAACAAGACTACTGTCTGCAAATACTAACTGATAGAAGAAAAAAAGGAGAGAATGATCCAACATAGGAAGCGGAATACACGGCAGACTCATAGAATGGCAGATGATCTAAACAGCACTCTGGCCTCAGAATCAGCCCTTAAGGCATTTGGATCTTGCTAAAAAGCCCATGAGAGTATTTCAGGCATGGAAAGCCAAGACAGACACTATGGCAAAAAAAAAAAAAAAAAAAAACTGACCTAAATGAAAGATCTTTGTGAGTGAGATCCCAATGGAAAGAACAGGTCATCAAAGAAGGAGATACCTTTCTCTGAAGGGAAGAGTAAACTTCTACTTTGACTATGACTTTGTCTAAATAAGACAAAAAAGCCTCCATAGCTGTGGCAACTCATGACAAGAGCCTCGGGTGATTCCTGATGCCATAAACAAGAGTGTCAATTGTTAAATCAACAACAGGAGTCACTGTGCACTTACTCCCCATGTAGGATCTCTGTCCTTAATGTGTTATACTATGTGAAATAACGATATAACTAGTACTCAAACAGTACTTTACACTTTGTGTTTCCGTGTGGGTGCAAACTGTTGAAATCTTTACTTAGTATATACTAAATTGATCTTCTATATATAAAGATAATTGAAAATGAATCTTGATGTGAATGGAATGGGAGAAGGAGCGGGAGATGGGAGGGTTGCAAGTGGGAGGGAGGTTATGGGGGGAAAAAGCCACTGTAATCCAAAAGCTGTGCTTTGGAAATTTATATTTATTAAATAAAAGTTTGAAAAATTATCTCAAAAATGAAGGGAGGGAAGGAGGGAGGAAGGAATAAAGGGGCAGGGAAGAGGGAAGCATCACATATTATTAGAAATGCATCTATGAATGACATGGAATCCGTTCTCTTTACACTAGTATCACATTAACAAGAGAACTGCTATAGGTTGAGTCTCCTTTATCGGAAACAGTTGGGACCGGAAGTGTTTCAGATGTTAAATATTTTAGGACTTTGGAATATCTGCATAAACTTTATAGGCACCCCAATCCACAGGTCCAAAATCTGAAATGCTCCAAAATCCAGAAGTTTTTGAATACTGACGTGATGATTTTCAGTTTAGGCAGCTCAACTTGTAACCAGTATCTGCTCTTGCGGCTGTGAGAGATAAGCACGTTGGCAAGAACACACAGACAGCGCCCAGGCCAGTGTCGACCAATGTAAGAGTTGTCATGGAGGCTTCTTGAATCTGAATGTAGAAGTGTCACTCTCGAAAGCATTATGCCTTAAAAATGACAGGTAATGTACAACAGAGTTCCAAAAGACTGAATAGTCAGCCGGCACCGCGGCTCACTAGGCTAATCCTTTGCCTTGCGGCGCCGGCACACCAGGTTCTAGTCCCGGTCGGGGTGCCGGATTCTTTCCCGGTTACCCCTCTTCCAGGCCAGCTCTCTGCTGTGGCCAGGGAGTGCAGTGGACGATGGCCCCAGTGCTTGGGCCCTGCACCTCATGGGAGACCAGGAGAAGCACCTGGCTCCTGCCTTCGGATCAGTGCAGTGCGCCAGCTGTGGCGGCCATTGGAGGGTGAACCAACGGCAAAGGAAGACCTTTCTCTCTGTCTCTCTCTCTCACTTTCAAAAAAAAAAAAAAAAAAAAAGATTGAATAGTCAAAGGGGTAGATTCCCTAGAGTGGATGGAGGGAAATTAATCAGCTATTTAAAGTATGGATAAATGCATCCAGTAGAATTGAAAGAAATACACAGGTATAAAACACCTAAATTCCAGGGAAATGGGAAGCGGAGATTTACATAACTTAATAGCAAAACTAAGATGAGAAGTAATGTACAGTTGGAGTTCTTACTCTTCACTGTCAACTGGTATGAGAGTGAGGTGCAGATTTCCCCACACACTGTGTTAACAGTGGACATCAGAAGGGAAGCCCCAGGTAGCCAATGAATGCAATGTTCCCCTCTTTCACACTCAAGTCTGTGTTTCTCCTGACCTTTTCTAGTGAACACCTGCCCCGTGTGGGAATTTTACAGCTTGGACAGCATAGTGATGGGTCAAGCTGTTCTCTGCTGTGCTAGTCAACTTTTCAGTGTTGATCAGCAGCTGGTGGTCCTTGGCCAACTGCAGAAAGGTTCTCAGGAGACGGTCATTAGGGATACTAGTCTTGTGCCAGCTTCCCTCAAGACTGACTAACGGCTGCATTATTTCCCCTGTACCTCAACCTGGAGACTTTCAGTTCTCCGAGTACAACTGCAAGAGGCACAAGGCTGTCTGATGTCTCCCCGACAAAGGCTCAGGAGTGCTGGCTGAAGCATCAACCACACTTCAATACGTGCAGCTGAATTACGGGCAGTTTCTGACTCTGGCATTATTTATTTTCTAAGAAAATAAACTTTAGCAGGGATGCTTAAAAGCAGCTAAGTCATTTGCATCCTCAGCCCAACCTACTTCACATCTAACCACTCTCTAAGATGCATGAGGTAAAAGCAAAGACAAATATGCAGGGCAATATTTACCTCTTCAAGATTTTGTCTCAATCTATAAAAAGGAATTGACCAAACTCACAAGTTTGGTAAGAGAATTAAAGGAGTTAAGTCATGTGAAAGTGACTACCTTTGTAGCTGGCACATATCATGCAGGCTTTGCTCCGAAGAGACAGGTTAATCTGTTTGGTGTAACGACACTGAACACTCAAAAGGCCCACATCCCCACCTTCAGAGCTGGTACCTATCAACAGAGTCACAATGGACTAATGGACCCTCTAAGACAAAGAGGTACTCACCTGCCTAGACAGAGACATTCAACAGGGTACACGGGAGCTGTCCTTCTAAGTGACACCTCAGGCCATCAAAGTCAGTGACTGCCATATAAGTGCATATCATATTTTAATGCAGAAAATAACTTAATATAAGTCCCATATAAGAGGTTCTGTCACTCTGACCTTTTATAAAATGTTTAATTTTCATTTTATTGAAAAGCCAGAGAGACTGACTGACAGAGCTATCTTCCACCTGCTAGTCCACTCCACAAATGCCACCACAGCAGCCAGGGCCAGACCAAGCTGAAACCAGGAGCTGGGAACTGATCCCACATGGGTGGCAAGGACCCAGCTATTGAGCCGTCACCTGCTACCTCTCAGTGTGTGCGTTAACAGGAGCTGGAACTGGAAGTGGAGCCAGGACTCAAGCCCAGGCACTGTGGGATGAAGGTGCCCCAAGCAGCATCTCAACAGCTGCACCAAACACCCACCCACCAACCTGACCTTCTAAAAAGTGCTTTTATTCAGCACGCCATGTCCTGCATGGCTCTCAAGAGTAAGTTCATGGTCACACGACCATGGGTCAAATTTTCCCTAAGTGAGAAAAGTTATGTCAAAGAAAGTAAGAACTTAAAACCTGAGCAAGAGTTTACTTTGCCCAAATTGGAAGACCCAGGTATAATTCTTCTCTAGTAACTACAGACAAGTGAGAAAAAACAAACAAACAAACAAAACAACAACAACAACAACAACAACAAGTATATGCAATGAAGGCAGTTTGTCTTTGGCAATATTCAGCCACTCTTCCAAATATTATAAGCTACACAGAAATTTTGTCCTAGCTAAAAACTGTGCTTTTCAATGAAATGATTTTTTTTTTAAAAAGTGTAACATCAACACTTCACAAGTTTGGCTTAAGGGCAATATCTACACAGTAAGCAAATCAATAATCCTATATGCAGTAAAAGATACTTATAGAAAACATCTAGAATCCAAATACGCAGGCACTCAAGAAATATTAAGGATGGATAATACACATTCTGGCCAGGGTGTGGTAGAAGACTATGTTGCAGTAACAGAAGAATCCAAACTCATTACAGAAGTATAATTCTTGCTCCTTCTCCACACTCAGGACCGGTCAGCTGTAGGTTTTGTCATCATGGCCACTCAAAAAGTTAATAAAGACTCAATATTGCTTCCACAATCACAACGGCAGAAAAAGTAAAAAGCAGTAACTTGCACACAAACTCCTAAAAGCCTCCTCCTGGGGGGCTGGCATTGTAGCACAGTAGATCTGACTACTGGCTCCACTTCCAATCCATCTTCTTGCCAATTTGTATGGGAAGACAGCAGAAGGTGGCCCAAGTGCCTGAGCCCCTGCAACCCACGTGAGAGTTCTAAACTCCTGGCTTTAGTGTGGCTGTGCAGGCATTTGGGGAGTGAAACAGCAGATGGAAGATCTGACTTTGTCTTTCCCTGTCACTCTTTCAAGTACATAAATAAATTTTAAAAAATAAAATAAAAGGGGCAAGCCTGTACAATGCTACCACATGCCTGGAAAGGCACACAGCTGACCATTTCTGGTGAACATCACAAACTGCTGTCACAGATGACATCTTTATATGAGAATTTTGCAGGGGCCGATACTGTGGCACAGTAGGTAAAGCTGCTGCCAGCATCACATGTGGTCGACAGTTCAAGTCCTGCCTGCTCCACTTGTGATCTAGCTCCCTGCTAATGTGCCTGGGAAAGCAGCAGAAGATGGGAAGATGGTCTAAGTGCTTAGGTCCCTCACTCTCGTGAGAGACTTAGAAGTTCCTGGTTCCTGGCTTCAGACCAGCCAGCTCCAGCCTTGGGGCCATTTGGGGAGTAAACCAGTGGATGGAAGCACTCTTGCTCTCTCTATAGTGCTTTCAAATAAATAAATCTTAAAAAAAAAAAAAAAAAAAAAACTTCTCAAAGATGGTTCTACCCTTACAGTAGGGTTTCATCAGCATCCCACTTTGCAAATTAAATAACCAAGACTTAGAGATTAAGTGGCCTGTTTAAATCTCACAGTGACTCTGGAATTCCGTATAATAATCTTTAGTAAAAGGCACAATGGGGCCAGCAATGTGGTGTAACAAGTTACACTGCCACTTGCAATGCCAACATCCCATAAAACTAAAGTCTTGGCTGCTCTACTTCCAATCTGGCTCCCTGCTAATGGCCTGGAAAGCAGCAGAGGATGGTCCAAGAGTTTGGGCCCAGCCCTGCACCCACTGGGAGACCTGGATGATGCTCTTGGCTCCTAGCTTTGGCCTGGCCCAGCCCTGTCCATTCCAGCCTTTCAGGGACTAAGTCAGCTGATTGGAAGATCTCTCTTTCTTTCTCTCTCCCTCCCTCTCTCTTCTCCCTCTACCTCTGCCTTTCAAATACATTTTTTTAAAATCTTAAAAAAGGCACAGATTTGTAATTTGAAGTGCATTCTAACTTGTTTATTTGTACTACTCACTAAACACATTCCTTGACATTACTCATCTCCATATACATTCTGTATGTCCTGTACCTCTCAGTTCTGCACTTCATGAGGACATTTTTCTCACATAATTCTTTGTACTTCCCATAGCCTCTCTGCCACTGCAGAATCATAAAAGGGAAATATTTTCTAAGTGTGTAAAAAACCTGCAGCATTTCAGGAGAAGGTCAACCAGATAAAAGAAGCCCACCAATTTACCGTCAGGAAGAACCTAAGGCCATTACATTTAGAGACAGCTCCCAGAGGCAGGTACAGGCTTTACAGACGCCCTTGAAGGGTCTGGACATACATGTGCTTCCCATTTGAACCACATCACATCACACACAACTGACAATCCCTCATTCCTACTACATACTATTCCTTTTCAGATTTGCAAACTTCCATTTGCCTCTGGTTTTGTTCTTTAAAGACTGATTAATTGGATTAAAGGGCAGAGTTAAGGAAAGAGACCTTCCGCTGACTGGCTAACTCCCCAAATGGGCACAATGGCTGGGGCTAGGCCAGGACAAAGCCAGGAGTCTGAACTTCATACAGTGAGTGCCGGGGCCCAAGGACTTGGGACATCTCATGCTGCTTTCTCGGGCATATTAGCAGGGAGCTGGATCGGAAGTAGAACAGCACTCATATGCTCCACCACAATGCTGGCCCTGTGCCTTTGTTTTGATGCTGAAAATTCCTCCATAAATTCACTGAAACTCACTTTATCATTAAACAGCCATTTCCACAGACCTCAATAAGCATAATTCCTTTTGGTTACCTTAAGAATAAATGCAGTACATGCACAGGACAAGGTTGGAAGGAACAAAAGCCAGTTGTTGGAAAAGCACCAGAATCTGCACATACTTTCCTCATTATAAAAGTGAGATAATCGCCAAAGGCATTTATGATACTGGGTGCATGGGGATTAAACAAAACATACAAGTGCTGAGAAATGCCTAATACCTAGTAAGCATTCACTAAATGGTATGGCAAATACTTCCCTTTGCAGGGCAGGTATTGTTGGCACAGCAGATTAAGCCACTACATGAGATACCTGCATTTCATATCAGAGTGCTGATATGAGCAGCAGATGGCGGCTCAGGTACAGGAGTTCCTGCCATCGACATGGGAAGCGTGGATGGAATTCCTGGTTCCTAGCTTTGGCCAGGTCAAGCCTTGACTACTGCAGTCATGAGGGGAGTCAGATGGAAAATGTGACAGCTTGCTTGCTCACTCTCTCTCCACCTTTCAAATAAATAAATAAACCTTTAAAAAAATACTTTCCTTCTACTATTAACAAAGGCTTCCACATGAGCTAACTGAGCTCAGATACAAACATGCAGTAAAATTTCAGGGGTGGGAGACATGTTGAAATCCACCTACTCTAGAAAAATACGAGGGATTTGCCTAACACCATGGAGTTTACAACAGAGCCAGGAGGGGTTCTGGGTCTCCTGGCAGCCTCATGGAATCCCATGTCTACTAGCAACATCTTGTTTACAGTGATGTTCGACACAATAAGCTATCTGATTCTAAACAAATCAAGGTTGATTTCCTTTCACTAGCTTTATTCGGAAAATTCATCTATTTAAGTATCCAGAACATAACCGACCCCATCACTGGTAGAATCTGGCCCACAAAAAAGGCAACAAGCCCAAGCACTGGATCAAAGCCTTTGCAGCCTAGACGTAGGTCTCCAGTCTGAAATTCGTTCTGTTTTGCTCACCAGCTTAATGATATTGTGAAGTGTTTTTAATTAAGTCGCTGTTAACTGAAACACTAAATGAATTTTCAGAACGGGTGGAAATGCTTGCTGTGTGCCAATGCATTTTAAAATGAAAAAAGGCATAGATAAGGGCATTTTGGAAAATAGCTTAAAAGTGTTTTCCAGGTAATGAGGGTCTGGAAATTCCAGCGAGTTCTGTTCCTCCGAGTAGGCCACTGGATTTCGTGTCCGTGAAACGGAACTCATGACCCTGTTAACCCGGGGAGATGTGGGATGGCCACGTGACAAAGGCACTATCCAAATAAATGGCAGTCATCTCTAAAACAACTATAAAAATGGATTTCCTTTTAGTCTTTCTTTCCAGAACCAAACCATTATTGGACATTATTGCACTCTAGCTTCTCTTCTGCTCGTGAAAGTTCACCGGATATACCTCTTGACCAAAAGAGGTGAAGTGAACAGAAGTCAGCATGTTGCCATTAATTACACTGAGAAACAAAACAGAGACACTGCCTCTTTCTGGGGAGAGAGTCTGGATGAAACAGTAATGGGAGTTCCCAGCAGACTGTTTACACAGAATATGCTACTGCTGTTCCTTAGCAACCAATGTTGCTCTTCAAAGACATTGAGAGATCTGTGTGGATTCTGTTCCTGGTCTCTGAAATGTGACTCGAGATTCTGATGAAAATGAATGTTTTAATGGCATCTCAGAACATACTCAACTGACAAAGCTGACCCACAGAGGTTAAGACGCCAGATGCTGTTCTGGTCAATGCAAGTCTCATCCAAACACATAAACAGATCCTCCCATCAGGCAGAACAACTGTAGATGTATACAGTAGCAGCTACTGATCCACTGTGGTTGCTATCTATCATGTCATTCCTATCCATTCTCTTACCCAAACCCCTCTCTGCTCTGCATTGAAAGAAACAACCGATGTGTGAGACAACCAGAATACCAAGACACTGTGGAATGTGTAAACACATAAATCTCTAAACCTAAAGTGATAAGACACGACAATTTGATAATCATAACTAAAAGTATTTAGGAAATCTACATAATTGATCCACTGCCATTCAAATATAAACACAGAAGAAAGATCTATCACTCAAATGCTTCATTAAATTAGACCATATAATATAAACTTGGTTTAGTTGTGGTACAATAGGCTCTTTGTTACAACTACTGATTTCCAGGATTAAAATCCTGAGTTGTATGCCAATGACATTTGTCCCTGCTCCAAGCTTTTATTAGGCTTTTCTTACCATTCAGAGACCTTCTTGAAACATAAGTGATAAAATAACTCTTCAAAGAAAATTTATGCTTTGTAGAAAAGTGGATTGTAATATGATTTTCATGGTGGTTTTTTCACCAAAAATCTCTGTGTTGGACTCAGGAAAGTTTCCTTGGTAACCTAGTTCAGATTTAATTGTGCTCATCTGCTTGTTCAATGTTCATTCATTAAATATGTACCGAGTATCCTGGTGCCATGGACTGGGTAGAGACTGGGAATGCACCAAGACACGCTCGTTCTCTGCCCAGAGGCTCACAGCCCCCAAAGGCAACAGAAAATCAGCAAACACGATGCAGCATGACAAGTGGCCACGACAGGGAAGCGTCAGTGCTAAAGGAGGCCTAGCAAGGTCCCACAATCAGACCCAGAGGAGCTCAGGAAAGACTTCCTGGAGGAAATGGCAAGGAAACAGAAGAGGTTAAGGTAGAAAGGAGGAAGAGGATAGCTGGTATACGGGCCAAGAAAAGAAAGTGTATGGCAATGACAGATACAGTCGCGATGGGATAATGAGGTCAAGAGAAGGAAACTGGGGCCAGATTGAAAAGGCTGCATCAACCAAATAAAGGTGTATGACTTTATCCAAAGAGAGAGTTTCGGGGTCAACGGCAGAAGTGGCCTGGTCTTCCTGGAGTGATATATACTGCAGTCATCAGACCAACTTTCCTCACATATAAACCCACTGATCCCACTCACTTCAGAAACTGTTCCAAATACTTCATAACCACTGTATGGCTCCTTTTTATTGGGGAAGAGGATACGGAATGATATTTCAGGAAGAAAAAGAGAAGGTATGGGATATAAACTCTCCATCATGTTCCTGATCTATAAGGGATTATAAATATCACACACTCTAACTCCTCTAACTTTACCTTTCAGGCAAATAGAAATTAAGAAAGGTAAACTATGATTTTATGAATATGGCCCCAAAAGCACAAGCAACAGATGTAGGAATACATCAAACTAAATACCTTCTGCATAGAAAGGAAACAAAATGAAAAAGGCAACCTATGTAGAGGGAGTAAATACAAACCATATATTTGCTAAGAGATTAACATCAAAAACAGATAAAGAATTCATCCAAATAGATGGGAAAAAAAACTTAGGTTTTCATAACAGGCAAGGATCTGAATAGATATTTTTCCAAAGAAGACATACAAATGGGCAACAGTATGTGAAATCATGCTCAATATTTCTAATCACCAAGGAAATATACATCAAAACTACGAGAAGATATCATTTCACACTAGGAAGGCTATTATCAAACAAGAAGTGATAACAAGTGATAGAAAGGTATGGAGAAAAGTGAACCCTTGCAAAGGCTGGTGGAGCTGTAAATTGGTATAGCCATCATGGAAAACAGTAGGCAGTTCCAGTTCCAATCCAGCTCTCTGCTGTGGCCTGGGAAAGCAGTGGAAGATGGCCCAAGACCTTGGGCCCCTGCACCTGCGTGGGAGACCTGGAAGAAGCTCCTGGCTCCTGGCTCTGGATCATCTCAGCACAGGCCTTTGCAGTCATTTGAGGGAGAGAACCACCAGCAGATGGAAGACTTCTCTCTTTCTCTGGCTCTATCTCTCTCTGTTAACTCTTTCAAATAAATAAAATAAATCTTTAAAAAAAAAAAAAAGAAAAAGAAATACAGTAACAGCTTCCCGCAAAAAAATTAAAAATAGAATCATTCTATGATCCAGCAATCCTGCTTCCAGAAATATTCAAAGAAAATTAAATCATTATGTCAAAAAGATAACTGTATTCACATGTTTACCGTTATATTATTCATAATAGCAAAGATACAGAAACAAAGTAAGTATCTACCACTGAATTAATGTATTAAGAAAATGTAGTATAAATTCACAATGGAATATTATTCAGCCTTTAGAAATTAAGATATTCTGGGCCGGCGCCACGGCTCACTAGGCTAATCCTCTGCCTAGTGGCGCCGGCACACCGGGTTCTAGTCCCGGTCGGGGCGCCGGATTCTGTCCCGGTTGCCCCTCTTCCAGGCCAGCTCTCTGCTGTGGCCCGGGAGTGCAGTGGAGGATGGCCCAAAGGCTTGGGCCCTGCACCCCATGGGAGACCAGGAAAAGCACCTGGCTCCTGGCTCCTGCCATCAGATCAGCGCGGTGCGCCGGCCGCAGCGCGCCGGCCGCGGCGGCCATTGGAGGGTGAACCAACGGCAAAGGAAGACCTTTCTCTCTGTCTCTCTCTCTCACTGTCCACTCTGCCTGTCAAAAAAAAAAAAAAAGAAGAAAGAAAGAAAGAAATTAAGATATTCTTCCATTTGTGGAAAATGGATTAACCTGGAGAACATTATGCTAAATGAAATAAGCTATACACAGAAGCCAAATATTGTATAATCTCATTTTTATGTGGAGTCTAAAAAAACTGGATCCATAGAAACAGAGTAAATGGTGGTTGCTAAGGGTGGGGAAAATAGAGGGATTTGGAAAAATGGGTACAAATTTTCAGTTAGAAGATGATTGAGTTCCAGATTAAATGGACTATAATTAAAATAATGGTAAGTATAACAATAATGGATACATACTCGAATTGCGCTAAAAGAGATCTTA
Source organism: Oryctolagus cuniculus (assembly GCF_051225735.1). Taxonomy (NCBI): domain Eukaryota; kingdom Metazoa; phylum Chordata; class Mammalia; order Lagomorpha; family Leporidae; genus Oryctolagus; species Oryctolagus cuniculus. The sequence goes on along the minus strand of NC_142870.1, from coordinate 175,607,274 downwards.
AGTGTTCTCATCACATAGAAAAATTTAAGGTATATGATATGCTAATTAACTTCTTATAATAATCACAGAGCATCAAACAACACATTAGACACCTTAACTACGTACAATTGTTATTTTGTCAGTTATACTTCATTAAAGCTGGACATGGGAGAAGGCAGCTGTTCCATCTGAAGGCCAACGGGGCACTAAAGGCTGAGCATGCCGTTGTCCTCTAGTGACGAAAGATCGTGAAATCTAATGTGAAGGACTTAGGCGCTTTCTTTGCTTATGATATAGCTAAGTTAAATGATTTTCTTTTTATCTTACCAGTACATCTGATATCTGAGACGTCCTCATGAACAGTTTCTTCAGGAACACAATTAAAGAAATACAGGTGAGTATCCTCTACTGGCAATGGTGAGGACTATGGATTATCAGTTTTTAGAATATTTGCATTCACATTATGAGAAAACCTGAGTATAGGAATGAATCTAAACATGAAATTCAATTATGTGTTACATATACCTTATACACATAGGCTAAGCTAATTTTATGCAATATTGTTAGTGAACTTGGGCTTCTGAATATGGAATTTTCCCATGGCATTACACCAGAACTCAAAGACTTCCAGAGGCTGGTGCTGTGGCATAGCAGGTAAAGCTGCCATTGGCAGTGCTGCCATTCTACATGGGCGCCTTTCAAATAAATCAATCTTAAAATAATAACAATGACACGATGTAAGCAGTACCCTTATAAAAGATAATTTTTTAAAGATTAAGGTCCTGGGGCCAGTGCTGTGGCATAGCAGGTAAAGCTGCTGCCTGTAGTGCCGGCATCCCATATGGGCACTATTTTGAGTCCCGCCTGCTCCACTTATGATCTAGCTGTCTGCTATGGTCTGAGAAAGCAGTAGAAGAAGCCCTTGGCTCCTGGAATCAGTTTGTCTCCAGCTCCAGCCATTGGAGCGTGAACCAGCAGATGGAAGACCCCTCTCTCTCTCTGCCTCTGCCTCTCTGTAACTCTGCCTTTCAAATAAGTACATAAATCTTTAAAAAAAAAAAATCAATGTCCTTAGAAATCAAAGCACAATACCATCACCACCAGAAAATCAGACACTCTGGCTCCTAAGTTGTCCTGTATAATGACCAACTTCGCTAAGAAAAGTACCTATTACATAGACTGTTTAAAAAAAGAATAATCGAGTTATTTGAAAGTCAGAATTACACAAAGAGAGAAAGAAACAGAGATTTTGCATCTGCTGGTTCACTCCCCAAATGGCTGCAACAGCCAGGGATGGTCCAGGACAGGCCAAAGCCATGAGCTTCATCTCACATGGTTGCAGGGGCCCAAACACTGGGCCATCTTCTGCTGCTCTTCCCAGTCACATTAGCAGGGAGCTGGATCAGAAACAGAGCAGCCAGGACTTTAACAGCTCCCATATGGGATGCCAACAATGCCAGACCCTATTACACAGATCTTTTAAAAATATTTATTTGAAAGGCAGGGTTACAGAGAAGCAGAGGTGAGAGACAAAGAGATCTTGCATCTGCTGGTTCACTCGACAGATGGCTGTAATGGCCAGAGCTGCGCCAATTTGAAGCCAAGAGCCAGGAACTTCTCTAGGGTCTCCCACATGGGTGTAGGGACCCAAGGACTTTGACTATCTTCTGCTGCTTTCTCAGGCACATTAGCAGAGAACTGGATCAGAAGTAGAGCAGCCAAGATTTAAACCAGTGCCCATATGGGATGTTGGCAATGCAGGCAGCAGATTCACCCTCTAGGGCACAGCGCCAGCCACTATTACACAGATTTTAAAGATGTCCTGAAAATGAGCTACAAATTTTTCAGGTAACATACATCAGCACAACTGAATCTCTGTATATGAGACTCTGCATCATATGGCAGGAAAACATGCAACTAGGAATTCAAACTGGCAACGTAATGACTCTTTTAACCTTAACTGAAATGACATTGAATCTTGTTAAAGTTCTGAAAAAGTGGGCAAATTTGAAATCCTAACTAATCCTTGTAATGAAATAATACATATAAATTTTGGAAAACATCTTCATATGACACAGTAATTGAACAACTCTCCAGTTAAAAGACACATACTGGCTGAACAGATTAAAAAATAAAACCCATCTATTTGCTGCCTAACAGAAGCAAATCTCAGGCCGGAGCCGCGGCTCACTAGGCTAATCCTCCGCCTTGCGGCACCGGCACACCGGGTTCTAGTACCGGTTGCCCCTCTTCCAGGCCTAACCTTAACCCTAACCCTAACCCTAACCCTAACCCTAACCCTAACCCTAACCAGCTATGGGAGGATTTCAATACCTCACTTTCAGCAATGGACAGATCAACAAGACAGAAAATAAAGGAAACAACAGCAGATTTAATCGACAGAATAGACCAATGGACCTAACAGATATCTACAGAACTTTTCATCCTACAGTTGCAGAATAGACATTCTTCTCAGCAATGCATGGAACTTGCTCAAGGACTGACCACATACTAGGCCATAAAGCAAGTCTCAGCAGACTCAAAAAAATCAAAATCAGACCATGCATCTTCTCAGACCACATGCAATGAAGCTGGAAATCAGCAACTCAGGAACCTCTAGAGCATATACAAACATATGGACACTGAACAACATGCTCCAGAAAGAACAGTGGGCCATAGAAGAAATCAAAATAAAAAAATTTCTGGAAACAAATGAAGATGACAATACAACCTATAAAAACACATGGATACAGCAAAAGCCGTGTTATGAACAATTTATAGCAACTGACGCCTACCTCAAGAAACTGGAAAGGCACCCAAAACAATGAGTTACCAATGCATCTCAAGGATCTAGAAAAACTACAGCAAATCAAACCCAAAACTAGTAGGAGCAGAGAAATAATTAAAATTGGAGAAGAAATCAACAAAACTGAATAAAAAAAAATAAAAAAGGTCAATAAACAAAGAGTTGGGTTTTTAAAAAAAAATAAACAAAACTGACACACCATTGGCCCAACTAACCATAAAAAGATGGAGAACACCCAAATGAATAACATTAGATTTGAAAAAGAAAATATAACAACAGACACCACAGAAATTAAAAAAAAAAAAAAATCAGGGGGGCCAGCACACTGGCTCACTTGGTTAATCCTCCGTCTGCAGCACCAGCATCCCATATGGGCACCGTGTTCTAGTCCCGATTGCTCCTCTACAAATCCAGCTCTCTGCTGTGGCCTGGGAAGGCAGTGGAGGATGGCCCACGTGCTTGGGCCCTGCACCCCATGGGAGACCAGGAAGAAGCACCTGGCTCCTGGCTTCAGATCGGCGTAGCTCCAGCCGTATCAGCCATTTGGGGAGTGAACCAACGGAAATGAATACCATTTTCTCTCTCTCTCTCTCTCTCACTGTCTAACTCTATCTGTCAAATAAATTTTTTTAAAAACCCATCAGTTATTACTACAAAGAGCTGTATGCCAACAAACCAGGAAACCTAGAAGAAATGGACAGAATCCTAGACACATACAAGCTACCTAAATGGAGCCATTAAGACACAAAACCAAGATGGAAATTGAAACAGTAATAAAGACCCTCCCAAAAAGAAAAGCACAGGACTAGATGGCTTCACTGCTGAATTCTATCAGACATTTAAATAACTAATTACAATTTTCCACAAGCTCTTCAAAAGACTTCAAAGGGTGGGAATCCTCCCAAATTAGACTATGCAGCCAGCATCACCTTAATTCCTAAACCTGAAAAACATACAACAAAGAAAGAGAACTACAGACCAACTTCCCTCATGAAAATAGACAGAAACATTCTCAATAAAATTTTAGCCAAAAGAATCCAACAACAAATCAGAAAGATCATTCATCCACACCAAGAGGGATTTATCCCTAGTATGGAAGGATGGGTCAAAATTCAAAATCAATCAACATAACACATCACATTAACAAACAACAGAACAAAAATCATATAATTATCTCAACAGATGCAGAGAAAGCATCTGATAAAATGACACACTTTCATCATGAAAACTTTAAGCAAATTGAGTATAGAAGGAACATTCCTCAACAAAATCAAGGCAATTTATGGCAAATTGAATGGGAATAGTTGGAAGCATTCCCACTGAGATCTGGTACCAGGCAAGGATGCCCACTCACACCATTGCTATTCAATATAGTGGAAGTTTTAGCCAGAGCCATTAGGCAAGAAAAAGAAATCAAAGGGATTCAAATCGGCAAAGAGAAAGTCAACCTATCCCCATTTGCAGATGACATGATTCTACACATAGGGTATCCAGAAGACTCCACCAAGAGACTATCGCAAGTCATAGAAGAGTTTGGTAACATAGCAGGATATAAAATCAACACACAAAAATCAACAGCCTTTGTAGACACAGACAATGCCAAGGCTGAGATTGAGCTTCTAAGATCAATCCCACTCACAACAGCTATAAAAAAATCAAATAACTTGGAATAAATTTGACCAAGGATGTCAAAGATATCTACGATGAGAATTACAAAACATTAAAGAAATAGTAGATACAAAAAAATGGAAAAATCTTTCATGTTCATAGATTGGAACAATCAGTATCATCAAAATGTCCAATCTTCCAAAAGCAATTTACAGATTCAATTCGCTATGAACAAAAATACCAAAACATTCTTCCCAGCTCTAGAAAAAATGCTGAAATTCATATGGAAACACAGGAGACCTCAAATAGCTAAAGCGATCTTATGCAACAAAAACAAAGCCGGAGGCATCACAATAGCGGATTACAAGACTTACTACTAGGCAGTTTTAATCAAAACAGCCTGGTGCTGGTACAGAAACAGGTGGATAGACCAATGGAACAGAACAGAAATGCCAGAAATCAATCCAAGCATCTACAACCAACTTATATTTGACCCAGGAGCTAAAAACAATCCCTGGAACAAAGACAGTCCCTTCAACAAATGGTGCTCGAAAAACAGGATGTCCACATGCAGGAGTATGAAATAGGATTCATTCCTATTTCAAGAGTTTTATTGTTTAATTCAAGAGTTTTATTGTTGAGTTTCTTGAGCTCTTTATAGATTCTGGAAGTTAATCCTTTGTCAGTTGTAATGTGTGCAGATAATTTCTCCCATTCTGTTGGTTGCCTCTTCACTTTCCTGTTTCTTTTACCATAGATGAACTTCTCAATTTGATGTAATCCCAGTTGTTAATTTTGGCTTTGATTGCCTGTGCCTCTGGTGTCTTTTCCAAGAACTCTTTACAGTTGCAAACTTCCTCCTCCCTCTCTTATTCCCACTCTTATTTTTTACTGAGATCTATGTGCTAATGTCTCACAGGGTTTTACCAATTTTCTCTAGCAATTTGATGGTATCAGGTCGTACATTTAGATCTTTAATCCATTTTGAATGGATTTTTTTGCAGCGCGGCGGCCATTGGAGGGTGAACCAACAGCAAAAGGAAGACCTTTCTATCTGTCTCTCTCACTGTCCACTCTGTCAAAAAAAAAAAAGAAAGAAAGAAAGAAAAAGAAAAGAAAAGAAAAAAAGAAACCACATAAACCAACAAACAAAAACTGTCACACCTATATGCACTATTTACTGTGTATATTTTACAAACATCCAGTTTTTTCAATCATTTTCTGTTCATTAAAAGAGACTATATTTTAATAGTATTACATCTGGGACCAAGGAGGTTGCAAAAAATAGGCATTTTCATGAAAATGTTTGTACAATAACTGGGGCAATATATACAATTTAAAGAGCATACAAGTTAAGATATAAGTAAGTAAACTGTGTCCCCATAGAGTATGTAAATGCAAGTACTGGAAAAATGCAAAAGAAGAAAAATACAGGAGAGGATTATAAAAGCTTTTTAATTTTATGTAATCTGAGATTTACAGATAAAGTATAAAGACAGTATAGTATAGTTGTAAAGTGTACCCTTCAGTAAAGTTCCCCCAACGCTAAGAACTTACATAACCCTAGTACAATTATAAACAAGAAATTAACACTTGGGAATTATTACTAACTAAACAACAGATTTCATTCAAATTTATCCACTTTGACTGATGCCCTTCTGCTCCTGGAGCCAACCCAGAGTCCCACAGTGCACTTAGTCGCCATACCTCTTTAGTCTCCTCCATTCCATAACAGCTTCTCAGTCGTTCTCTGTGTGTACATGTTCACGACCTCGGCAATCTTCGAGAGTACTGGCTGGGTATTTTATAGAACATCCCTTGATGTGGGGTATGATTTCTGACCGAATACCATGGAGGCCAAGTATCCTTTTCATTACGTTATATCAGCATACACATGCCATCAACGTAACTTATTCCTGGGTTGTTCACAGGAGCCTTGGGTAAGATGGCACCTGTTGGGTTTCTCTACTGTAAAGCCACTAATTCACCCTTTGCATCCTGTATTCATCAGAGGTCAGTCACTAAGTCCAAACCGTGCTCCTATTCAAGAGAGAAATGTCAAAGACTTTGACAGCAGAAGTTAAAATAATCACCCTAATAATAGCTGTTTCAGGAGACACACTTTGAATCTACAGAAGTGCACCATCTAGCAAAGTTTTTTTTTTTTTATTTGACAGACAGAATTAGACAGTGAGAAAGAGACAGAGAGAAAGGTCTTCCTTCCGTTGGTTCATCCCTAAATGGCCTCTACAGCTGGTGCTGCACCGATCTGAAGCCAGGAGCCATGTGCTTCCTCCTGGTCTCCCATGCGGGTGCAGGGGCCCAAGCACTTGGGCTATCCTGCACTGCCCTCCCGGGTCACAGCAGAGAGCTGGACTGCAAGAGGAGTGTGGGGAGCAGCCCGGACTGGACTGAGTTACTGGAATTAAGACTTATTCTATGCATCTGCTCTCCCACAATATGGCGCTGGGAGAGAAGTAAACAGCTTCCGCACAGCTGCCTCCAGTTCAGCTAATAAACTGTAGGACTTGCTCCTGATTGGAGGAGAGCAGCGTACTCGGCGTGTGGGCAGCCGAGTTGGGATTGGCGGAGGAGGACTATAAAGGAGGAGAGAGACGGCATGCACCGGGAACATCTATGGGGAACATCTAAGGGGAACATCTAGCTGAAGGAACACCTGTGCAGCCCCCGAGAAGAGCCGGCCGGCGGTGTGCCGCTCCCCTGCGGAAGTGGGGAATGTGGCCAGGGGGAACTGCCCTTCCACGGAGGTGGAAGGGATAGTAGCCAACCCGGGAAGAACCAGCAGCAAACCCGGGGAGGGCCGAGCAGACGAAAGAACAGCGCAGGGTCCTGTGTCGTTCCTCCACGAAGAGGGGGAGCGACAAGGAGCATATGGGATGCCGGCACCACAGGTGGAGGATTAACCAAGTGAGCCACAGCGCTGGCCCCCTCAAAGTTCTACTGTACATTTAGTGCTTATCAGCAGATGTTTCCTGCGCAGCTTACTGTGGCCAATGGTGATTTTCTATTTCTCTCATTCCTTCTACACTTAGTCATTGAATCTCTTTTATAAGGAAGGTTTATTCCTTCTCTATATTTAGATGAGTATAGTCTCATGGATATTTATTTTATTCTTTGGGTTGTATTGCAATACTCAATTCAAATTCAATACTCAATACTCAAATCAATTTATTTTGCTGCTACATTTGCTCCAGCTTTGGCCACTGGAGGTTCCTTCAGATGGGCTTCCATGCCTTTTGACATGCTTTCACCTCCTTTTTCATGAGCACTTCCTTATTTTCTGGCATTACAAAATGCTCTAGGTTCATCTTGTGTTGTCCTCATCCAGCCAGAATCCGGTATTTCTCCCAGGAGTCCTGGTTCACTTTACTAGATCTGGGTACTAAGTAAACTCTTTGGTTTCAGGCAACATAGTTAGGAGACATATATATGTATATTAACGTAGGTATACATAGATATGTATGTTTACTTCTATCACCTATCAGTATATGTATTAAACAAGAGTTTTACTTATACTGATCTCTCTTTAACCCAGCACCACAGTATTCATTCAAACATTCAGAGCAGTGGAGTTTTTAATCAGAGAAATATTTTAATCAAAGAAAAGATTTCTCAGAGCAGGTAAATCTCATGTTAGACAAAAGGTGAAAAAAATGAAATGGTCATTAATTGAGTTTCTTCAAACGAAATCTCTTACCACTAGGTAGCAGGCTGCACTGACCACGTTTTACAAGTGAGAAAACTGAAGTCAGAGACGTTGCACTGGCTAAGAAGTGACTGTTCTTCTCCCTCACAGGATGTTCGTAATTTGGAGTATCGGAGAAAAGGACGCACTGCAATCCAGGGAACTCAATGAGTAGAGGCAGAACAGGACACTCGTGGGGCTGGCAGGACACCGGCCTGGCTGAGGCAAAGGAAGCAGCCTCCAAGCAGGCAGTAGCCAAACTGATGTCTAGTTTTGCTCCCCAATTCAGTGCAGCAGCCTTGGGATCTGTCCAGGAGATCTGACAGAATCACACACCTACAGGCTGAATCTGCCTCCTTGGGGAACTGGCGTCAACTCCCTGTGCCTGTTTCCTCACCTGTGAAACAGGGTTACAGCACAAGACAATAATAAAAGGTAAAGGAATGAAAAGATTCATGAAGCTCTCTGCTTCATAAACAGCTCTATGAGGATAAAATTCAATGATGCAAAGGAAAACGAGCTGTACAAATACAAGGCCTTCTTTTTTAGTGGCTCCAAATGAATGCCCTGCACTTTCATACCATGGGAGCACAAATTGAATACATTAATCTATAAAAGACAGAAATAAGATAAATTCTAAAAGACGCCATTTAAAAATACTCAGACTAAAGCAAGATATATCTCTATTACTCAACATATCCATGTAGTTTTGGTGATGTGGGGGAGGATGGTGGCTGTGGTATTTGATGGGTAGAGGCCAGAGATGCTGCCAAACATCTGATAACATGCAAGACAGCCTGACCCTCCACCCCTACAAGGAATTATATGGTCAAAGACGTTCACTGTGGCAAACTTGAGTCACCCTACCCAGCAGCCTCCAAGAGAATGGAAAAATTAGAATCATCCCAAATACATTCTTTTCCCCCATAATATGACAAAATTGACAAAGCATAAAGTCTCAACTTCCATTCCACTACCTTGGGTTCTTTGGGTTAACAACAACATAGTTAACAGCAATAACCATGTCCTCACATTATGCTGGCCTTGTGGTATTGATGCTTCCCTTAGTAACATCAGCAGCGGCAGTGATTATTTGTAACATCAGCAGCGGCAGTGATTATTTGATTCTCACTAAGAATGAGTTTTCCCTGGCATGAAGACAACCACACCAGTCAGTCCCGGCCTTCCAGCTGCATGTTCAGGCTCATTCCAGGTTACTCACCTGGATACTGACAGCCCATTGCATAGACATATTCTGAGCGTGATTTTGCTGCTCTTGTCCAGGTGCATGTAAAATGGCTAGTGTGGATTCCAGGGCACCCACCTGCATACCTCCTTGTCGTTTTCTTTTGCGAACCTTGCCAGAATTGACCAGTCCCCATGAAATCTTCAGGTGTGTGTTCCCACGAGAGTTCTAGTATTGTCCAGGCACTCATACTCTGCCTCTGTCAATCAGCAAGCTCAGGTATCCAGGGGATGGAACCTGCTCTCAGTATCCCAGCCCCTGGCTACACACCTGACTCAGTCACACCAGCCCTATTGGCACTATTGGTCCAGAAGCAGCCCAACTGTTAGACAGTTCCGTGCCTGCTTTCTTCAATAGACTGTGCTGCCTGGCCTCAAGGTTTCCTGGATATCTAGTTTGTGTGCACAGATCTTTAGTTTAAATAACTCAAGTTTATAAAACGTTTGAACAGCACCACTGTGATTTGGTAAGCATGATCCTTTAGACATGAACTCCTACAATCGTTACCTTGCTCCTGGTCTACTGTGGCACACACACACAATGTCACTGCCAATACAGAGTACAAGCCTGACAAAGTAAATGAAGAGACAACTATATGCAAATTTTTTAAACTTTATTGTTCCAAAATACAATGATTGTAAAATGTTGAAAATATTGTCTGAAACTATGACAACCTATGACCTTCTCAGAGCTGCATTTCATTTGAAACTTCTATCACTTGGTACTGTGATGCACTTCCATCACTCAGTGTGATTAAGGCTCGAGACTTCTTACGTGCTGCAGAAAGTGGAAGGCGATGAGAGATCCCAGTCGTCAATTTTGTACCTAATTTCTAGTTTGTGAAGATGCTCTGTAAAAATTCTCCACTGTCCCCTCACTGAACTATGATTAGACTTTTTTTCCAAAAACAAAAAACTTGTAAAGTTGTAAGGTTTATTAAAGTGCAAAACTGTCCCACAGGTTATACTCTTTCTAATTAACCTATTCTCTGACTTACAAATTCACAGATATTTTACTATTCTCAGGACAATATGTATTGATACGATTTTTCAAAACACCACTAAGATCATGAAGGAATATCCATAGCAGCTGTGTACATTAAATCAGAATGGTTTGTGAACTGCACCTGAGGACTCAGAGGAGTGAGCTTAGGGACTGGGAATGCTCACAACAGCCCTCTTGTCTGTGCACTAACTGGAAATCACTGGATCCTAAAACAGATTCGGAAGAAAATTATATAAGTACATGCAGGAGTGCAATTTCTGGAATGGCTGGGTGAGGAGCTCTGCAAATCTTTACTCAAAAGGCAATATAAAATGGAATAAATTGTCAAAACCCCATTTTGTAAAGATTCTGGTCACTGACAAATGGCATTTAACAGGATTTGTTCAAGGAAATCTACAAGATCTCAGTAAGACCAATACGAGTGTGTGATACGTTAGCCTGGGACAGTTTCCATTCCCATTCCACCTCGCCCCACCTCGGCTCTACCTTAAAGTTCCTCTGCAGGCCCCACAGATGGGTAGGGCTGTGGAGACCATTCTGCTGCCCTGCTAAAGGGACTAACTTTATTTGGAGCAGAGCATGAAAAACTATGCCTGAGGCATTATCAGAAATTAATAGAGATGTCAGTGACAAAATCTAATGAATATAAAGTAAACTGAAAATAGATCTTTCAAAAATTAAGAGTGGGAACAGAAAGAGTAGGAAGAAAGGTGGGAGTGTTTTTGGGAGGGAGGGTTAAATGCGAAGTATCTCTATGTTCCTGAATCTGTATATATGAAATACATGAAATTTGTATCCCTTAAATTTTTTTTAAAAAAGGGGAAAAAAAGAAAAAGAAGGAACAAATCCCTGTATATATAAAGTTGACATCTTTGCTGCCCAGAGCCTTGTATAAGCTCTCCTTGTGACAAGGAGAACTTCAAATGTTTATAGTTTGAAAGCATCACTGACAAATGGCTTAACAGGTATTCAAGAAGGAGTTCAAAGGAAAGACTGCCGCAGGCAGAGGGCTGGCTACAGCACTGTGGAGGGAGTGCCTTTCTTCAGCTGCTTTTCCTCTTCTGTTACCTGAAAAGAGACTGCTACTGGGGAGAGAAGCCTGGGGACCTGGAGAAGGCATGAGAGGATGGATCACCATTCAGAAAAAACACCTGAGTGGGACTAAGTCATCAATGAAACCACATCTGTTCTCTTCAGTGAAAATGAGCAAATACTGAACTGCGCCTGGAAGCAGTGGGGGTGTGGATTTTGCTACCAATCATTCCTAGGTTTGACCTCCTGCCACTGTGTTCCTGCTTAGTGATCTGGGACAATTTCTGTAGCCTCTCTGAGCATCTGTGAGTTACCTTAACTACACAATAAACAACAAGCAATGATATGGTACAACGCCCAACAGCGTTTATGCTCACACAAGCCACCTCCTCTTACTTGTTTCTAACACCAATCAGGCACAAGTGTCAATAGTAATAAAAACTGTTTCTCTGCAGATAATAGAATAAATCTTGTTATAATTCTAATTTCTAACAACAAATTCTAATTTCTAACTCATTTGCAATTTAACAACTCAAATTCTATTTTTAAGCGAGAATTATATGATTAAATGTACTTCATTCTTTTCCTTCTGAGTAACTTCTTCGAGTCACTATTTTGACAGCAGCTAATCAAGAAGGTGAAATTCCATGGGTCAATGACGGCTACAATCAACATACAAAGGCCAGGAATTATTTCAGATCACAATGCTGCCAGAGAGAGGCCACTTCCAAAAATAAAACATTTTATTTCACAAGTCCAAGGCTAGCTCCCCTTTCCTCTGTCAAGAGATTTCTGAATGTGACAGAATCCCCTCCTACTGGACCCTGAGTACCCCACAATAGCATCAGCGGGAAGGCAAGGCCTGCTCAGGTTTCAGGCCGCCAGGTGCAGCCGCTTTACACGCTGGCTGGGAGGACCTGCGCTCAGCTCTCAGCAGTGTTCACCAAAACTACCTCTGTGTGTGAACAGCAAGACATCACACTGTGATGCATCAACAGAAAGCCATCCACAGGCTAGAAGGCACTCACAGAGGAGAATCTGACCCTGCTAGCTAAAAACCGCAGGTAGGAAGCCCATGCCCAGCAAATAGCAGTAAATTATAAGAGTTTTTCAGGGCCGGTGCCGCAGCATCTTATATGGGCGCCAGGTTCTAGTCCTGGTTGCTCCTCTTCCAGTCCAGCTCTCTGCTGTGGCCCAGGAGGGCAGTGGAGGATGGCCCAAGTGCTTGGGCCCTGCACCCGCATGGCAGACCAGGAAGAAGCACCTGGCTCCTGGCTTCGGATCAGCATAGCACCGGCCATAGCAGCCATTTGGGAAGTGAACCAACGGAAGGAAGACCTTTCTCTCTGTCTCTCTCTCTCTCTCTCTCTCTCTCCCTCTCTCACTATCTATAACTCTACCTGTCAAATTAAAAAAAAAAAAAAAAAGAGTTGCTAATGGAATTCTAAAGTATCTAGTACAGAAACAAATGATTATAGATGGAAACCCAGAGATAGAAGAAAGTAACAATGAGAAGATATTGGTAAATAGATAGGTAAAGTAAGTAAACATTTTTTAAAACTGTAACATAAAGGTGTACTTTATGAAGGCAAAATAGGACAGATGCGAAGCTTCACATTTTGGCACCCAAGTGGTAACATTCTTATTCAATAAAAACTTTTTAAATATATGCCTGCTAAAACAGCACAATTAGCAACTAAAGTTGTAGATGTAAGGCAAATAACCTCTAAAAAAGCAGGAAGAAAACACTATACTGGAGGAGTTATCAATGCAAGAGTGGGCAGGTGAGAGGGGAAAAACAAAAAACAATAAGTAAAAATATATGAAAGGGGATAGAAATATCCAAACATCTTAATTATAATAAGTGCAAATGGATCCAACTCTCCAATTAAAGGGAAATGGTTTCAGACTGAAGAAATATTTAGCTATATGTTACTTGAAAGAGATACAAAACTATGGGAAAACAATTATAAATCTGTATATACTCAATAATGTGTTTCCAAAATATGTATAACAAAAGTGAAATGGCAAAGGAAAAAATAAGACCCTCTTTCCTTTACTCTCACAGCACTTCTGATACCCAAAAGTGTGGAGTTTTCCACATCAAGCAATTCCCCAGGTCTTCGCAGACACCAACCCAACGTCTGTCAATTCACTTCTACTCTGACACTATCTACCCGGAGTTACTCTCAGAAGTCAGACGTTTCGGAGCTCAGTCCCAAAAGACTGTCCTCACTTGGGCTGACAATTGCACGTCTCAGACGGTCACCAATACCTCTGAGGAAACACTTTACAACTGGAGGTTCCCAATCCCTGCTCAGACATGGTGCTTTGCTAAACTTGCTCACAGAACTCAGGAAGGCACACAACTTACGAGTTTATTATTTAAAGGATACAACTCACAAGTTGTCAAATGGAAGAGCTGCACAGGGCAAGGAGAAAGTGGAGGTGGGAGTATACGAGGAACTTCAAAGCTTCAAGGCCCTGTGAGTGGAATTTCCTCCCAGCACCAAACCAGGAGCTTAACAAACTCTACAGTTTAGAAGCAATGCTGGCATCCCTTATGGATGTCAGCTTGAGACTTGGCTGCTTAACTTCCAATCCAGCTCCCTGGTTAACAGCCTGGGACAGCCGCGGAGGATGGCCCAAGTGTTTGGCCCCCAGCACCCACATGGGAGAGCCGAAGGAAGTGCCAGGCTCCCAGCTTTGCTCTGGCCCAGCCCTGGCCATTGCAGTCACATGGGGACTGAGCCAGCAGATGGAGGAGTCTCTCTCTCTCTCTGCCTCTGCTCCCCACTCTGCAACTCTGCTCCCCAACGCTCCCAACAAAGAAAAGCCCAGGACCAGATGGTTTTACTGCTGAATTCCACCAAACTTTTAAAGAACTAATCCCAATTCATCTCAAACTATTCAAAAAAATTCAGAGGGAATCTTCCCAAACTCCTTCTGTGAGGCCAGCATCACTTTAATTCCAAAACCTGAGAAAGATACAAGAAAGAAGGGAAACTACAGACCAGTATCACTGATGGACACAAATGCACACATCTTCCACAAAATACTAGCAAACGGAATCCACCAACACATCAAAAATATCATTCACCCAGATCAAGTCAGATTTTCCCCTGGTATGCAGGAATGGTTCAACATATGCAAATGAACAAATGTGGTAACTAGCCATGAGCGGGCAGGCACCATTTTGAACATACATAACAGCTGCACCAACTCATGGCTGCATCCCAGCAACCAGCCAAATGGAGATACTTGAGTCTTGCCAGGAAAACTGACAGGGGGCTGGGTGCTCGTAGCTGTGGAAGCCATGGGTGCTGGGACTGTGAAAACATGTGGGTGCATGTGAGGGCACAGGGTGTGGCTGGGTCTTTGAGCAGTCACTGCGGGTGGCTCCACACTCTGCCTTTCAAATACATAAAAACTAATAAACATGTTTTTTTAAAAGATTTATTTATTTATTTGAAAGTCAGAGTTACACAGACAGAGAAGGAGAGGCAGAGAGAGAGACAGGTCCTCCATCCACTGGGTCACTCCCCCCAATTGGCCGCAATGGCCAGAGCTGCGCCAAAGCCAGGAGCCAGGAGCCTCTTCTGGGTATTCCCAAGTGGGTGCAGGAGCCCAAGGACCTGGGCCATCCTCCACTGCTTTCCCAGGCATAGCAGAGAGCTGGATTGGAAGTAGAGCAGTCAGCACTCAAACCAGCACCCATATGGGATGCTGGCACTGCAAGCAGAGGCTTTACCCACCCACTATGCTGTGCCACAACACCGGCCCCAGCATGTTCTTTAAAATAAGCCCGCAGCCCACATCAGAGTTTGATTCCTGCCTCTAGCCCTTTACCCAGCTTCCTAATATAGAACCTAGGTGTCACTGGTGACAGCTCTAGTAACTGGATTCCTGACATCTACATGGGAAACCTGGCTGGTGTTCACAGACTCTGGCCCCAGCCAAGCCCTAGCTGTGGCAGGCATGTGGAGAATGAACCAGTGGATCAGAACTCTGTCTCTCAAATAACCAAACAGAGAAAAAAGAAGAAATTGATGAAAAAATGGGGCCAGCACTGTGGCACAGCGGGTTAAAGCCCTGGCCTGAAGCACCAGCATCCCATATGGATGCCAGTTCTAGTCCCAGCTGCTCTACTTTCAATCCAAGTCCTTGGGCCCCTGCCCCCACGTGGGACACCTGGAAGAAGCTCCTGGCTCCTGGCTTCGGATCAGCTCAGCTCTGGCGGTTGCAGCCATCTAGGGAGTGAACAAGTGGATAGAAGACCTCTGTCTCTGTCTCTACCTCTCTCTCTGTAACTCTTTCAAATAAATAAAATAAATCTTAAAAAAAATTGATGAAAAGGAAAACAAATATATAATAGGGACAATCAACAAAACAAATTTTGGGTTCTAGTAAAACTATGAAAACAAGACACTGACATAAATCAAGAAAAAAAGGCATATTCAAATAATACTAACTGAAAAGAAATATATAGCTAAAATGCTACAATGAACAGAAAGCATTTTACACAACTATAGCCTAAAACATTTGAAAACTTAAGTGAAATAGATAACCACCTACAAAGAGACAACCAAAGACAACCCCAGAAATAAAAACTTAAATACTCCTATAAGCTTTAAATAGATTGACTTGGTTGTTAAAAAAATCTTTCAAGAGAGAAATCACCAGATTCAAATTACTTTCATATCAGATTGAGCAAACTCTATTTACTCTTCCAATCCTCTAGAAGGCAGAAAAAGAGAAAACTCGTCAGCATAGAACATAACTTTTCTTCCAAACTAAGAATGAGACAGAATGAGAAAGGGACATCTCTGATAGATGGGAAAATCTTCAACAAATTATTAGCAAACATGATTGAATGATGAACAAACTAGGTTTATCCTAAGAATGTACACTGATTTATTAGAAAATTAGTGAAGGTAATTCAGCCCACTAACAAATTAAAAGAAAAATCATATGATCAATTCATTAACTATAGAAGAGTATTTGATAAAATCCAACATTCATCCACAATTTTAAACTCAGTAAGCTAAGAATTCCCTTAATCTGATAAATGAAACTAAAATAAAAACAAAACTCACATTAAACATTATATACACAATGATTGAAATCAAAAAAACGTTTAAAATCTGGAAGACTAGGATGCCAGCTATCACGACATCTATTCAGCACTGTCCTGGAAGTCCTTATCAGTAAAGAAAGATAAGAAAAAGAAATAAAATATATAGAAATCATAAAGAAAACTAAAAATCTTATTATTTATAGATTATGCTTTTTTTAAATCCCAAAATAATCTGAAGACAAATTATACTTAGTAATTTTATCAAAGTCAATATAGAAATCAACTATATGTTTATATTCAGCATCACTTAGAAAAGCAACTTGAAAAATCATTAAAAATTGCAAAATATAAAGTACCAAAGATTAAATCTAACAAACAATGTGCTAGTTCTTTATAAGAAATGCTTATGTAATTCCAAAGTACTGCATGAAAACTTAGCAAAGGATTTTACCACACAAATGATTACACTATAAAGAAAGAGGTGATTGACACAAGTCGGGATGATTTGATCTGTGATGGAGGTTAAGAAGGGATGGTGATCATGAACTATTTACTTATTTATTTATTTTCATTTTATTGAGAGGCAGAGAGATCGGCAGCGAGAGATCTTCCACCCACTGGCTAACTGTCCAAATGTCACAACAGCCAGAGCTCAGCCAGCCTAAAGCCAGGAGCTGGGAGCTCCATCCAGGTCTCCTCTGTGGGTGGCAGGGATCGACGGACTTGAGCCATCACTGTTGCCTGCCGGGGGTACATTAGCAGGAAGCTGGATCAGCACCAAGCACCCTAATATGGAACACTGGCATCCCTAGCAGCATCTTACCTGCTATGCCAAATGCCTGCCCCAACTTATATATTTAATATTTTATAGTTTTAAGAAGGGAATTAAATAAAGTCTCTGAAAAAAAAAAAAAGAAATGGTCTAGAACAAGCTTAATTAATGCCAAATCAGCTGTGTGCCTTGCCATGCCATGCCATGCCATAGGATTCCCACATGCTACAGAAGGACTTTCAAAGAAACTAATTTTATAAACTTCGAGAAATTGTGTCTTGAATAATCACTTCATTTCCAGAGGAGGAGGCAGCAGGTACTATAGGATACTCAGCAAACCCTTCAGGAAACATTTTACCTGAAGTGCAATCATCTTCACTTTTAGTTTTAGATGCAAAGGTTTCTATGCAAAGCTGTTAACGTAAATACTCAGCTATTTACCCCCAAATACATCAGCTTTAAAAAGTGAAAAATCTAAATAAAGTCTCATCTACCTCATTAGCCTAATCCCCTGGTGTATCACAAGCAATTTGTTTCTAATAGCTAATAGAATGCCAAAAATGTGCAATGATTCATTTCTCAAAAGTGTAAATCATAATGGTTAAGTTACAGTAGAATAAATTTTATTCCATCTCCCTGCCAATATGCTCCCTTGGGTGGGAGAGAAAGGCCCAGGGATACAGAGATTTATTTTAGAGATTGGGCACCAGCACATAATCTGCAGCTTCATTTATCTGTGTGGCAGTCTGCATTTTCCAAAAACGGCCACTGCAGTGCCCTTCCAGAAACTTTCCACTTCCCTATCGAGAAGGAATTGAGCTCCACTCCCACTGGACCTGAGCGGCCTTTCAGATGGCTTCAGGGGACAGAATGCAGCAGCATGATGCTGTCTGATTTCCTAGAGAGGGTCATGAAGGATGATACGGCTCCTGCCTGCCTTTCTTCTCTTGCGTCATGTGCTGAGCTGGTAGAGAAGTCTGGCTACTCTGAAGACATTACGTTGGAGAGACTACAAAGAAAAGAGATGCCTGGAGCCCAGGTTCCTCCCACAAAAGCGGGATAGCTTCAGATGCTTGCAGCCCCAGCTCTGAGCCTACCCAGCCAGTACTTTCTGCAGCAGAGATGAACTGTTCCCACCATGCCTTGGCAAGACTGTAGAACTGTGCCCAAATAAAAACAGTTGTGGCTCTGAGACCTGTTTTGGAGTGAGGTTTATTATGTAACCTTACAAAATCTTGCAAAGGGCACTGAACCCAAATGTCATTCCCTGTCTGCCCCTGGATAAAAGGCTGAGGTCCAGGAGCATGGAAAACATAGCTTCTAAAAAGCAAGTAGGATGGCACTGTATTTCACCCAAAAAGAAGCACACAATACCCTTAAAATAAAAGTCAGCTTACAATTCATACATCTTTGCCACTAACAATATCAAGTAGTGGACATGTTTATAAATCTATTATTAGGCAAAAACCTATAATATTTTGCTTTAATATCTTTTTTTTTTTTTTTTTTTTTGACAGGCAGAGTGGACAGTGAGAGAGAGAGACAGAGAGAAAGGTCTTCCTTTGCCGTTGGTTCACCCTCCAATGGCCGCCGCGGCCGGCGCGCTGCGGCCGGCGCACCGCGCTGATCCGATGGCAGGAGCCAGGAGCCAGGTGCTTTTCCTGGTCTCCCATGGGGTGCAGGGCCCAAGCACCTGGGCCATCCTCCACTGCACTCCCTGGCCACAGCAGAGGGCTGGCCTGGAAGAGGGGCAACCGGGACAGAATCCGGCGCCCCGACCGGGACTAGAACCCGGTGTGCCGGCGCCGCTAGGCGGAGGATTAGCCTAGTGAGCCGCGGCGCCGGCCTTGCTTTAATATCTTAAAATACCTCCTTGATGCAAATTAAAACCTCTGCTTACCAGTGAAATGTATTCAATTACTGAATCTGTCCTTCCATTTCAGTCTGGTATCCACAATGTGTTATCAGTTATCTCAAATTCAGTGGGACCAAATAAAAGCACTGAGGCCTACCTATTGTCATCTGCTGTTGGATGGTAGAAGAATGTACTGAGATTCGAGGCTACATAAAACTCCTGTTAATTTACTGTATAACAATAGCTACATAACTTTGCTAAGTACGTTCAGGGGTCTGCAAATGGAAATAATAACTGTCTTATAGGGTGGCTACAGAATTAAGTGAGCCAGTATGTACAAAATGCTTAGCATGGCCAGCGCCGCGGCTCACTAGGCTAATCCTCCGCCTAGTGGCGCCGGCACACCGAGTTCTAGTCCCGGTCGGGGCACCGGATTCTGTCCCGGTTGCCCCTCTTCCAGGCCAGCTCTCTGCTATGGCCCGGGAGTGCAGTGGAGGATGGCCCAGGTGCTTGGGCCCTGCACCCCATGGGAGACCAGGAGAAGCACCTGGCTCCTGCCATCGGATCAGCGGGGTACGCTGGCCGCACTGCACCAGCCGCAGCGGCCATTGGAGGGTGAACCAACGGCAAAAAGGAAGACCTTTCTCTCTGTCTCTCTCTCACTGTCCACTCTGCCTGTCAAAAAAAAAAAAAAAAAGTGCTTAGCATGTCTGGTACATGACAATGAGCCAGTTTCCCTTCTGTGACACCTCTGGCTTTTACTAAATCATGGAGTATGAATGTCTCTGAGACTACCCCAGCTAAACAAAGTCAGGCTCAGATACCTGTCTGCAAGCAATCCTCCAAGACTGGAAGGCAGCCAAAGCCCCTGCTTTGCTTTGCTTTGTTTATGTAAGTTGTAATAGAAAATATTTGGGCAAACTTAACTGCATTCTAGCTACTGCTTTTTCTTTTGTTACCATACATCTTAACCAGCAACGGAAGTTTGGTTTGGTCCCCATCATTTGGGTGGGAGGCAGTCTCTATGCCACTTAGATATCGGAGCTGAATTAGTGCCCTATTAAGGAGACAAAAACCAAACCAGGAAACCTATGGGTTTTAAAGGGTTGGCTAGTGATCTCAAAACATGAGCAGACAAAATGAAAGATGTTATGGCAAGAATACAGAACCAGTCAGCCTTCTGGGTGTCTGTATTTGGTTCAAGCTCAAACTCTCAGTGATGAAGGTACTTGGGGACAACCAAAGCAAGAGGATGTGAGAACAGAGACCTACTTGCTATCGAATCCCAAGAAGTGACAGGGCAGGCCATTGTTTATCCAAGAAGCTACAGCATCAGACCAGCTGACCAAAGCATGTGATGACCAAGGCCTCAAGGTCACCTGGTTGGAGCTGACCTCGCTGCAGTGTTAAGTGACCACTTGGGCTGCCCACATCCCTATTCAGTCTAGAGTCAAGCATCACCTCTTCTGATCCAGCTCCCTGTTAATACACACCTTTGGGGGCAGCAGATGATGGCTCAAGTACTTGGGTCCCTGCCACCCTGGCTAAGCCCTGGCTGTTGCAAACATTTGGGTAGTGAACCAGCAGATGGAAGTTTTGGCTCCATTTTGCCACTCTGTCTGTCTCTTTCTCTCTTTTCCAAATAAAATGAAAATAAATTTTAAAAGAAAGAAGAAAGATCACCTGATCTAAAGGCTCACTTGACAGATGAGACATGAGGCCAAGAACAGTTTAGTGGCTGTGATGTCACACTCCTCAGGACTGACAGACCTAGTGTTGGCCTCCAGGTTTTCAGGCTGTTACCGAGGCTCATTCCAGAGAACAACAGCCAGCCCTACAATAACTTGTTTCTGATGGTAATGAGGCAAGGGCACAATATGCATTCCTATTCAGATTAATTTAAATGACTCAACATTTTTTTTTCTTAATTTCTAAATTACCTTTCTTGCCAAGGGAGGACCTTGTTACTGTCTTGGAGAAGAGCCCGTCCCTAAACCATCATTCTCCAGATCTGGAAAAGCTCTGCAATACTTTTCACTTGAGACATTCCAGAACACAGAACAAGAAATGGCAGACTTCCTGTGCTCCATGACTACTGGCGACAGGGTAACTATTACACTATGTGTCACACAAACCCAGACCCGCACAAGGGGTGGAGCAAGTTCTGGCAAGCTAAGGGGGGTCTTCACCTTCCAAGTCTCTCTCCACCCACCTACGTACCCCCTATTTAATTCTTCCTATGTAGGGAACAGGAAGGCACGGATATGTGATGTACTGCAAAGTGACGACATTGAAGAATGCTGATTTGCCTACACACACCTCCCCAGGTAAGACGTGATGTTTCTCAGCCTAGCTTCCCTAGAAAGTTGGAGCGAGGGACAAGGGAAGAAATTTTTCTAACTCAAATTCCATAAACGAACCACACTGACCTTGGTAAGAAATGATATTAACTAAGAGCAAAACTGAAATTTGAACATTTAAATGCTACACTAAGGTAAAACAGTTATTAGAGCCAAAGTGGAAATTGGAACAATGAGAAAGATAAAGGGGGCCTATTACCAGGAAATACATTGATGTAATGGAAATGAGCCAGCCTAGGGTAGAAGACAAGAGGAACCACAGGGAGGCAAACTGTCAGGGCTGGCTTGTTTTTATCTGGTGGGAAGACAATGAGGGGTGTATTTGGGAACAAGGGTGGAGACAGTAGCCTCTACTTGATAGATAACTCCCTGCCAGGCTTTCCAATTCAGCCTTCATGGAAATTTCCTCTCAAGTATGTAAATTCTGTATCTGTAGTTCCACACCTAAAAACCAGACATTCTCTTTCCATTAGATTTCTCAAAGGCCTCCCAACCTGAGACCCCTGCAGGTGAGGCAAAGGGGCTAGAGAAAAGCAGTCCTCTCTGTGCTGTCCAGTATGGTAGCCACTTGCCTCACATGGTTACTAAGCTCTTGAAACACAGCTAGTGTAACCAAGGAACCGAATTTCATTTTAAATGTTAACTTTTATTTAGCTTTCTTTAAAGTGAGATTTAAATTTAGAAATGAGCACTGATTCAGCTACTGGTGACTTATATGCATGTTTGGAATAACCTGGGCATGTGAATTTACCCAAATTTGACTGTAAATTTTAATCTAAACATAGATCGCATGCTGTCCATAAAATATCAATGTCCAAACTGAGATGTGCTCTAAGTGTAAAATATACACTGAATTTTCTAGACTTTGAAAAAAGCAGGCAAAGCTTCATTAATAAATAACATGTTGAAATGATATTTTGTACAGAGACAGTCAAAATATATTTCTAAGCTTAATTTCATCTTTCCTTTTACTTTTAAAATGTGTCTACTAGAAAACTTAAAAATTACAGAGGAAGGCATTTACCACATGGGTTAAGACACCCATGTTCCAGATGCCAGTTCACCACCCAGCCTCAACCCCTGACTCCAGCTTTCTGCTAATGCAGAGCATGGGAGGCAACAGTGATGGTCCCAGCACTGAGCTCCTGCCTCCCACAAGAGACCAGGATGCTGTTTCCAGCTTCCAACTTCAGCTCAGGTCCTTTCCCAGCCATTGCGAGAATTTGGAGGGTAAACCACCAGATGGGAGCTCTCATTTTAAGTTTCTCTGTCAGTCTCTTAAATATAGAATTTTAAAAAATAAAAATTACATATGAGGCTCAAATTTGAAGTTCATATAATATTTTCCTAGACAGCATTACTTTAGATTCTGGAGGTCTAGATAATAATACCACATTCTTTTTGTTTTTTTAAAGATTATACCCAAGTATATATTTTTGGCTTCTTTGTCAAATTCACACTAGAGTGCACCATCTGAAGAGCCCAAGCATTGTTTGCTCATTAAACTATATCTATCATTAAATTAAAATTAGACAACTGGTTTACAAATTTGCTTTCGGTCAAACAGTCAGCATCTGAAAACTTCTCTAATATTTTATTTATTTTTAATTTATTTGAAAGGCAAAGAGACAAAGACAAATGCAGAGAAATCTTCCATCCACTGGTTCACTCTCAGAACACCCATAACAGCCAGGTATGAGCCAAGATGAAGCCACGAGCCCATAACTCCATCTGGGTCTCTCCAGGGGTAGCAATAACCCAAGTACTTAAATAATCATCTGCTACCTCCCAGAGCGCACATAAACAGGAAGCTGAACGAGAAGTCAAGATGTTATGGGATCCCAGAAAACCTGATATTGGATGTCAGTATCCCAAGAAGTATCTTCACCACTACACTGAATGCTCATTCCAGCATCTGGTCAGTTTTAAAGAAAAAATGACACTGGAGTTCCCGATCAAAGAAACTCAGCAAGGGAGCAAGCCTGAAACAAAACACAGGATCTGCACTCTACGTTTTGTGGCAACCTCTGCACTTATGCACCACTAGGGTCCAAACCTTTGAAGATGAGTACCATGTCCCTTTAGTCTTCTTTTACACGACCCAAGAGAGAGACAACATAAAAAAAGAAAAAGTGAAATATAACCCCATCGTATACATTTTTAAAAAGGAACTATTTCAAATACTGTCTGAATATGAATCAAATATTTGAAAATAATAACTTTATGTATACTTATATGTACAAGTAAAGCATCAGTTAAAGAAAGCTCCCCCTTCAGATGGTGACATTAAAACTGAAAAGCTCTGACTAAAGCACAGTACTGACAACCAAGTCTGTCACTACCACACCTGCACCTTGGGACCCGTGCCCACACCTCCCAGAAACCTGCTCAAAGGACCCCTGCCCACACCTCCCAGAAACCCGCTCAAAGGACCCCTGCCCACACCTTGTGAGCGAGTCAGAGGACAGCGATCCCCTCCCAGGTTCAGAGCTGGACAACTGATAAATCACACAGAAGTCACACAGCACATTCAACGTCCCACGTGTGCTAAAAGCAGAGCACTACTGCTCAGAGCCTCAGTCGTCATTCTGGAAGCTGCCACACAAGCACAGGGAGCCTGCTGACGTGGCAGGAAGCCCTATCAGAGGGAATCCCAGGTCGTCAAGGTCTTCCAGAGTAGCACACAATGTGGTCAACTGTTCTAGCTCCCCTATAAATCAAATGTTGATAAATATAATGCTGCAATTAACAAATCTTTACTGTCTTTTATGAATTAGAAGGAAGACATAACCTGACATAATATATTCATAAACACAAAATAACTACTTTCAAATTAAATCTTTTCCCACTAAACCACTATTTCAAATCTCCATCTAATTTTAACAGGATTTAGTCCAGAGTCAAACTGGAATCCTCGCTGACTTAATTCTAGATTGCAAATTCTCCACGTCTCAGGTCCTCAGAATTGCAGGAAAGCTCATCATACAGCCTCCCTGAATTAGACCACTCCTTCCTGCCTCCTTTAGTCTCACGTGACACTAGGGTCTCATCTGCCCTTGACCCCTTCAGAAGGGGCACTGTCCTTAGGCCTTTCCCGTACTCCTGCCTCAAGATAACCTTGGGCTCAGCTTCTTCCTCCCCCTGGCTTACCTCAGCTCCACCGTTCACTCTGGGCTCCCAATCGCAAGCAGAAAGAACCATAGATGCTGCTGTCTTGCTCTCCCCACTCTGGTCTTGTTTAAGTCTGGAAAAAACAGTCCTATGGCAACCAACACACACCAACATCTCACTTCCCAGCCCTGAAAGTTCCCTATTTGCATGGCGCAAGTTTGGCAAGAACATTGAATTATATTACCGTGCCTAACAACTACTAGCCTGTTCCAGTCTCTCTAAAGAGGCCTGGCTTTTTTAAAAATCTTATCTTTTAAAGCACACACAAGAACTGGCCAGATGTGGAAAGGGCACTTTTCCAATCAGCCTCACTGGTCTCTGTCTCGAAACACCCACAGCTATTGGATGAACTGGGGCCTCCTCTTGCACCACCATAAAAGCAAACAGCCCACAGGCTCACAGGAACAGCCCAAAGTGGACAGCATAAGGGGCTCACCCAAGACAACTCTGGGGGAATCTCAGTTCTTAGAGGACCTCAGATCTCACTTATCCTCAGGCTGCCACACTTTTTGTTTAACAGGCTAGTAACCAAAGAGTTTAACCTACATACTGGACTGTATTCATCTGGTTATTTTGCTGTCAGGAACTTAAATGGTCCAGAAAGCCTGAAGATGCTGTTCATGTTTCCCTTGAGTGAATTCTAAAGAAATACTCCAAGTGCCATAATCTAGTTTGGGGCCTCTATAATGAAATACTCTGAAGCAGGATTTGTGTACAGAGACAAGACATGAAGGCCTTTTAACAGGAAGTAGTCTTTTACTATTTATGCTGGCAAAGGCCCAGGTGGAATTTTTTTATCCAAAAGCCTGAGCCCGGAACAAAGAGGGGTATTTTTTCATATATGGTTTTAGCTTCTTTGTCTCTCTTATATGCCTACTTGCATACATTTGATTGGATATTTTAATGTTCCAGGGAAGCCACAGCAATTAATACTGTGCATGCATACTTTGTTACTGATGACTTTTTTTTCACACACAGAGTCCTACACTGTCTGGCAAGGGCTAACACCATTGCCCTGTACTAGCAAGCAGAACCTGAGATGATCATACATAAGCAGACAGTAACAACAGTTGAAGCATTCATAGCAAGCAGATAATGACCACATTTCATTTTCAGGGTAAGTTGCTTATTTGTTTACTTATTTGTTTTGTCTGACCTCTGGGGAGACTGCCACCACAAAATTAATCACGTTAAAAAGAAGCTTAATTAAAAGACAAAGGTCTCTATCACTTTTCTTCTGGACATTTATACAGGAGAAAAAGCTTGAACAATGAACAGTTTTCCAAGTCCCTGGGGGTACCCTACTGAGAGGATTGCCTGCCTGCCCAGTGCCCTTGCAGAACAGAACCCAACTGTGGGTGCTTGCTCCCAAAAGCAACCACGAGATAATGAAGCAAGAAAGAAAATGTGCTGAAAAGCATGTCAGCTGTTAGCTGGATCAGCCTGCCCACCATAAGGAAAGGCCACTGTTGCAGAAAGTGAAAGCTGGCGATTTGGGTCAGGAACCAAACACTATCAACATGTGTGGACACTGTCCCTTCTTTCAGAGACAACTACCTCCCGCTATTGGGAGCAAAAGTCTACTTTTCTATTCTCCTAAGCTTTGAATTTCTTCTGGGAAGAGGCTTATTAGTCATTACCAATGGGAATCAGGGGAGGTGGGATACAGCTCCAAATGACCATAACAGCTGCAGCCAGGCGTCCCACATGGATCTCCCATGTGGGTAGTAGGGACTCAGGCACTTAAACCACCATCTCCTGCTTCCTGGACACATTAGCAAGAATTTGGATTGGAAGCAGAGTACATGAGACTCAAACCGGCATTGTGGTACAGGATGTAAGTGTATCAAATAGCAGCTTAACCCACTGCGCTACAACACCCCATGGACAAGGATAAATTTTAATTCTAAAATCCTATTTCAATAATAATATATGGTAAGTAGTCACTAGCATTTGTTTTTTTAAGATTTATTTTATTTATGTGAAAGAGTTACAGAGGGAGAGAGAGACAGAGAAATGGGGGGTGGAGGCAGAAAAATAGATCTTCCAACTGCTGGTTTCCTCTACAAATGGCTACAACGTCCAGGACTGGGCTAGGCCAAAGTCAGGAGTCTGTAACTCCACCTGATGTCCCACTTGAGTGGCAGGGGCCCGGGTGCCTGGATTATCTTCTGCTGCTTTCCCAGGTGCATCAGCAGGGAGCTGGATCACGAGCAGAGCAGCCAGGGTGCAAACTGGCATTAATATGGGATGCATTTACTGAACTAATACTTAGACCCAGCAGCAACTAAAATGTCATCTAAAGTAACAGTCTCACCTTTCAAACGTTATTTGCAACGCCTTATTTGTTTGTTTGTTTATCTTGCAAGGCAGAGTAAGACAGCTAACATCCCATCCCACTTTCCCAATGTCCACAATGGCCAGGACAGAGCCAAGCCAAAACAAGGATATAAGATGTTTCCCAGGGTCTACATTAGTAGGAAACTGGAGTCAGATGTCACAGCTGGGAAACGAACCAAGGTACTCTGCTGTGGGAAGTGAGCATCTTAACTGATAAGCCAAACACGCAACATGATTCTTCTACACTGCTGGTAGAAATACAGATCTAGGCAGTCATTTTAAATGCCAAGCCTGCAGCTTTTAAATGATGCTAGAAATGCACACACTTTTTCACCAGCAATTCTCTTGTTTTGAAGCTATTCCACAACCATATCTTCAAAAATGCAGAAAGATATGTCCAGGGATGTTTAACTACTGCACTGTTTCCAACAGGGTAAAACAAACAAAAAAAAATGTTGACAAACAGAAGCTAATGGCATGCCAACACAACAGAATTCTATATAGCCATTAAAAATGAGGTGATCTACATATACTGATACAGGCACATATCTAAGATATATTGCTAAGAAATTATATTTCACAACAGGATCTATATGTGTCCAAATATACACATGTATGAGCGTAGATGTGTGTACATGTGTGTGTACTTGCATATCGATAGACAGTAGATCATTTCTGGAAAGAGCTGCAGAGCCCTCACATTAAGGAATGGCATTTAGGAATGACAGAACAGGAGCAAAGACTCCTATTTTCACATTATGACTTTTTTTTTTTTAAGGTTGACAAGTATTAAAACAAAGGCAAGTACTTGGCCTAGTGGTTAGGACATCACTTGGGATATCCACAGCCCTCCTTCAACTGCAGGTCAAGCCCCAGCTCTACTCCCAGTTCTAGATTCTTGTTACCGGGCACCTAGCCGAGCAGCAGTGGTTGGGTCCCTGCCACCCATGTTAGTTTTGGCCCCACCCAACCCTGCCTGTTGCGGGCATCTGAGGAAGGAACTGGTGGAGGGGAGCTCTCTGTCTCTCAAATAAACAAGGAATGTCTTCCTCATGCTCTGAAAACAGGTTAGTAATTTATAACTGTCTTTTTACCTTTGATTCTTTTTTTTTTTTTTTTTTTTGACAGGCAGAGTGGACAGTGAGATAGAGAGACAGAGAGAAAGGTCTTCCTTTGTCATTGGTTCACCCTCCAATGGCTGCCTCGGCGCACTGCGGCCGGTGCACCGTGCTGATCCGATGGCAGGAGCCAGGTACTTCTCCTGGTCTCCCATGGGGTGCAGGGCCCAAGCACTTGGGCCATCCTCCACTGCACTCCCGGGCCACAGCAGAGAGCTGGCCTGGAAGAGGGGCAATCGGGACAGAATCCGGCACCCCGACCAGGACTAGAACCCGGTGTGCCAGAGCCGCAAGGCGGAGGATTAGCCTAGTGAGCCGCGGCGCCGGCTTTTTTTTTTTTCCTTTTTAAATGATTTTATTTATTTTACTTGAAAGTCAGAGTTACACAGAGAGAGAAGGAGAGGCGGGGGGAGGGGGTGGGGGGGAGGGTGCCATCTAATGGTTCACTCCCCAGATGGCCAGAGCTGTGCCAATCAGAAGCCAGGAGCTTCTTCCGGGTCTCCCATGTAGGTACAGGGGCCCAAGCACTTGGGCCATCTTCTACTGCTTTCCCAGGCCATAGCAGAGAGCTGGATTGGAAGAGGAGCAGCCGGGTCTCAAACCAGTGCCCATATGGTATGCTGGCACTGCAGGTCAGCGCGTTAACCCGCTGCACCACAGTGCCAGCCCCTACTTTTTACCTTTCTAGACAGCAGGTTATCTTCACCATTCAGGTATCCCTATGTAACTAATACCTGGTCTCTAAAACTGTCCACAGCTCTGGTGGATAGCGAGAAACTGCAGAAGTTGAAGCAGCAGCTCACATCAACGGTTCACGAAGTACTTTTAATTGGTTGGGCAAGGTAAATATATCAAATCTTTATTAGAAATTAAGAAACTATGTTAGGGCTATGTACATTCACATAAAAATTGTGGAAACTGGAAATATACATTGCAATACACAATAAATAAGCTAAAATCAACATTTCTTCCTAATGCCTGAGTCACTTGTTTTAAGAAGCAGAGGGAGCAAAGAAAGAATTCCTGCTGTGAAATTAGAAATCTTAAGACTCAGTAGCTCCCAGCATAAAACAAAGAACGAATCAACTAGATTCAAGAGTTCTAAGTGATGTTCAGTCAAAACAGAAAACTCAACAGTATCTTTGGGAGGGAGTATTATTTCATATGCAAAGAGGGAGAGCTAAAGAGAATTTTTCCTTAAATATTGTCACCTCAATCACAAGCAAATGAGAACCATGGTATAAAATCAACGTTTTTCAACTTCCAAAAGTTGGAAAGAATATCCCATTTTTAAAAATAGAGCATTGGGGCCAGGGCTGTGGCCTAAAGTGCCAGCATCCCATATGGGGGCCGGTTCTAGTCCCAGCTGCTCCTCTTCCGATCCAGCTCTCTGCTATGGCCTGGGAAAGCAGTAGAAGATGGCCCAAGTCCTTGGGCCCCTGCACCCACTTGGGACACCTGGAAGAAGCTCCTGGCTCCTGGCTTTGGATTGCACAGCTCCGGCCATCGCGGCCATCTTGGGAGTGAACCAGCAGATGGAAGACCTCTCTGTGTCTCTACCTCTCTAACTCTTCCAAATAAATAAATCTTTAAAAAAATAAAAAGAGCATTTAGGTTTATTTCCACATTATTTCCAATCTCCTATATATCCATTCTACTTTTCTCTTACAAATCCAAGAGACATGGGGCCAGCGCTGTGGCGCAGTGGGTTAAAGCCCTGGCCTGAAGCGCCAGCATCCCATATGGGCGCTGGTTCTAGTCCCGCTGCTCCTCTTCCGATCCAGCTCTCTTCTATGGCCTGGCATAGCAGTGGAGGCTGCCCTAAGTCCTCGGGCCCCTCTACATACATGGGAGACCCAGAGGAAGCTCCTGGCTCCTGGCTTTGGATCGGCGTAGCTCTGGCTGTTGCAGCCATCTGGGGAGTGAACCAGCAGATGGAAGACCTCTCTCTGTGTCTCTAGCTCTCTCTGTAACTCTGTCTTTCAAATAAAATAAATCTTTAAAAAATACCCAAGAGACAGAATTTCCACTGGCACACATTATAAAACCCAAGAATGTTCCTGACATTTCCATCTTAACTCTATTGTTCTCCTAACTCCTGGAATCTGAGAGTCAGACACAATGACTGTTGTGATACTTTTCAGTAACAAGAAGTGAAGTTTCCTGTCAAAAGACGCGCTCTCTCCGCTTTCATCACACACAAAGCAAGCTGCTTCCAGGAGCACCTTCACAGACAGATGAGCTTCTGAGACCCTGAAAATGCACTCAAACAACGAAGAAATGAATCAGAATGACAGATCAGTTTGTGGGAGTTTTTACCTTTTAGCTATAGCAAACTGTGTGATTTATTTCCCAATTAGTACTGATTCTTGGGTCGGAGACCTGGCTCTTTCGCTCTAGAGCTGTTAGGAGCAGATTCTGGGTGTTAATTAAATAAAAGAGCTGAAAGTAAATGGGGAGTTTTTGTTATTTGGAATACTCCAGATCCCAGAGTAAGTGCAGTGGTTATAAAACATGTTCTATTTTAACACTCCCCCAGTAAATGCTTGCAGTCCCTAAAAATCCAGGTCTCCCATTCATCGGAGATGCTCAAATCCTCAGCACAGGTCAGAAGAGCAAAAAGGGAGCACCCATTTGTGGAGGAAGGAATCCAGGACCAGCACTGAGGATTAACCGCTTGGGTTTAAGCGCCATATAGCCTCTAACTTGCAAAGGGAGGGACAGCAGCCACTCACCCACAACAGCCTCCCTTCTCTAAGCAAACACAGGGGGATGGCGTATCAAGTGAAATAACATGGATACAATGAAAAATACAGATGCCAAAGAGGCCCACCTATCAACAAGAGTTTGCCTTTTTAAAACTGTTGTACAAACATCCCTGTATGACTTAGTTTCATCATCTTTAAATGGGAATAGCAATACTCACTTCATGGATGTTCTGAGGATTAAAGGAGAGAACATATGAAATTGTTTTAGAAGAGTGCTTGGCATAGAGCAAATATAAAAAGTATCAGCAATTCCTTTAGTACAAATCTACTTTATTTACCTAATTAGAACTGTGGAGAGACTCTAAACATGATAGATCCCAACATAAAGTGAAAAATTAAACACAAAGTAGAGATCAGCTATGCCCTCAGTGCCTGCCCTGGAATAACTGGGGTCCCAGTCAGAAACAAATCATTTTGGCCGGCGCCACGGCTCACTAGGCTAATCCTCTACCTGCAGCACTGGCTCTCCAGGTTCTAATCCCGGTTGGGGTGCCGGTTCTGTCCCGGTTGCTCCTCTTCCAGTCCAGCTCTCTGCTGTGGCCCGGGAGGGCAGTGGAGGATGGCCCAAGTGCTCGGGTCTCTGCACCCGCATGGGAGACCAGGAGGAAGCACCTGGCTCCTGGCTTCGGATCGGCGCAGCGCGCCAGCTGTAACAGCCATTTTGGGGGTGAACCAATGGAAGGAAGACCTTTCTCTCTTTTTCTCTAACTCTGCCTGTAGAAAGGAAGGAAGGAAGGAAGGAAGGAAGGAAGGAAGGAAGGAAGGAAGGAAGGAAGGAAGGAAGGAAGGAAGGAAGGAAGGAAGGAAGGAAGGAAGGAAGGAAGGAAGGAAGGAAGGAAGGAAGGAAGGAAGGAAGGAAGGAAGGAAGGAAGGAAGGAAGGAAGGAAGGAAGGAAGGAAGGAAGGAAGGAAGGAAGGAAGGAAGGAAGGAAGGAAGGAAGGAAGGAAGGAAGGAAGGAAGGAAGGAAGGAAGGAAGGAAGGAAGGAAGGAAGGAAGGAAGGAAGGAAGGAAGGAAGGAAGGAAGGAAGGAAGGAAGGAAGGAAGGAAGGAAGGAAGGAAGGAAGGAAGGAAGGAAGGAAGGAAGGAAGGAAGGAAGGAAGGAAGGAAGGAAGGAAGGAAGGAAGGAAGGAAGGAAGGAAGGAAGGAAGGAAGGAAGGAAGGAAGGAAGGAAGGAAGGAAGGAAGGAAGGAAGGAAGGAAGGAAGGAAGGAAGGAAGGAAGGAAGGAAGGAAGGAAGGAAGGAAGGAAGGAAGGAAGGAAGGAAGGAAGGAAGGAAGGAATCATTAACCTCAGGAAGATGGCTGCAACAGAACCTTAAGTACAGTGAAAAGCAAAAGACTGTGTCCATCATTAAGTGGTTTGTGCAAGGCCTTCCTGTCTTCTCTGTGCCTTGCTGGTCCATAGTGACTCCCCCAGTACAAGATGAACACAGGTGCTTTCAATGCAATCCTCTTGCAGATTTCCTATCCTAACAGACTGCTTGATTTGAGAAGATGATCTATAGGAAGGACAAAGGAAAACCAAAAGATCTATGTGTATTCACACCTTAATTCATTAAATCTGCTACAATCTTTAGCAGCATTCAGAGTTGTTTAATTTATGCAATTATAGACTTCTAACCAAGTTTCTAGCCTCTACTTTGGACTGGAATTTAGTCATTGGGATATAACTCATTACCCACCTATTATGTTTCTTATAGTAAACTCTTCTGCCTCCAAATCTTAGTTATGAAATTTAAATATCAGGGCATTTTAATCTTGTGAATCTGAAAGAAAACTGAAAATCTTGTTCTGAAGGATATAACTATCCCAGATGCTCTGCAAGAGATTTAGACATTTAATTAACTACAGTAGTATCTTACAACAAATCCATACTAATCGAAGGAAGATATGTGTGACAACATTGCATCATGGACATTTTAAGAAAATGGATTTGTATTAGAGTCATTCAAATTAAATGTTAACAAAATATCACCAAGTGAAAAATCTTTCCTGGACTAGCTTAACGACTAGAATCACTCATAATCAGTACATAGTGTGCTAATAGATCCACAAAAGGCATTTGAAAACAGCCCTTTCTCTCAAGCAGGTTAATATATTTCCTAGCAAACTTAATACTATTCATTTTCTCTGTGGGTCCCTTTTTCACAGGAAAAAAAAAAAAAAGTAAGCCTCACATTTGCCCTGGAGAAATTATTAAGGGCCATGAATTAACAGGGTACAAATGAACAGCACTGCTGAAGAAAGAATGAGGATTCTGTCAGACGGCTGCAGCCAATGCATCTGGATTTATTTTTAAATGGGTATTTATACGCCACTGTTCATCCACATTAGCAGGAGAGGCTCCGTCTTTGTACACGCAGCAGCAAAGAACAGCTGAATGAAGACAGCAGGCCAACTGGAGAGGGAGACTGGGTGGGAGGGAGTGCCTGCCCCTTTTCTGCTATTTTGCTTTATTTCCCCTCCTATCTGGTGTTCTGCTAAACACTCTGAAAGATTGCACAGAGAAGCCGAAGATGCCCTGACAACATATATTAAGAAAAGCACATGTGAAGATTCTTCCCAGCCTTTGTAAAATCGTCAGACTTCAAGAGTTAGAACATTTTAGTAGATTTCCAAAGCACTTCAGAGTCTAGAGAACATTCATCTTATCAGTCTTTTCTACCTGCTGACAGTAAATAGCGCTTTGCGCTAATTCACCAAATTTTTTTTTTTAATTCACCAAATTTAAACTACCCACTTTCTTAGTGAAGGACACCGAGGTTACCTCCAAACACCTTCTACCACAATAACCCTGTGTGAATATTCTATGTCCTATTATTATGCAACACACACACACACTTGCAAGATGTTCAAACTCTGATAAGAGAGTAACTGCTGGATCAAGGGGATGGG
Organism: Oryctolagus cuniculus; assembly: GCF_051225735.1. NCBI lineage: Eukaryota > Metazoa > Chordata > Mammalia > Lagomorpha > Leporidae > Oryctolagus > Oryctolagus cuniculus. The sequence continues at coordinate 175,573,538 of NC_142870.1, read as the reverse complement.
AATGGCCCTAACTGTAACAAAGTAATGTTAAATGGCTCTCCAAAAAGAGCAGACCATGTTCCTACCAGCAACCTCCGAGGATCCCCACAGCCCCAGAAACACTGAGCTCTCTAAAATACTATACAATAATATATCATTACTGATTTCCCTTGCATTTCTGTCATTACCAGTGACTTGAAATATCTACCCCAGGGGGCCGGCGCCGCGGCTCACTAGGCTAATCCTCCGCCTTGCGGCGCCGGCACACCGGGTTCTAGTCCCGGTCAGGGCACTGGATTCTGTCCCGGTTGCCCCTCTTCCAGGCCAGCTCTCTGCTGTAGCCCGGGAGTGCAGTGGAGGATGGCCCAAGTGCTTGGGCCCTGCACCCCATGGGAGACCAGGAGAAGCACCTGGCTTCTGCCATCGGATCAGCGTGGTGTGCCGCGCCGGCCGCAGCGCGCAGGCCGCAGCGGCCATTGGAGGATGAACCAACGGCAAAAGGAAGACCTTTCTCTCTGTCTCTCTCTCTCACTGTCCACTCTGCCTGTCAAAAAATAAAAAATAAAAAATAAATTATCACACAAATCTGTAAGAGGTAAAACCATATAATAATTTTATTATCTTTAATTGACAACAAAACTGTCTGGAGGCTGCCCTGCCCTGTCTGATCAGTAAGAAAGGATGAGTAACTCCTGTCTCTAGGACCTCTCCTCATTTTCACCAGCAGTGGCCTTGCTTTGCAACCCAGGTTCTCTACTTGCTTACTTTCCTAAACTCACTCTTTTGAAGCTCAGTTTCTCCCCATCAAATATGGGTAATAATGATTATATTTTCCTGACGAGGTTGTATTAAGAATTAAATGATTCCATTAAGGCTACATAGAACAGTGCCTGGCAACTACTCAGTGCTCAGGGAGTTTTAGCAGCTGCTGCTGTATTATTATTATTATTATTCAGCTTACCCTTGGGATGTGGAGGATGTACTAAAATAACACTGTAAACAGTCTCTTACAAATGCCCTCCAATTACATACTTTTTAAAATTCACTTTGGAAGGTTAAAGGCTGCATAACAGTTTGTGGATGTTTTATACTTTAAATATTGCACTTAATTCTAAACATTTTCCATTATCTATTTTTTCCCAAATTGGTTTAAACAAAACCTTGAAGACATAACAACTTCTTCCTGAAATGCTCTGGTGTTCATTCAAGGCCCTCCTTGCATCTCTATTCATGAATCTGGGGACTTCACTGATTAGATAAAACAAACCACTAGAAAACTGGCCTCTGCACAGCACTGCTGCTCTCCTTGTCAAGGATTATACTTATTCATAGCTCTCGCCACAGAGGTAAAGAGGATGAACATCAAAGAAATAAAGCAATGGGTGGTAACTGTAGCCTGAATACAAACAACCCTCCTTTCTCTCAATTTTAAAAAGTGAAGTAATTGGGCTGGCATATGGTGCAGTGGATAAAGTCACCACTTGCAACACTAGCATCTTGTATAGCAGCACCAACTGGAATCTTGTCTGCTTGGCTTCTGATCCAGCTCCCTACTAATGCACCTGGAAAGCAGTGGATGGTGGCCCAATTATTTCGGCCCCTGCCACCCACAAGTGAGACTGGCTGGAGTTCTGGGCTCCTGCCTCTGGCCTAGCCCAGATCTGGCTATTATGGCCATTTGGGGAATGAACCAATAGATAAAAGATACCTCTTTCCACTCCCTCTCCACCACCCTCTCAGTGACTTTCCAATAAATAAAACAAATCTTTATTTAAAATGAAATACAATGGAGGCAGAAGGCAGGGGATTACATAACATGGAAATGACAAATGCCAGAGTCAAGGGGAACAGAAAAGCAGCAACTGGAGGGCCTCTCAGAATCCTAAGTAAATGGTTAAAACTTACTGAATCAAAACCATTAGCACTCTAACCGATAGAATAAATAAAGGGGAGAGTGATCCAACATGGGAAGTGAGATACTCAGCAGACTCATAGAATGGCGGATGTCCTAAATAGCACTCTGGCCTCAGAATCAGCCCTAAAGGCACTCGGATCTGGCTGAAAAGCCCATGAGAGTATTTCAGGCATGGAAAGCCAAGACACTCTGGCAAAAAGATCTCAGTGAGTGAGATCCCAGTGGAAAGAACAGGTCTTCAAAGAGGGAGGTGCCTTTCTCTGAAGGGAGGAGAGAACCTCCACTTTGACTATGACCGTGTCTAAACAAGATAAGAGTCGGAGAACTCAAGGGGCTTCCATAGCCTTGGAAACTCATGACTGGTGCAAAGGGAGATTACTGATGCCATAAACAGGAGTGTCAATTGGTAAAGTCAACAACAGGAGTCACTGTGCACTTACTCCTCATGTAGGATCTCTGTCCTTAATGTGCTGTACACTGAGGCTTAATGCTATAACGAGTACTCAAACAGTATATTTCACTTTGTGTTTCTATGGGGGTGCAAACGATTGAAATCTTTACTTAATGTACACTAAACTGATCTTCTGTAAAAAAAAAAAAAAATTATCAATTCCCAACTTGACTCTCACTGGGATTAAACATGACAATAGGTCTTATCTGATTTCATCATCATTTAAAAAAAAATCATTTATTATTTTTCACTTTATGTTTCTGTGTGGGAGCAAACTGTTGAAATCCTTACTTAAGGTATACTAAGCTGATCTTCTGTATATTAAGATAATCGAAAATGAATCTTGATGTGAATGGAAGGGGAGAGGGAGTGGGAAAGGGGAGGGTTGTGGGTGGGAGGGACGGTATGGGGGGGGGGGAAGCCATTGTAACCCATGAGTCGTACTTTGGAAATTTATATTCATTAAATAAAAGATAAAAAAAAAAAAACCATTAGCACTATAGTACAAAGAGGACAGTTAGGGACTCTACAGTTTAAGTACTTGTTCAGTTAGCTGGTTGCTTCTGTAGGCCTCTGTCCCCTTACTGTACGATGAGGAATGGGACAAAATATCCTGTCCACCTTTCCTTCAAACCCTAAATTCTAGGATTTTATAGCTGACTCCTGTATCTAGATTTTTAATTTCCAACATGCTTGCACTAATACTATCACAGCTATACTGGAGGCGAAATGAATTGTTTTATTACATCATCCCAGCAGTTGCTATTGGTGGTGTAAAGTTTATCTCTTTGCAAGCCAAATGCACATATGAAAATCCAGCTATCACAGGTGACTTGAAGACAAGGATTCAAACTATTGAAAACAGCCAGGGGCCAGTGCTGTGGTATAGTGCGTAAAGCCGCCATCTGCAACACCAGCATCCCATATGGGCGCCAGTTCAAGTACCGGCTGCTCCACTTCCAATCCAGTTCTCGGCTATGGCCTGAGAAAGCAATGGAAGATGGCCCAAGTCCTTGGGTCCCTGCACCCACATGGGAGGCCTGGAAGAAGCTCTGGCTCCTGGCTTCAGATTGGCACAGCTCTGGCTGTTGCAGCCATCTGGGGAGTGAACCAGCGTATGTAAGACCTCTCTCTTTCTCTCTCTCTCTGCCTCTCTATAACTTTGCCTTTCAAATAAATAAATAAATCTCTAAAAAAAAGAAAAAAGAGGCAGCCAAGAAAGTAACAGACTAAAACTAATAATATCCAAAATAAATAGTCAGGTGCTCCCTCCAAAGACATCGTCTTAATTATACTTTTTCCAAGACATGACACCTTTGAAAATATAAGTTCAAAGATCTGAAGAGCTACTTATTTCTGTCCATAGATATCCTTTTTACCAGGGGGACCTGAAAAGAGCACCCAGAGAACACTAGAAGTCACCACTAAACCCCTGCACTCAGGATCTGTTGAGAAACATCCAGCACGCACTGCCAGGTCCTGAGAATCACCTCGAGATGCAGCACAGACGAATCCACACACATCACCCAGTGACACAACGGCAGTAGAACAGATGCCCGCTCAGGCTGTCAGTCAGGCAAACCACCAGGGAGAAACTGAACAGCAGCCGCCATCAGTGACCCAGTCCCTGAGCAGCTCAGCTCAGATAGAGGTGGAGGAAGCTGGAATCAGGAGTAGAGCCAGGACAGGAACCCAGGCACTCAGAAATGAGACGCAGGTGCCCAAAGTGCATGTTAACCCCTAGGCCACACATCCACCCCACGGACAAAGCCATTTGAGACATAGCAGATTTTTATTAACATCAGTTTATCTTGTGGGGCTGGGATGGAGGGTTTACTTGCTCCTTTATGTTCTTTGATATCATTTATAAGGTTATAAGACAAAGGGTAAAAATATATATAAAACAATCAACCTCATATGGCTCCTCACTTCATGGGTATCAAGTATTGAAAAAACAAAGATGTTGGAAGAATTCCACTCATCTTCTGAAAATTGACTTTAAAAAAAAGATTTATTTATTTGAAAGTCAGAGTTAGAGAAGGAGAGGTAAAGAGAGAGGGGCCCTCTATCCACTGGTTTACTCTCCATTTGGACGCAACAGCTGGAGCTGCACATGCAGGGTCCTAAGGACTTGGGATATCCCCCACTGCTCCCCCAGGCCGCAGCAGAGAGCTGGACTGGAAGTGGAACAGCCTGAACTTGAACCAGTGCCCACATGGGATGCCGGCACTCAGGTGGCGGCTTTACCTGCTACGCCACAGGGCCAGCCCCTGAAAACTGACTTTTAAAGTCAATACTGCTATAATGCTTGGCTCAAAATCACAAATTTGTTTCAATGCAATTATTATATTGCTATATTCATATGCATGGATTTTAAATTTTCTTGCACCAAAATAAACTTATCTTTAAATCTATTCTCTACAGATTTTTAGGAACACCCTCATCTTAGGGACTGATTTAGGTACAATGCAAATTGTTTTTATGTATCATTTCATACATGAGAAACAACAGATGACTGCAGAAAACTAACCTCAGTAGAACCAAAGCACATGTGCATGCCTCCAGTACCTACCAGATAACCTGGTTCATGTGTTTTGAGCCCTCATCTACATTTGCTGTTACAAACCCCTTCCAACTCAGGGAATCTTCTTCTTCCATTTTCGTGATAATCCACAAGCTGCAAACTTTCAACTGCCCATTTCCACAAGCAAATGTATCATGTTCCTCATACTACTAATGTCTTCCTTAACCATTTAACCATGTTAATGGTGTTACCATTTTTATAATGTGTCGGTGACCAAGACTCTTATATGATATTTCATTCATTTGAGAGAGAGCTCTTCCTACTCCTCAAATGTCCACAAAAGGCAGAGATATGCCAAGCTAAAGCCAGGAGCTAGAACTCAATCCAGGTCTCCTACATGGGTGGCCAAGTACTTGAGCCACCACTTGCTCCTTCCCAGAGTGCACATGGGCAGAGCCAGTACTTGAACCCAGGCACTCCTACATGGGATGCAGGTGTCCCAACTGGGGCCTTAACCACTAGGCCAAACACTAGCCCTCAGACAAAGACTTTGAGTGCTATGTAATTAATCCCGTTTTCCCTGTGGTTTTCCTTACACAATTTGGTATAGCATGGGGATTTTTAGTATGTTGCTCTACAGCAAAACTGTCTCTGCAAATTAAATTCTCTGATTTCTCCCTTACGATTGCAGCGGTCATATTAATTTACTATCAACTGATAGACTGAGTCGGTTGCTTAACCATGGGGACCCTTTCTGCTTCCCACTGGAATGTCCAGGACTGGGGAGCTCTGATTTTTATGCCTCTAAGCACAGGAATGTTGCCTGGTTAGTAGCTGTGTGTGAATGGGATTGGGGGAAAAGATTGCCTGACTCCTGGGGTGAGCTTTATGTACAGTTCCAGGTAGCACTGGACTTCTATAAATCATTTTAGTAATCTAGTTATTAAATATCAGAAAGTTTCTTTATAATAACAGTACAAGTTGGTATGACTGAAACTACCTTACAAATTAAACAGCTGTCACAGACTTTTAGGACATCTTTATTTTCTTTTTCTGACAGTAAATATCATACACACAAAGTATTTGTGTAGAAACAAGTAAAAAAAAATAAAGCCGCCTCACCAGTAGGCAAGTTCTGGAGTGGGATAAGACATACTAGTTGATCATTTAAAGAGAAAAACAAGTGAGTTTACACTTCCCAGAGCCATTTTGTTCCGGGGGAATCTAAGGCCACCATTAGCTTCTTACTTGTTACCATTCCTCTCACAATCCAGCTCCTTCTTTCACTATAGCCTTCAACAGCAGAGGCCAGAATGTTTATCTTTGTTTTTGCCATTTCTTCCCCAGTGGAAAAAAGAGCCTTTTTTTTTTTTTTTTAGGAAAGGAAAAAACTGCATTGCTATTAATATGGACAGAGTACATAAACCTTCACCGAAGAACACTCAAAGCCCTCAGGGCTTGTTCTTGTTCCCCAACAGATCAGTGTCGGTACAGACCTGCCAACTGTCTCCACCAGAACTAAATGATGCCCTGATGGCCTCCTTTAAGGAGAAACCCTTAGCTACCAAACATTTTCTTAAAGGGCGATGTGGGGTTGGAAGTCAGTTTATGTATGGATGAAAAATATGTGTGCATGTATCTGCAATACTTCGTGTGTGTGAGTGTGTGTGTGTGTGTTCCTTGCCCAGTTCCTACTGCTTTAGGGCAGCTTACAAAGAAACATACAGAGTATGATAAAATACACACACACACACACACACACACAATATTACAAATGAAGCAAAGGAATGTCTGTAAAATATAGTCATATTCAATAATGTGTGTGCCAGCCGGCGCTATGGCTCACTTAGCTAATCCTCCACCTGCGGCACTGGCACCCCGGGTTCTAGTCCCGGTTGGGGCGCCGGATTCTGTCCCAGTTGCTCCTCTTCCAGTCCAGCTCTCTGCTGTGGCCCGGGAAGGCAGGGAGGATGGCCCAAGTGCTTGGGCCCTGCACTCGCATGGGAGACCAGGAGGAAGCACCTGGCTCTTGGCTTCGGATCGGCGCAGCGCGCCGGCCGTAGCAGCCATTTGGGGGGTGAACCAACAGAAGGAAGACCTTTCTTTCTTTCTTTCTCTCTCTCTCTCTCTCTCTCTAACTCTGCCTGTCAAAAAAAAAAAAAAAAACATTATTAAAAAAAATAATGTGTGTGCATATGAAGACAGGCATCATTCAAAGTCTCCTTCAGGAAAGTCTTCATAATCAGAGAGGGTGGTTTTCCAAAGGAACCCAGGAGACAGGCTTGCATGAAGGAAAACCAAGCACTGAAGCCAGAGGCCTGGATTCTAGTATCAGCTCCTGCCATTTACCTCCTAGGCAAACACGCAAAATAATAAAGGAAAAGTGGAATTTACAGATGAGATTACTTTGGAGTAAAATATTTTGAAATCCATGCATACCCGTATTTTAAACTTTCTGAGTTCAAGTATTTCGGGAATACTCCTCACCTAGGACTGTTACTTTTAAATTCAAATGACAATGTACCTAGGGTAAAAGCAGACCACAAATTCTGCCCTTAATCTTTAGCTACACTGTTCATAAATTCACAGTGGATGGGCACCCCGGAATTCAGATACAGTCTTGGATCTCAAGGACAGGATATGAACACACACTATGACCTCCAGATCCAAGGCAGTAGTCAGAGCCAAGCTGGGTCACCCGAGGATTGAGAAACCTCAAAAGAACTATGGCCTGATTTTCAATCTGCCCAAGCAGGGACAGGGGTTCTCAAAATGTGATCCCTGGACCAGCAGCATCAACATCACTGGGGAACATGTTAGAGATGCACACTTTAACAATCAGAAACGCTGGAGTGGGGGAACAACAACGTAATGTTAACAAACCCATCCAGGAGCTTCTGGTACACACACAAGTTCAAGAATCTCCACCTTAAGAGAAAGAATACTGTGTCGTTATGCTTGTAGCTATTTCAAGCAAGAGTTTAGAAAAGGACAGATTGGGGCCAGCGCCGTGGCTCACTTGGTTAATCCTCCACCTGTGGCGCCGGCATCCCATATGGGCGCCAGGTTCTAATCCCAGTTGCTCCTCTTCCAGTCCAGATGACCCAAGTCCTTGGGAGACCAGGAAGAAGCACCTGGCTTCTGGCTTCGGATCAGCACAGCGCCGGTCGTAGCAGCCATTTGGGGAGTGAACCAACGGAAGGAAGACCTTTCTCTCTGTCTCTCTCTCACTGTCTATAACTCTACCTGTCAAATAAATTTTTAAAAAAAGGAAAGGATAGATTTAGTTCAAGAATCCTAGTACCCTCTAACCCTGCTCTCAAACCTAGACTGGCTATGGATCCACACCACCCTCTGGTTATATGGAAACAATAACTAATGATCAACAATATGCTGATCACCCAGCAATACTCATCCAGCAGAAATGTCATGAATATACCTTTCAAATGGAGTTGGAAGACGTGTGAACAAAAAAAGAGGTAATTCTCTTAGAATGCAAAGAGTGTAGGGGGCCAGCGCTGTGGCTGAGAGGGTAAAGCTGCCACCTGCAGTGCCAGCATCCCATATGGGTGCTGGTTTAAGTCCTGGCTGCTCCACTACTGATCCAGCTCTCTGCTATGGCCTGGGAAAGCAGTGGACCCCACACCTGCGTGGGAGACTGAAGGAAGCTCCAGGTTTCGGCTCCTGGTTTCAGATTGGCACAGCTCTGGCCGTTGTAGCCAATTGGGGAGTGAACCATTGGATGGAAGACCTCTCTCTGCCTCTCCTTCTCTCTCTGTGTAACTCTGACTTTCAAATAAATAAATATTTTTTTAAAGTGTAGGAAAAGGAAAAAAAATAACCTGCTGAAGTATATGAATAGAGACTGTAGTGGAAAGAATGATGCAGAAATACCTCTGTTCACATACTCAGCACCAGCTACTTGTTCCTTGTCATCCTGTCTGCTGGGCGTCTCAATCCGGGGTTCATGCTCAAACAGGACAGGCTGCTATGCCTAGTAACCACTTTCTCTCCTTCCCCCACCCCATTCCACACTCAAATCAAGTCTGCAAGTGCCAGAGTTTACATACCTCTCACAACTAGCCTTCTTGATTTTTCATCTTTCTGCTGGCTCATTTTTATCAATCCTCTCAAAGAAGGGAAAAAATGGGGTTGGTAATGAAGAGATGCAATTACAATGAAGGCTTAAATAGAGTATTTGTGATTGGTTACTGGACTTCAGGTCTCCTCTAAGGGTTCTGTAGGGGCCCTGTCTCCACTTACGAATCCTGAAAAGAAAATCTATAATAGATACAAATTTCACTTTCCAAGAACCCTATGTAAATTAATATTGCATCAAAACAAAGATCACTCTGATTATCAGGAGACTGTACACTTTGCAAAGTGTTAAGATACTATAAATCATAACAATTTTCAATGCTAATTATTAAACAATATAAAATACTCTTTAAAATATCTATGGCACAGACTCACTCACTTATGCATTAGTAATGTAGGCAATGGCATACATTAATTTTCCCCACAATAACCTTTATGAGTTTTAGAAATCAAGTAATATTTGCAATTATAAAAGAATACTTATCTAACACAGAAACCTTGGAAAACTAAGCTAGAGACTATGTATTTACTATATGTAATACCCATGCATAAAGTGTCCAAGGTACATTTCTGGGTGTAGTAGTTCCGCTATTCCCCTTCAAAATAATCAGTTTATGACTCTAACTCTCCCTAGAGATACATGCACACTTCAATTTTCATAAAGATATTTCATAAAAATTAATCATAAGTCACCCAATGTTAAATTAGAATGAAACTTAGGAAGTATCTAACTCAAGCCTCCCTCACTTTACAGGTAAGAAAACTGTGACCCTGGGGAATTTTATAACTTCCTCATGATCACACAGCTAGTTAGTGGCATGCCAACCTATGGTTCTTTCCACTGTGCCACTCTGCCTCTGAGCTCCAAACAGAGGCCCCCAGCCCTTAAGATATAACAGTCTCTGCAGCTACCTATAGAACCTGTAATATACCAGCACTCTTCAGTGTAAGGGAAAATGGAATTAAAAGTTAAGTCCATTTGGTGCAAACGAATTTGAAATCCACACATACTTTTTTCATAATAAACATTTTCCACAAAGTTCTAGGAACACCCCATAGAAAGGTCATCTTCAGAGACAAAGCTTCTGGAGGAGATCCAGCTGTCCTTACAAGGCCCAAGAAGTTCCAAAGACATAGGGCCACCTGGGATTACCTACACTACCTTGGATTTCACTTCATTAAAAGAATGCATTCACTCTACCCACAGCACTTCTCTGAGAAGATCATGGCTTAGGGGCCATAACTGTTTGCAGATTCAAGTACAGGGACCTTCTGTGCCCCAAGTTCTCCAGGACTCAGGGTGCATTGCCAATTCCTCCCATGCACCCTTGCGAATCATGAGCAATCACTCTTTCAGCAACTGAACAGACTTCAAGATGTCACTAGCAATCACATTCCCTCCGTAGGAGCAGACACTGTTGCGCAGAGGGTTAAGCTGCCACTTGGAACACCCACAGCCTGGAATACAGTCCCACTCTGGTCCAGTCCCAGCTTCCTGCCAATGCATCCTGGGAGGAGGCAGAGGACAGCTCAGTGCTAGGGTTCCTACCACCCACAGGGAGACCCAGATGGAGTTCCTGGCTCCTGGCTTCTGCTGGCACGTGAGGAGTGAACCAGTGGTTAGAAGTTTTTCTCTCTCTCTCTGTCCCTCTCTCTCTCTGACCCTCCCCACATTTGCTGTCACTCTTCCCTTCAAGAGGATGAAAATACATTCCCTCTGTAAAATGACTCCCAGAAGGACGAAGAACAGAGGCTCCAGGTCAGAGTAACCTGCCACACACTTTGCTGTGCTATGTCTGTGTCTGGCTAAAATCCATTCATCACATGCTCACACACCATATGCACTTCATTCTGGTGGTAACCTACACATCTGCCCCTGACGCTCTTGGGACAGGACATTTCATCTTTTGGAGGCTTGTGCCAGCCTTATAGAAATGATGGAAGTTTTCTCGTGCTATGAAAAATATAAAAAGAGGATGCCTAGAATTGCAAAAAGAGACAGATACATTTTTGAGACAGTCACACTTAAATAACATGAGGCGGCTGGCGCCACGACTCACTAGGCTAATCCTCCGCCTGTGGCGCCAGCACACCCGGTTCTAGTCCCAGTTGGGGCACCAGTTCTGTTCTGGTTGCTCCTCTTCCAGTCCAGCTCTCTGCTGTGGCCCGGGAAGGCAGTGGAGGATGGCCCAAGTCCTTGGGCCCTGCACCCGCATGGGAGACCAGGAGGAAGCACCTGGCTCCTGGCTTCGGATCGGCACAATGCACCAGCCACAGCGCACCGGCTATGGCGGCCATTTGCAGGATGAACCAACGGAAGGAAGACCTTTCTCTCTCTCACTAACTCTGCCTGTCAAAAAAATAAAAAAATAAAAAATAACTAACATTAGGCAGAAATGTTTGTAGAGTTTCTATTTCCTCAGGGACCACTCTCCAAGCCCAAATGACGTGGAATTCAGTTCACATGTGACATTCCACATGGAGCAGACTATTTTCCCAAGTGCTCTAGTGCTCAGAAACCTTCAGCGGCTCCCTCATGCCTACACAACAAAAAATACAGTTTTTAGACAGGCAGGAGAGTTTTCTTTTTTTTTCACAGTCTTTACAACACCATTTAAATAAGACTAATTATAAACTCTTTCAAAACCCATGCTGTATTACTTATCTACTACTTCGAAGCCAATTAGCCCAAAGCTTTGTGGCTACTACAGCAGCTGGTTATCTCACCCAGTTTCTGAGAGCAGCTTGACTGGGTGGCTTTCGTTCAGGACCTCCACGAGGCTGTAGTCATGGCTGGGACTGGAAGATCTGCTCCAAGACTGCCATCACTCAGCTGTAACACTCTGACTTCCCCCAGAAGGATGCCCGAGGGTCCACACAGCACACAGCAAGCGACCCCGGAAAGCAGGCTGCAACGCCTCAGCCTCAGTGCCGCACATTATCATACCTCAACACTCCAGTGGCCTTGCAGGTCAGTTCTATGCAGTCTCGGGCAGGGCAACACAAAGGTGTGAACAGAAGCTGGTGGGGATCATGGGCAGCCACATTAAAAGCCGGTTACTACCCACTCTACCAACCCACCTCACTGCCCAAGCATTCTCTATTGGTTTGCCTCCTCTACCTGAACTCAATATAGCAAAAAAAGCTTAAGATCTAGTGCTGGTGAAACTGGGTTCAATTTCAGTCACACAAAGCTGGGAACCTGCCTCTCAGCGGTGGCCCCCGTATAATCCCTTCCACAAAAAGTAACTGTGTACTAAATGAAATCTAGCATAGAAAAGATCTGGGGGCAGTGTCCTGGAGCAGCGAGTTAAGCAGCCACTGTCTGTATCCATAGCAGCACCAGCCTGAGTCCCAGCTGCTCCATTTCTGATCCAGCCCTCTGATAATGAACCTAAAAAGCAGAGGAATATGGCCTGATTTCTTGGGCCCCTGCCCCAAACATGGAAGGCCTAGATGTAGTTTCGGGCTCCTTCAGCCTGAGCCAGCAACAGCCACTGTGCCCATTTTGGGAGTGAACCAGCAGATCGAAGATCTGTTTCTCCCCTTATCTCTGTAACTCTTTCAAATAAATAATAAGGCCAGCGCCGCGGCTCACTTGGTTAATCCTCCGCCCGCGGCGCCGGCACCCCGGGTTCTAGTCCCGGTTGGGGCGCTGGATTCTGTCCCGGTTGCTCCTCTTCCAGTCCAGGAGTGCAGTGGAGGATAGCCCAAGTGCTTGGGCCCTGCACCTGCATGGGAGACCAGGAGGAAGCACCTGGCTCCTGGCTTTAGATCAGCTCAGCACGCCTGCTGTGGCAGCCATTTGGGGGGTGAACCAATGGAAGGAAGACCTTTCTCTCTGTCTTTCTCTCTCTCTCTCACTAACTCTGCCTGTCAAAAAAAAAATAATAAATAAAATAAATCTTAAAAAAGGAAAAGTTCTGTGTAGTGTGCAAACATATAAGATTCTTTCTAAAATACCACTTGCTCTTCAAAGCCTGCAAGTACATCATTTTTTTTTAACCATTGACATCAGGGCCGGTGCTGTGGCACAATAGGTTCATCTTCCACCTACAGTGTTGGCATCCCATATGGGCACCAGTTCTAATCCCAGCTGCTCCTCTTCCAATCCAGCTCTCTGCTGTGGCCTGGGAAAGCAGCAGCAGATGGCCCAAATCCTTGGGCCCCTGCACCCACGTGGGAGACCGGGAAGAAGCTCCTGGCTCCTGGCTCTGGATCGGCCCAGCTCCAGCTGTTGCAGCCATTTGGGGAGTGAACCGGAGGATGGAAGACCTTTCTCACTGTCTCTCCCTCTGTCTGTAACTCTACCTGTCTTTAAAAAAAGTGACTTCAATTAAAAAACAAAAAGATAATATCTTGAACCTCTCAATTGGAAATCCCAGTCTCCAGCTCTGGGCTCTAACAGCACTTACGTGCATTCCTACACAGCCTTCTCACATTCTGTGTTGATGGCAGGTATTACTCAAAGAACTTTCACCTCTGCTGTGTCATAAATTCGTAAAGGATCTCCCACAACACTGAACTGACATACCTTTAGAGGAGCCTTTACCGTGTAACTACCACCCAAAGAGACAAGGCCTTTTTGTAAGTTTTCCCATGGGGTACGCACATGCTGTAAGAGAGAGGACTGATTTTACTTCTAGAAATCCAAGTCATTTTGAGGCCTCTGGCAGAGGAAATGTAAAAGTTCTTGGTGTCAGGATAGCACGGTGGAATGGCAGGTAGGGCCACCACCTATGGCACCAGCATCCCATATGGTTCATGTCCCGGCTGCTCCATTTCTGATCCAGCTCCCTGCTAACGAGTCTGGGAAAGCAGTAGAAGATGGTCCTAGTACTTGGGCCCCTGCAGCCATGTGAAAGACCTAGAAGAAGCTCCTGGCTTCAGATTGGCCCAGCTCCAGCTGTTTGTCATTTGGGGAGTGAAGCAACCAAGTTAAGATCTCTTCTCTCTCCTTCCCTCCCATCCCCATACCCACTGCTGTAACTCTGCCTTTCAAATAAATAAGCAAATATTTAAAAATCAGAAAGGTCGGGGCCAGCACTGTGGCATAGTGGGTAAAGCCGCCGCCTGCAATGCTGGATCCCATATGGATCCCAGTTAAGAGTCCTGGCTGCTCCACTTCCAATCCAGCTCTCTGCTATAGCCTAGGAAAGCAGTAGAAGATGGCCAAGTCCTTGGGCCTTTGTACCTGTGTGGGAGACCTGAAAGAAGCTCCTGGGGAATGAACCATCGGATGGAAGACCTCTCCCTCTCTCTCTCTCTCTCTGCCTCTGCCTCTCTATAAGTCTGCCTTTCAAATAATAAATAAATCAATCTTCAAAAAAAAAAAAAAAAAAGGTCCTTGTAGCAAAAGCTAAGGTTCTAGCACAAGCAAGGGCTTTTGAGGAATATATACCAATCAGCTTATTCTTTCACCAATAAAGAAGAAAGTCATGGGAGCGTGACAGGTAGCATTCTAAAGATATACACAGGTGTGCACATACATACTCCCAAGTTTCATGATTGTTAGTCAATCAATTACCATGCCAGCTACCACTGTGAAGAAACTCTGCAGATAAAGGTTACTAATGAGCAGACCCTCAGACAGAGAGATTATCTGAGCAACTCAATGTCATCACATGAGCGGTTAAACGCAGAAGGTGGCAGAACAGTTCCAGGGACAGGCACAGCAGAAACAAGGCAGAAAGGGAGACTGGAGAAACTGCAAACACAAGAAGGACTCAACCTGCCATCTGTGGGAAAATGAACTGTGACACTGGGCAGCTTCTGGAAGCTGAGAACAATCCAAAGCTGACTGCGAGGAAGCGGAGATGTTAGCCCCACTAGACAGGAAAACTGGATTCTACAAACCATCTCATAAACTGGAAGTGGACCTTAATTTTGTGCTGTAAAACCTGTCAAGCCAGACTTCTGACCTACACAACTGTAAGACAATTGTGGTTTGTTAGGAAATTAGAAGTGTATGAACCTGTAATGGCACCAACAGAGTTAACAGTTACAAGCTATTGTGGGAAGGAAAGACAGCCCTTCCTTCCCCTTCTGAACTCTGAAAGATGGCTGGGTGTATTGCAGAATAAGTCCTCAGGTACCATAAATTCCTGATGGGTTCAGCGAGATGTCCGAGAAATCCAGAAAGCCGCAGCTATGAGAAATCTCAACGCCTAGCAGAATTCTTAGGAATGGAGGACCTGTGGCTGTGCGGGGCAAGCATGGGAATGAAGGGAAGTGAATCTCTTCACTTCAGAATCTCTTCCAAAGTCTCAGAGACCAGGTAGGTGGACCAGGCCTCAGGAATCAGAAAGATGCACAGGATTTAGAATCCAGGAGGGAAGCTTGAGCTGCATACTCAGTAGAATCAAAGACCATAAGGACACTTCCTTTGAATGGAAGACTCACTGATGTCAGGGTAACATATACCCCCAGAACACCATCCCAAGAGACAACGCAAAATGAAAGGTCCCCAAAGCAACTGAGTATGTACACAAACTACTGATGGAGGAAGAAGGCTTGCAACTCACCTTATATATCATAAATGAGCCAGATTTAGTTATTTTTGCCATCAAAGAAATTGAAAGCTACAAAGGTGAGAAAAATTCATTTATAGTCAATTAAGCTCTATTTTGCATACTCACGTTTATGGCTGTGAATCAGAACTGCAAAAGATAGATAACATTTATTAAGCAGTTATCTACCAAAAGCCAGATTTCACATGCATCCAAAAGTTTAGTGTGTGTAATAACCATCTGAGTCTTGCATTATCATTATCGCATTTTACAGATAGAGAAAGCAAAGTTAAGAGAAGTTAAAAAAAAAAAAAAGTAGCCCAGAAGGTTACAGCTGATATATGGTAAATACATCTACTCACCAGTACCGTCTCCTCAAATGTCTTGCAGTGAGTGTCTGAGATGCAGATATAACTTATAGAAGCATTTTTATGAATCCTTCTATAATTATGCTATTTACAGGATCACTCTTATGAGTTCTTTGATTTCACAACAACAGCAATAGCAACTACTAACACACACTGAAGGCATGCTGCGTGCCATGCAGTTCTGAGTAGTTTCAGGTGCCACCTCAACGTTATAACTCCCTCATTTTGCAGATGAGAAAAGTGAGGACCTATCTAGTCTAAGGACCAGGATCCGCAGTTGGACCTAGGCACTGTGACTCCACACTTCACATTTTTAACCACAGGGCAATACAACCTCCCAACACAGGGTCACTCTTGGGACTTGAAGTCAAAATGGAATGCTGCACGGGGTCCTGGAGGTCGAGAATGAAGATTCTGAAGAAGCAGGAAAGGTGTCTACACCAGCAGGTTACACTCAGTAACTGCTCATTAAGGGCCACTGTCAGCTGTCCCTGAGATGACCCAACTTTCCTAACTTCTGGTCTTGTCTTTGATATTTAAGACATACTACCATTTATTTTACAACTACTAGAAAATGAATGCATTTACTGTTAAGTCATAGTCTAACATAAAATTATTAAACGTGTCTTAGAATGAGGACATACGGTACTGTATTTAAATTTGTATCACTTGCTGAAGAAACAAATTCAAGTTCTTTTACGTAATATTTTATTTTTTTAAAAGGCACATTGGATTTCATTAAATTTTTTACATTTTATTTATTTATTCACGCATTCATTTATTTATCTGAAAGGCAGAGAGAGAGAGAAAGAGAATCTTCCATGCATTGGTTCACTCCCCAAACAGCCACAACAGCAGAGGCTGGGCCAGGGCAAAGCCAGGAGCCAGGAACTTCTTCCGGGTCTCCTGCTTGGGTACAGTGGCTCAAGCATTTGGGCCATACTCCACTGTTTTCCCATGCACATTAACAGGGAGCTGGATCAGAAGTGGGGCAGCCGGGACTCAAACAGGGATTGCAGGCAGAGGCTTAATCTTCCACGCCACAGCATCAGACCTACGCAATACTTTCTAAGAGGAAAGATAATGCCAGACGCTAGGGAATCAGAGAGGAAGGACACACTCTGATCTCACTGGGTTCACAGCCTAATCTAGGGACACTTTAAGGAAATAAATTATGGTAACAACTTTATGGAGAAAAGTATGTGGTACTAAGTGATACACAGAGGAAAGATAATGCCAGATGCTAGGGAATCAGAGAGGAAGGACACACTCTGATCTCATTGGGTTCACAGTCTAATCTAGGGACACGTTAAGGAAATAAATTATGGTAACAACTTTATAGAGAAAAGTATGTGGTACTAAGTGATACACAGAGGCAGCAGCTAGGGAGAAGTTGCATTCGGCTAGAATCCCAGAGCAAGTAGCAAGCTGAAGATACAGAAGACAGAAGCCAGGACATACGTAAGGGACTGTAACCACTGATCTCCACTGAGCCAGCTTCTGAATTAATACTCAATACCCCTCGGAAAGACAAGCTCACTGGCAAACATTCCAAGTCAAATGCTCTCAGGTTGATGGGCTCTCTAGAGTTTGAGAGGGGACATATGCTTTCCCCATCTGATGATTGTGATTGGTATTTTAATTATGAAATTTAATTACATATTTAGGAATTTGTGAAATATGAATGTGAACCGAAAGAGTCATTGATTCTATTAAAACTAGTTTGAATATTTTAGACTCAACAGGACTCGTTGCCAAAAATAAATCTGTCAATAAATACTGGAAAACATGCCGCCACCCCCTGAAGAATCCTGCCTTTGTATTCGCTCTATCTGACAGAATCCTGTTCCGAGATGGCTGGAGAGGGAAAAGACATGCTGATTGTGGTCAGGGGAAGAGAGCAGAGGAAAAGCAAAGGCAGTACACTTACAGGGGAGAGCTGGAGAGAAGCTTGCAGTGGGAATTCTACAGAAAGAAGAGGGACTCCATGGAGTGGTGTGGAAGGTCCAGACATGGAGCAGAGAGCGGGACACCACCCATGACTCCCGCTGCTCGAGGCTGAGGAGACACCAGCTTCTACGCGAGGTGCCCAGTGACCAGTGAGGAAGAAGCATCATCCGGACACCACCAGAGGCTGTGGCAGCTCTCATGTGCATTCGAATAGGGGATTTCAAAGGAGGTAAAAATCGGTGTTCCCCACTGACTTTGAATCTGGCTAGGAGGGCTGGCAGGGGGCTGGGCGTCCGCTTTGGACTGTGAGGTGCTTGTATCCTCTCAACCTTTCACATGCTGCAGGGTGCAAACTGCCAAGGCAGAGCACTCACAGGCAGAGGGCTCTGGGAATCTCTCCGCTCTCTCTGGGAGGGCTCTGGGAATGTCTCTGGGGCAGGCTCACGGAGCTGAGAATGGATCCTCTGCACCCTATGATAGTGGGACACTTGGACGCTGTCACTGTGGTTATTCTGTGACAGTATGAAAGGACATGGGGTGTAGCTGAGTCTCTGGGCAACCACTGTGTCTGGTGTCAGAGGCTCAGAGCTCCCTAACTGCCTGGGGAGGGTCACTGCAGAGGGCTCTATGCTCACACTGAGGACCACACAGATCCTTTGCGTGGTTCATGTGCCACTGTGGGTGGGGAGTTGTGGCCATTGTGAGCTAACCCCAGGGACAGATCACCCTGGAAGAGAGGAGGTGAGGCTGTGGTCACTCCAACAGGAATGATCGTACCCTCCATCCTTGTGACACACATGGGTGTCACCCTGGACTCCTGCCCCACCTGGAGCACGGGCCCGAGCTCCCCAGCCACACCCAGCACGTGCTTCTACACGCTCACAGAAGAAACAGACACTCCACGAGCCACAGAGGCACAGCTCAAAGATTAACCCATCGGAGGAAAACTTCAACAAGACAGACTGGCTGAATGGATTTGCTGCCTACAGGAAACACACCTCATCAACAAGGACACATGCAACTGAAAGCGAAAGGATGGAAAAAGATATTCCGTGTGAATGGAAAGCAAAAACAAGCAGGTGTAGCCATGATAATATGAGACAAAATAGACTTTAACACAAAAAAAGCTAAAAGACAAAGAAGGGCATTATGTAATAATTAAGGATTCAATTCAACAAAAAGATGACTTTAAAAAATGTACATGTACCCAATGCCAGGGTGCCGAGCTATTAAAAATAAATTGTAATGGATCCAGGGATTCCAAGATGGCTGAATAGGGAAAAGATACGCAAATTTTGATGAAGGAAGATGGCAGAAGCGGAGGAAGTGTATTCCTAGGCAGGAGTTGAAAGAAGTTTCCAGTGGAGATTCTACAGAAAGAAGGGGGACACTGTGGAGCAATGTGGAAAGAGTAGACGTGCAGGAGGGGACACCACACACGAATCTGGCGGCCAGGGTGGAGGAGGCGCCAGCTTCTGCTGACTGGGGCAGCCCGTGCCACGATTCCATTGTATGAGAGCGCCCTGTGGACCACACTTGTGTCTGGCCTGGAATCCTAGCAGAGGGCAGGGTAGCACCTAACCCAGTGAAGGAAAAGAATATGTCATTCATCCCAACCCCCAACAAGGGCGCCCAGCAACCAGTGGGCAGATGGGCCACCCTGACATCAGTAGAGGCCACGGCAGCTCTCATGCGCATGACCAGAGGGAAATTTTTACCAGAGGGAAAATCCGTGTTTCCCACTACTTTGAATCTGGCTGGGAGAACTGATGGGGAGCTGGGAACCTACTTAGGACTGTGAGGTGCCTCCATCTGTTCAAACTATCAAGGCTGCAGACCTGAAACTGCCAAGGCAGAGCAACCACAGGCATGGCTCTGGATCAACTCTGCTCTCTCCACGGATGGGGCAGAGCGTGGACCCGTGACTGTGGGAACTCTGGGGCTGTACGATAGGGTGCGGGGTATACTTGGGTCTCTGGCCAATCACTTTGTCTGGTGTCAGAGGTCCAGAGCTCCCTGACCTCTGGGGTGGGTCATTATAGAGGGTTCCATGACCACACTAAGAACCACAAAGATCTTTTGTGCACTTCATGTGCCAGTATGGAGAAGAGCTGTAGCCACTGTGGGCTAACCACTATACATAGTGAAATAAGCCAGTCCCAAAAAGGCAAATATATGTTTTTACTGGTCTATGGAAACTGAGTACAAAGAAAGTAATGATTATATGCAAAATTGACATTTTGAAATTTTATTTTTGTTTACAGCCCTGTCTCTACAGTTCAGAACTGTGTTTTTTTATTTTATTTGAATTCTTTACTTAGTAGAAGGTAAAGCTCATAATTATAAAATAAACTGAAAGTATGTCATTGTAAAAATCGAAAGAATGAGGAAGGTGGAGGGAGGCTGGGAGATGGCCTGGAGGGGGGAGGGTAGGAAGTACCCTTATGCTCCTAAATCTGCATGTATGAGTTACATGAAATTTGTTCAACTTATATAAATAATAAAATAAAATTGAGGGGCCAGCCCTGTGGCTTAGCGGGTAAAGCTACCGCCTGCAGTGCCGGCATCCCATAAGGGCGCAGGTTCAAGATCTGGCTGCTCCACTTCTGATCCAGCTCTGCTAAGGCCTGGGAAAGCAGTGGAAGATGGCCCAAGTGCTTGGGCCCCTGTACCCACGTGGGAGACCCGGAAGAAGCTCTGGCTCTGGCTCTGGCTCTAGCTCAGCTCAGCCCCTGTGGCTATCTGGATAGTGAACCTGCGGATGAAAGACCTCTTTATCCCTCCCTCTCCCTCTCCCCCTCCCCCTCTCTCTCTGCCTCTCTGTAACTCTGCCTTTCAAATAAATCAATGAATCTTGAAAGACAAAAAGAAAAGGAGGGAGGAGAGAGAGAGAAAAGGAGGGATGGAGGAAGAAAGGAAATGAAGAGAAGAGAAAATTAGAAAGAAAAAAAAAAAAAAAGAAAGAGTACCAAACAGGAACTCATAAGCAACATATGACAGGTATCCCGCTACACATTTTAAGTTAAATTAAGTACTTACAGTGGACAGAGACAGAGAAGATCTCTTGTCCACTGGTTCACTCTCCCAATGTTCTCACTAGCTGGGCCTGGGCCAGGCCAAAGCTACGAACTCAATCTGGGTCTCCTGATGGATGGCAGGTACTCAACTACTTGAGCCACCAACCTGCCTGCTGCAACCAGGACGCAGAGTAGCAGGAAGCAGAGCCAAGGCTCAAACTCATGTC